>NC_132789.1:27456703-27762384 GCF_048418805.1 Vulpes vulpes | reverse complement strand
CTCCATCTCTCCTCCTGGCTATTCTGGTCACTTGTTTCTGGTGCTCCCTGTGTTAAATTATAAATAGCTCACCAGGCCATAAGATCCCCAACTGACGCAATGGTACTAAAAGACTTCCATTCTGGAGCACTCGGCTAAGGCCACAATGTACATAAGAACTTTGGACATTAATTTTCATTCCTGGTCTCAGGATCACCTGGCAATCTATGAAGCTAACAGGCAGTGAAGGTACAATCCAGCAAGTGACACTCATTCTCGATGCTGTCCATTACTTCCTCTCACATATCCAGAGGTGACCAGTGGTCTCTGACTGTGACCTTGATCCTGTTATAAACTTGATGAACAGAAATGACCACCAATGAAATCTTTTGACCTCGTTTAACCAAGGCTTTTACTTGTCATTCCCTCATTGGTTGGCTATCATCTAAGGACAACAGGGAATGCTCTTTATCTTCATCCCTTTTTCATTCACTGTCATCACTTCCACAGTTTGTCCATCTGTCTGTGCATTCAAGGCTACTGGGTTACTTTCTTTCAAGTTATAAACACGAGAAGGCCCAGGTGGGCTTGGAAGAAGCATGATTCATGCTACAGGTTTGGATATTATTTCCCTACAATCCTCATGACTGCCTTCCCTAAAAAATATAGTGTTGGAGAAAAATGTCCACTAAAGGGACCTGTGCGAGGCCTTTTGGAAACACTTTGTAGAGAATAACCCTTTACTGAAGTGAGTAGGATGTTCCTGTGATCCTTTGTGACTCCAGCCAACCACTAGCTGAAAAGAGAACTGAAGTTCTGAGACCTGATGCTCCCCTATCCTCCCGCTCCTCCTGCCTCTCTGCCCACTCTCTCTCTCAGGAATGCTCCACCTTTTCTCTTCCTACCTACTTGGGAATTATCCCGTTTATGGGCAGCTCTTGGATTTTCCCATCTCCGAGATACATCACTAGGAGTACCCAACCTGACTTTCTGTGGTCCAACACCAAAATCTCTCCCAACCCTGCTCAAGTCAGTGCCCAGGGAACAGGGTTACCTTGATCTATACAGCTGCTCAATGTTAACCCACAGGTGTGGGTGTACATGAGATGCTTGTTTTTTAAATGCTTAAAAAGTATAGAGGAAATCTACATATCCAATAAACTTGCCACCCCAACACCATTAGAGGTGAATCACTCACTGGGTTGAGATTCAAGGGAGTTAATATATTTATCACTGTAATGCTCCCCTTTCCATGCCCAGTGGATCTGGTCTCGGGGAGAACTTGGAGAAGTCAAGGCAGTTTATGGACTATATCCTGGCACCAGAAGTTAAGAGTCAACTATAGATGGAGAAACCCAAGCCATGTTCCATGTTGGTCCTGCCACAGACATCCTAACATACACATTATTTTCCTAATCAGGTCTCAGCTTTGCACCCATCATGGGCTCAAGGTTCTCGGTCCTTTTGTTTTTGTTTTTAAAATAAATTTATTTTTGGGATCCCTGGTGGCGCAGCGGTTTGGCGCCTGCCTTTGGCCCAGGGCGTGATCCTGGAGACCCGGGATCGAATCCCACGTCGGGCTCCCGGTGCATGGAGCCTGCTTCTCCCTCTGCCTGTGTCTCTGCCTCTCTCTCTGTGTGTGTGTGACTATCATAAATAAATAAAAATAAAATAAAGTAAAATAAATTTATTTTTTATTGATGCTCCATTTACCAACATACAGAATAACACCCAGTGCTCACCCTGTCAAGTGCCCCCGTCAGTGCCCATCACCCATTCACCCCCACCCCCGCCCTCCTCCCCTACCACCACCCCTAGTTCATTTCCCAGAGTTAGGAGTCTTTATGTTCTGTCTCCCTTTCTGATATTTCCCACACATTTCTTCTCCATTCCCTTATATTACCTTTCACTATTATTTATATTCCCCAAATGAATGAGAACATACACTGTTTGTCCTTCTCTGATTGACTTACTTCACTCAGCATTATACCCTCCAGTTCCATCCATGTCGAAGCAAATGGTGGGTATTTGTCGTTTCTAATGGCTGAGTAATATTCCATTGTATACATAAACCACATCTTCTTTATCCATTCATCTTTCGATGGACACTGAGGCTCCTTCCACAGTTTGGCTATTGTGGGCATTGCTGCTAGAAACATCGGTGTGCAGGGGTCCCGGCGTTTCATTGCATCTGAATCTTTGGGGTAAATCCCCAACAGTGCAATTGCAGGGTCGTAGGGCAGGTCTATTTTTAACTCTTTGAGGAACCTCCACACAGTTTTCCAGAGTGGCTGCACCAGTTCACATTCCCACCAACAGTGAAAGAGGGATCCCATTTCTCCACATCCTCTGCAACATTTGTGGTTTCCTGACTTGTTCATTTTCCCCATTCTCACTGGTGTGAGGTGGTATCTCATTGTGGTTTTGATTTGTATTTTCCTGATGGCAAGTGATGCAGAGCATTTTCTCATATGCATGTTGGCCATGTCCATGTCTTCCTCTGTGAGATTTCTCTTCATGTCTTTTGCCCATTTCATGATTGGATTGTTTGTTTCTTTGCTGTTGAGTTTAATAAGTTCTTTATAGATCTTGGAAACTAGCCCTTTATCAGACACGTCATTTGCAAATATCTTCTCCCATTCTGTAGGTTGTCTTTTAGTTTTGTGGACTGTATCCTTTGCTGTGCAAAAGCTTCTTATCTTGATGAAGTCCCAATAGTTCATTTTTGCTTTTGTTTCTTTTGCCTTCGTGCATGTATCTTGCAAGAAGTTACTGTGGCCAAGTTCAAAAAGGGTGTTGCCTGTGTTCTCCTCTAGAATTTTCATGGAATCTTGTCTCACATTTAGATCTTTCATTTATTTTGAGTTTATCTTTGTGTATGGTGAAATAGAGTCGTCTAGTTTCATTCTTCTGCATGTGGATGTCCAATTTTCCCAGCACCATTTATTGAAGAGACTGTCTTTCTTCCAGTGGATAGTCTTTCCTCCTTTATCAAATATTAGTTGACCATAAAGTTCAGGATCCACTTCTGGATTCTCTATTCTGTTCCATTGATCTATGTGTCTGTTTTTGTGCCAGTACCACACTGTCTTGATGACCACAGCTTTGTAGTACAACCTGAAATCTGGCAGTGTCTGGAAACCCAGACATGGTTTTCTTTCTTAAAATTCTCCTGGCTATTCAGGGACTTTCCTGATTCCACACAAATCTTAAAATAATTTGTTCTAACTCTCTGAAGAAAGTCCATGGCCTTTTGATAAGGATTGCATTAAAAGTGTAAATTGTCTTGGGTAACATTGACATTTTCACAATATTAATTCTGCCAATCCATGAGCATGGAATATTTTTCTATCTCTGTGTCTTCCTCAATTTCTTTCAGAAGTGTTCTATAGTTTTTAGGGTATAGATCCTTTACCTCTTTGGTTAGGTTTATTCCTAGGTATCTTATGCTTTTGGGTGTAATTGTAAATGGGATTGACTCCTTAATTTCTCTTTCTTCAGTCTCATTGTTAAGGTATCGAAATGCCACTGATTTCTGGGCATTGATTTTGTATCCTGCCACGCTACCAAATTGCTGTATGAGTTCTAGCAATCTTGGGGTGGAGACTTTTGGGTTTTCTATGCAAAGTATCATGGCTTCGGAGAAGAGGGAGACTTTGACTTCTTCTTTGCCAATTTGAATGCCCTTAATGACTTTTTGTTGTCTTATTGCTAAGGCGAGGACTTCCAGTACTATCTTCAATAGCAGTGGTGAGAGTGGACATCCCTGTCTTGTTCCTGATCTTAGGGGAAAGGCTCCCAGTGCTTTCCCATTGAGAATGATATTTGCTGTGGGCTTTTCATAGATGGCTTTTAAGATGTTGAGGAATGTTCCCTCTATCCCTACACTCTGAAGAGTTTTGATCAGGAATGGTGCTGTATTTTGTCAAATGCTTTCTCTGCATCTAATGAGAGGATCATGTTTCTTGGTTTTTCTCTTGCTGATATGATGAATCACATTGATTATTTTACGAGTGTTGAACCAGGAGATCAATCCTACTTGGTCATGGTGAATTATTTTCTTAATGTACTTTTGGATTATATTGGCTAGTATCTTATTGAGAATTTTTGTATCCGTTTCATCAGGGATATTGGTCTATAATTCTCTTTTTTGGTGGGGTCTTTGGTTCTGGAATTAAGGTGATGCTGGCCTCATAGAACGAATTTGGAAGTACTCCATCTCTTTCTATCTTTCAAACAGCTTTAGTAGAATAGGTATTCTTTCTTCTTTAAACGTTGATAGAATTCCCCTGGGAAGCCATCTCACCCTGACTTTTGTGTCTTGGGAGGTTTTGATGACTGCTTCAGTTTCCTCCCTGGTTACTGGCCTGTTCAGGTTTTCTATTTCTTCCTGTTCCAGTTTTGGTAGTTTGTGGCTTTCCAGGAATGCGTTCATTTCTTCTCGATTGCCTAATTTATTGGCGTATAGCTGTTCATAATATGTTTTTAAAATCGTTTGTATTTCCTTGGTGTTGGTAGTGATCTCTCCTTTCTCATTCATGATTTTATTAATTTGAATCTTCTCTCTCTTCTTTTTAATAAGGCTGGCTAATGGTTTATCTATCTTATTAATTCTTTCAAAGAACAAACGCCTGGTTTTGTTGATATGTTCCACAGTTCTTCTGGTCTCGATTTCGTTGAGTTCTGCTTGAATCTTTATTAACTCTCTTCTTCTGCTGGATGTAGGATCTATTTGCTGTTTTTTCTCTAGCTCCTTTATGTGTAAGTTTACCTTTTGTATTTGAGTTCATTCCAGTTTTTGAATGGATGCTTGTATTGCGATGTATTTCCCCCTTAGGACTGCTTTTGCTGCATCCCAAAGATTTTGAACGGTTGTATCTTAATTCTCATTAGTTTCCATGAATCTTTTTAATTCTTCCTTAATATCCTGGTTGACCCTTTCATCTTTTAGCAGGATGGAACTTAACCTTCATGTGTTTGAGGTCTTTCCAAACTTCTTGTTGTGATTTCGTTCTAATCTCAAGGCATTATGGTCTGAAAATATGCAGGGGATGATCTCAATCTTTTGGTATCAGTTCAGACCCGATTTGTGACCCAGTATGTGGTCTTTTCTGGAGAAATTTCCATGTGCACTTGAGAAGAATGTGTATTCAGTTGCCTTTAGATGTAAAGTTCTGTAGATATCTGTGAAATCCATCTGGTCCAGTGTATCATTTAAAGCTCTCGTGTCTTTGGAGATGTTGTGCTTAGAAGACCTACCGAGTATAGAAAGAGCTAGATTGAAGTCACCAAGTATAAGTGTATTATTATCTAAGTAATTCCTACTTTGGTTATTTATTGATTGATATATTTGGCAGCTCCCACATTCTGGGCATATATATTGAGGATTGTTAAGTCCTCTTGTTGGATAGTTCCTTTAAGTATGATATAGTGTCCCTCTTCATCTCTAACTACAGTCTTCGGGGTAAAGTTTAGTTTTCTGATATAAGGATGGCAACCCCTGCTTTCTTTTGAGGACCATTTGAATGGTAAATGGTTCTCCAAACTTTTATTTTCAGGCTGTAGGTGTCCTTCTGTCTAAAATGAGTCTCTTGTAGACAGCAAATAGATGGGTCCTGCTTTTTATTCAGTCTGAAACCCTGCGCCTTTTGATGGGGTCATTAAGCCCGTTCACGTTCAGAGTTACTATTGAAAGGTATGAGTTTAGTATCATCATGATATCTATTCAGTCCTTGTTTTTGTGGATTGTTCCACTGAACTTCTTCTTAAAGGGGAATTTTAAGAGTTCCCGTTAAAATTTCTTGCAGAGCTGGTTTGGAGGTCACATATTCTTTCAGTTCCTGCTTGTCTTGGAAGCTCTTTATCTCTCCTTCCATTTTGAATGAGAGCCTTGCTGGATAAAGTATTCTTGGTTGCATGTTCTTCTCATTTAGGACCCTGAATATATCCTGCCAGCCCTTTCTGGTCTGCCAGGTCTCTGTGGGGAGGTCAGCTGTTACCCTAATACTCCTCCCCATAAAAGTCAGGGATTTCTCATCTCTTGCTGCTTTACGGATCTTCTCTTTATCTTTGGAATTTGCAAGCTTCACTATTAAATGTCGAAGAGTTGAAAAGTTTTTATGGATTTTAGGGGGGGGGGTCTCTCTATTTCCTGGATCTGAATGCCCATTTCCCTTCGCAGATTAGGACAGTTTTCAGCTATGATTTGTTCAAATACATATTCTGACCCTGTGTCCCTTTCGGCGCCCTCGGAACCCCAATTAAACGTAGGTTTTTCTTCATCAGGCTGTCTATTATTTCCCTTAATCTGTCTTCATGGTCCTTTAATTGTCTGTCTCTTTTTTCCTCAGTTTCCCTCTTTGCCATCAACTTGTCTTCTATGTCACTCACTCGTTCTTCCACCTCGTGAACCCTCGTCGTTAGGACTTCTAGTTTGGATTGCATCTCATTCAATTGATTTTTATTTCTTCCTAATTGGATCTAAATTATGCAGTAATGAAGTCTCTTGAGTCCTTTATGCTTTTTTCTAGAGCCACCAGTAGCTGTATAATAGTGTTTCTGAATTGGCTTTCTGACATTGAATTGTAATCTAGATATTGTAACTCTGTGGGAGAGAGGACTGTTTCTGATTATTTGTTTTGAGGTGACGTTTTCCTTCTAGTCATTTTGCTCAGTGCATAGTGGCCAAAAACAAGTTGTCTTGGGAAACAGGGAAAAAGAGAGGAGAGAAAGAAGGAAAGAAAAGAGAAGAAGAAAAAAGAAAAAAGGAAGAAAAGAAGAAAAAAAAGAGATGAAAAAGAGAAAGAAAAAGAAAGAAACGGGAAAAAAGGGGTGAGGGAAACAAACAAAGCAAAAAGCAAAACAAAACAAAACAAAACAAAGAAACAAAAAAACTACGGGAGAGTATCTTCTGAATCTGTATACTTTAAGTCCCTTGACTTCCCCTGAACTTGTCCGTCTAGTTGGTCTTCTGGTGGAGGGGCCTGTTGTGCTGATTTTCAGGTGTTAGCACTTGGGGGGGCTGCTCTGCCCCTGCCTGGTGCAGGGCTCAGCGGGGGTTGTTTACCCCGTGACGCCCCAGGAGGAAGAACCCCAGTGCTGGCGGCCAGCTCCGGAGCCCGGATTCAGCTCCCTCAGTAACTACAGAGCTCTCCGTCTGCAGGGCCTGGAGGCTCCGGGGGCAGGGCCGCTGATCTGCTCAGCTCTCTTGGTCCTTTTGAATATTCAACACTAGCAGGGGTCCTATTATACTTCATGATGAAGATACAGTGAAGATATTCACTGAATCCACCTCCTCGATCAACTCCAGAACCCTGAGATCTCTGTCCATTCTTTGAACAGGGACCCATCATGTATGCACTGGGTCTGATGGCTTATGGGGTCCTCAGCTCAGATGTCCCCCTTAGACTCAATATCTTGCCTGGATAGTTCTGATCTTTTCAAGCATCATGCAGAGGAAAGAGAATGTTCTGTGCCAAAATGACCTAAATTTTGACCTGAGTCTTGGAACTGAGGTACAGGATGGCAGGGTTTGCAAGAAGAATCAAAGGTCTCAGGGCCCTGGAGAGGGACAGGCAGCAGCTCCCCTGAATCCCCACAGGGAAGAAAAGAGTGAGAGTGAGAGGTTTTGTCCTCACTTCCCTATTTGTCTGTGTCACTGTGGCTTAACCGTATTGACCATTGATTTTATAGTCTGCACCACAGTAATAATACTCAGCCTCATCTTCAGACTTGATGTTGGAGATGGTTAAATAGCGGTAAGCCCCAGAGCTGGAGCCTGAGAAGCGACTAGGGATCCCATCCCCCCTGTTGTAGCTTCCATCACTCCTGACATACATCAGATACCGAGGGGCCTTCCCTGGTTGTTGTTGATACCATCGAACAATGTAATTGCTGTGCTCACTGCTCAAAGTGCAGGTGAGCTTGACCGACTCTTCCAGGGAGGCAGATGCATTTGTAGGCTGGGTCAGCACGGGCAAAGCACATAAACCTGAAAACACAAAATACAAGAATGATGTTGAATGTACCAGATACTGGACAGAGGTCCAGGGGCACCATGCTTGGAGGGAAATGTCAGGGAGGGGAAATCCTGACCTGTAGAGAAAATGAAGGGCAGGAGGTAAACAGGAACCCAGTCCATGGTGGGGAGAGGCTTCAAGAGGTTCTGCTTTGAGACTTCTCACCCGGGTATGTCCTCTCCAACTCCCATCTTATCCTCTTTTTGCAGTTCAGAGAAGGCGGAGCATGAGATGCAAATCTATTCTCCGTTCTTCAGTGTGTCTGACTAAGTAAGTTCTTGTCTGAACCCTGTGCCCAAGAGCCTCACGCTGGTAATTTCCTGAGGTCAGAATAAGGACCAGGTGTGAGTTTCAAGAGTGGAGAGTTGATTTTACACAAGTATCTTTACAGGAAGCAGAAGTCACACTCGTTGCATTTGAGCATAGCCCACGGGATTTGGACTTCTTAGGGTCCCAAAACAAGACCCACAGTTCTCTCTGGTGACCCAAGGATGTCAGCCTACATGTGTTGCTAGTGCCATAGAATAACTACTTTTGAGTCCTCAATAGATGCTAGACCCTTGGTGAGTGTTTATATGTTCCACCTCAAGGAGAAATTAAAAAAAAAAAAACAGATGCATGATTAAGGCACAAACGTTCCATTGGTTGTTTAAATGAGGACACTAACATTGACAGAATGATTTTCTCAACCTCACCAAATGGTGAGCAAGTCGTTTCCAATGCAAGACACAACCCAGAGCCTGAGTTACCATCCCTGCTCCCGTCCCTGCCCTGTCCTCTTACCAAGCTCCTTTTCCCCTTATCCCAACCATCTTGGGCCTCTCCTGTCATGACCTTCCGACCTTCTTCCAGTGTCTGTCCTCCCTGAGTCTGTTCTGAAGGGTGCTGAGATCTTCATGGTGTTGGAGTCAGTGTGTTCCTGGAAAAAACAGCTTGTTGGCTGTGAGTCTATACTGCAAGGATATTTACCCTTAGGAAACATCATGCAATAAACCTACCCTGTCCACTGTGCATCAGAAGCTGTAGATAGATGCTGAGCATGAAATGTGGGTAGTCCCAATAGAGATGAGCTATAGTTCCTAAGGACCCACCAGATTTCATAGACTTAGCATAAAAATAGCATAAAAATAATGTAAAATACATCAATCATTTAATATTTAATTCATATTGAAGTGGTCATATTTTCAAGTATTAAACATAACAGAATATATTATGAAAACAAATTCTACTCATTTTTTCCTTTTTAAAATGTAGCTATTGGCAAATGTTTACCTACGTATGTGTTTTGAATTTAATTTCTGTTGGACCAGCTGTTCTCTAAAGCCCCAGTAGCAGTCACTTGCTTTTGTAAAAGGAGAGAGAAATTTCTGGAGCATTAAAAATAGGCCATGTCTTAGTTTTGAAAGCACAATGAGAGTTCCCCTGGAACTTTCCAGCACTGTTTGGTCAATAACTTGCTTTTCCCCTGGGTAGGACCAGCCTTTCCTGGTGTGAATTTCCCTGAAGATCACCATGACCTTGGATCTTGTTGAGTCCCTTCCTCACTGAGGCCCAAGGAGCTGAGAAAGTGTCAGATTTCCTTTTGCATTATGGTTTCCCTGAAAGGTTAGTTTTCTCTAAATCCAAGAAATTGTTACTGGAAACAAAGCACTTGTGTTGTGTGTTTACTGTTTCATGCCATGGAAAATGTCTTCAGTGGAGGTGGACACTGCACACAGCTCCACTCTCAGGTCACTGATGTAGTCAGCAAGTTGTTTGTAGATCACAACGTAAATGGGCATGTTATGTAACCCCAGGGGCAAGATAGTAGAGACTGCAAAAACCTCACCATCCTATTCATTCCTAACCGTATTATCCCACATTTAACCTATGTTCATTCATCTGGTAGTGGCTGGGCAATGGAGATTCAGCATGTGCAAATCCTAATCTAACATAAATTGGTGCAGACGGTATGGAAAACTCATGGAGGTTCCTCAATAATATAAAAACAGAACCACAGTATGATCCAGTTATCCCATTTCTACATATAAATCCAAAGAAATGAAATCATATCTCAAAGATATATTTGCATCCCTATGTTCATTGTACCATCATTCATAATCACCAAGACAAGAACACAAACTAAGTGTTCATCCATAGATGAATGGATAAAGCAACTGACATACACACACACCCAAACACACACACACAGAGGAATATTATTAAGCTCTAAAAGAAAATGGGAATCTTGCCATTTGTGACAGCTTGGATGAAGTTGGAGGGCAATGTGTTAAGTAAAAGTTGTGAGACAGAAAATCAATACTCTATGATCTCACTGGTATGTAGAATCTAAAAGGGCGTAACTCATAAGAACAGAGAGTGGTTGGATAATTACCAGAGTCAGAGGGTGGGAGAAATGACCAAGATGCTGATCAAAGAGTACAGGCTTCCAGTTATGAGATGGGTAAGTTATTGGGATGTAATGTGCAGCTTGGTGGCTATAGGTAACGATACTGTATTGTGTCCGTGAAAGTTGTGAAAACAGTAGATCTTGGATGTTCTCACCACACAGACACAGAACAGAAAGTCAAGTGTATATAGTGATGGTTGGTTTAACTAAGCATATTTGGGGTCATCGTGTTACCACATATATGTGTATCACATCATGTTGTATACCTTCAACTCACACAATATTATATATGTAGATCTAAATAAAGCTGGAAAAACAAGGCAAATTCCATTTGTATTTCTTTTCTTTCTAAGATTTTATTTATTTACTTGAGAGAGGAAGTGAGAGAGGGAGACAGTGAGAGATCAAGAGAGCATGAGTTAAGGGAGGGGAAGCAAGAGAGTGAGAAGCAGTCTCTTTGCTGGGCAAGAAGTGAGATACAGGGCTCAATCCTGGGACCCTTTATTTCAATTGCACCAAAACCAATAAGATACCTAGGAATAAACCTAACCTAAGAGATAAGGGATATGTACCTTAAAACTACATAACATTTATGAAAGACATCGATGAATTCACAAGGAGATGGAAAACATTCCATGCTCATGGATTGGAAGAATGCATATTGTTAAAATGTCTATGCTACCCATAGCAATCTACACATTCATTGCAATCCTTGTCATAATACCATGGACTTTTTCCCCCACAGAGTTAGAACAAATAATCCTAAGATTTGTGTAGAACTAGAAAAAACCTTGAATAACCAGAGGTCCGTTGAAAAAGAAAATCAAAGGTGTGGCATCACAATGCCTCACTTCAAACTGTACTACAAAGCTGTGATCATCAAGACAGCATGATCATGGCCCAAAAACACACATGTAGAACAAAGTAACAGAATAGAGAACCCAAAAAAGCCCTCAACTGTATGGTCGGCTAAGCTTTGACAAAACAGGACAGAATGTTCAAAGGAAAAAGACAGTCTCAACAAATGATGTTGCAATTGTTGAAGAACCACATGCAGAAGAGTGAAACTAGACCATTCTTTTACACCATACACAAAGATAAACTCAACATGGATGAAACATCTAAATGTGAGACAGGAATCCATCAAAATCTTAGAGGAGAACACAGGCAACAATTTCTTGCAAGTCACGTTTCTTGAAGGGAGGGAAACAAGACAATAATAAACTATTGGGCCTTCATCAAGATACATAGCATCTGCACATCAAGGAAAATAGTCAACAAAGACTATTTGGTTTGTTGTCATAGCAAACCAAAACACAACTGACAGAGAAGGATAAGATATTTGCAAATCGCATACCAGATAACGGGCTTGTATGGAAGATCTAAGAAAACCTCATCAAACACAAGACCCAAAAACAAACGATGCAGTCAAGAAACGGGCAAAAGATATGAACTGACATTTCTCCAAAAAGACCTACATTTAGCCAAAACTCAGGTAATAAAAAATACTCCACCTCACCTGTCATCAGGGAAATACAAATCAGAACCACAATGTGATATCACCAGTTAGAATTGCTAAAATTAGCAAGACGGGAAACAACAAATATTGGCATGGATGTGGAGAAAGGAGATCCCTCTTCACTGTTGGTGGGAATGGAAGCTGGCACACCAACTCTGGGAATCAATATTGTGGTTCTTCAGGAAGCCTAGAGATAGCCTATGATCTAGCAATTAACACCACTGGGTATATTCCCCAAAGATACAGATGTGGAGAAATGACTGGATAGCTGCACCTTAATGTTCTTATCAAAAATGTCCACAACAGGGATCCCTGCGTGGCGCAGCGGTTTGGCGCCTGCCTTTGGCCCAGGGCGCGATCCTGGAGACCCGGGATCGAATCCCATGTCGGGCTCCCGGTGCATGGAGCCTGCTTCTCCCTCTGCCTGTGTCTCTGCCTCTCTCTCTCTCTGTATGACTATCATAAATAAATAAAAAAAATTAAAAAAAAGATTTGTAAATAAGTGTCCACAACAGTCAAACTGAAAGGAGCCAAAATGTCCAACGGCAGATGATGGGATAAAGAACATGTTATATGGTTCTTGTTTTTTCTTTTGCTGATATGATCAATCACATTGATTGTTTTACAAGTGTTGAACCAGCTTTACATCCTGGGGATAAATCCCACTTGGTCATGGTGAATAATCTGAATGTATTGTTGGATCCTATTGGCTAGTATCTTATTGAGAATTTTTGCATCCGTTTTCATCAGGGATATTGGTCTATAATTCTCCTTTTTGGTGGGGTCTTTGGTTCTGGAATTAAGGTGATGCTGGCCTCATAGAACGAATTTGGAAGTACTCCATCTCTTTCTATCTTTCCAAACAGCTTTAGTAGAAGAGGTATAGTTTCTACTTTAAATGTTTCATAGAATTCCCCTGGGAAGCCATCTGGCCCTGGACTTTTGTGTCTTGGGAGGTTTTTGATGACTGCTTCAATTTCCACCCTGGTTATTGCCTGTTCAGGTTTTCTATTTCTTCCAGGTCCAGTTTTGGTAGTTTTTGGTTTTCCAAAAATGTGTCCATTTCTTCTAGATTGCCTAATTTATTGGTGTATAGCCGATCATAATAAGTTTTTAAGATCATTTGTATCTCCTTGGTGTTGGTCGTGATCTCTCCTTTCTCATTCATGATTTTATTAATTTGAGTCTTTTCTCTCTTCTTTTTTTTTTTTTAAATAAGGCTGGCTAATGGTTTATCTATCTTATTAATTCTTTCAAAGAACAAATGCCTGGTTTTGTTGATTTGTTCCAAAGTTCTTCTGGTCTCGATTTTATTGAGTTCTGCTGGAATCTTTATTAACTCTCTTCTTCTGCTGGGTGTAGGATCTATTTGCTGATTTTTCTCCAGCTCCTTTCTCCAGGTTACCTTTTGTATTTGAGTTCATTCAATTTTGAGTGGATGCTTATATTGTGATGTATTTCCCCCTTAGCACTGCTTTTGCTGCATCCCAAAGATTTTGAATGGTTGTATCTTCATTCTCATTAGTTGCCATGAATCTTTTTAATACTTCCTTAATTTCCTGGTTGACCCTTTCATCTTTTAGCAGGATGGTACTTAACCTTCACGTGTTTGAGGTCCTTCCAAACTTCTTGTTGTGATTTCCTTCTAATCTCAAGGCATTATGGTTGGAGAATATGCAGAGGATGATCCCAATCTTTTGGTATCGGTTCAGACCCGATTTGTGACCCAGTATGTGGTCTATTCTGGAGAAATTTCCATGTGCACTTGAGAAGAATGTGTATTCAGTTGAGTTTGGATGTAAAGTTCTGTAGATATCTGTGAAATCCATCTGGTCCAGTGTATGATTTAAAGCTCTTGTTTCTTTGGAGATGTTGTCCTTAGAAGACCTATCAAGTGTAGAAAGTGCTAGATTGAAGTCACCTAGTATAAGTGTATTATTATCTAAGTATGGCTTAACTTTGATAATTAATTGATTGATATATTTGGCAGCTTCCACATTCGGGGCATAGATATTGAGGATTGTTAAGTCCTCTTGTTGTGTAGATCCTTTTTTTGATTTTTTTTATTTATAAATTAATTTTTATTGGTGTTCAATTTACCAACATACAGAAAAACACCCAGTGCTCATCCCGACAAGTGTCTGCCTCAGTGCCCCTCACCCATTTCCCCCCACCCCCCACCCTCCTCCCCTTCCACCACCCCTAGTTCATTTCCCAGAGTTAGGAGTCTTTATGTTCTGTCTCCCTTCCTGATGTTTCCTACACATTTCTTTTACCTTCCTTTATATTCCCTTTCACTATTATTTATATTCCCCAAATGAATGAGAACATACACTGTTTGTCCTTCTCCGATTGACTTACTTCACTCAGCATAATACCCTCCAGTTCCATCCATGTTGAAGCAAATGGTAGGTATTTGTCGTTTCTAATGGCTGAGTAATATTCCACTGTATACATAAACCACATCATCTTTATCCATTCATCTTTCGATGGACACCGAGGCTCCTTCCACAGTTTGGATATTGTGGACATTGCTGCTAGAAACATCGGGGTGCAGGTGTCCTGGCGTTTCATTGCATCTGAATCTTTGGGGTAAATCCCCAACAGTGCAATTGCTGGGTCATAGGGCAGGTCTATTTTTAACCCTTTGAGGAACCTCTACACAGTTTTCCAGAGTGGCTGCACCAGTTCACATTCCCACCAACAGTGTAAGAGGGTTCCCTTTTCTCTGCCTCCTCTCCATTATTTGTTGTTTCCTGCCTTGTTAATTTTCCCCATTCTCCCTGGTGTGAGGTGGTATCTCATTGTGGTTTTGATTTGTATTTCCCTGCTGGCAAGTGATGCAGAGCATTTTCTCATGTGCATGTTGGCCATGTCCATGTCTTCCTCTATGAGATTTCTCTTCATGTCTTTTGCCCATTTCATGATTGGATTGTTTGTTTCTTTGCTGTTGAGTTTAAGAAGTTCTTTATAGATTTTGGAAACTATCCTTTTATCTGATATATCATTTGCAAATATCTTCTCCCATTCTGTAGGTTGTCTTTTAGTTTTGTTTATTGTATCATTTGCTGTGCAAAAGCTTCTTATCTTGATGAAGTCCCAATAATTCATTTTTGCTTTTGTTTCTTTTGCCTTTGTGGATGTATCTTGCAAGAAGTTACTGTGGCCAAGTTCAAAAAGGGTGTTGCCTGTGTTCTCCTCTATGATTTTCATGGAATCTTGTCTCACATTTATATCTCTCATCCACTTTGAGTTTATCTTTGTGCATGGTGAAAGAGAGTGGTCCAGTTTCATTCTTCTGCATGTGGATGTCCAATTTCCCAGCACCATGTATTGAAGAGAGTGTCTTTCTTCCAATGGACAGTCTTTCCTCCTTTATCGAATATTAGTTGACCATACAATTCAGGATCCACTTATGGGTTCTCTATTCTGTTCCATTGATCTATGTGTCTGTTTTTGTGCCAGTACCACACTGTCTTGATGACCACAGCTTTGTAGTACAACCTGAAATCTGGCATTGTGATGCCCCCAGACATGGTTTTCTTTCTTCAAATTCCCCTGGCTATTCGGGGTCTTTTCTGATTCCACACAAATCTTAAAATAATTTTTTCTAACTCTCTGAAGAAAGTCCATGGTATTTTGATAGGGATTGCATTAAACGTGTAGATTTCCCTGAGTAACATTGACATTTTCACAATATTAATTCTTCCAATGCATGAGCATGTAATATTTTTCCATCTTTTTGTGTCTTCCTCAATTTCTTTCAGAAGTGTTCTATAGTTTTTAGGGTATAGATCTTTTACCTCTTTGGTTAGGTTTTTCTTAGGTATCTTATGGTTTTGGGTGCAATTGTAAATGGGTTTGACTCCTTAATTTCTCTTTCTTCAGTCTCATTGTTAGTGTATAGAGTTAAAAATAGACCTGCCCTATGACCGAGCAATTGCACTGCCTCCCTCAGTGTTCAGGTATGATTTGTTCAAATTCATATTCTGGCCCTCTGTCCCTTTCGGCGCCCTCGGGAACTCCAATTAATCATAGATTTTCTTCCTGAGTCTGTCATTTATTCCCCTTAATCTATCCTCATGACCTTTTATTGTTTTTATTTTTTTATCCTCATGATCTTTTAATTGTTTTTCTCTTTTTTTCCTCAGTTTTCCTCATTGCCATCAACTTGTCTTCTATGTCACCCGTTCTTCTACCTCCTTAACCCTCATTGTTAGGACCTCTACTTTGGATTGCATCTCATTCCATTGATTTTTAATTTCTGCCTGATTAGATCTAAATTCTGCAGTCATGATGTCTCTTGTGTCCTTTATGCTTTTTTCTAGAGCCACCAGTAGCTTTATAATAGTGCTTCTTAATTGGCTTTCTGACATTGAATTGTAATCCAAATTTTGTAACTCTGTGGGAGAGAGGACTGTTTCTGATTCTTTCTTTTGTTTTTGTTTTTTTTTTTTTTGAGTTCTTTTTTTTTTTAATTAATTTTTATTGGTGTTCAATTTACCAACATACAGAAAAACACCCAGTGCTCATCCCGTCAAGTGTCCACCTCAGTGCCCGTCACCCATTCCCCTCCAACACCCGCCCTCCTCCCCCCTTCCACCACCCCTAGTTCGTTTCCCCGAGTTTGGAGTCTTTATGTTCTGTCTCCCTGATATTTCCCAACATTTCTTCTCCCTTCCTTTATATTCCCTTTCACTATTATTTATATTCCCCAAATGAATGAGAACATACACTGCTTGTCCTTCTCCGAGCAGCCACTCTGGAAAACTGTGTGGAGGTTCCTCAAAGAGTTAAAAATAGACCTGCCCTACGACCCAGCAATTGCACTGTTGGGGATTTACCCCAAAGATTCAGATGCAACAAAACGTCGGGACACCTGCACCCCGATGTTTCTATCAGCAATGGCCACAATAGTGATTCTTTCTTTTGAAGTGAGTTTTTCCTTCTAGTCATTTTGCTCAGTGCAGAGTGGCCAAAAAAAGTTGTACTAGAAAAAGGAGAAAAAAAGAGAGAAAAAAGGAAAAAAAAGGGGGGGGGGGAAACAAACAGAAAACAAAAAACAAGGGGGAGTATCGTCTGATTCTACATACTGTAAATCCCTCGACTTCCCCTGGAACTTTCCAGTGCTGCTTGGTTAATAACTTGTTTTTTCCTTGTTGGTCTAGCTGGTCTTTTAGGGGAGGGGCCTACTGTGTTGATTCTCAGGTGTGTGCACTTGGGCGACCTGCTCAGTCTCCTGCCTGCTGCAGGGCTCAGTGAAAGATGTTTACTCTGTTTATCCGGTGAGGCCATTGTGAGGCTCAGTCGGGGCTGTTTACCCTGTGAGGCCCCAGGAGGAACAACAGCAGTGGCGGCGGCCAGCTCCCCAGCCCTGGAGTCAGCTCCCGCAGTAACTTCCGCAGCTCCCAGTCCCCAGGGGCCTGATGCTCCTGGGTGGGGCCACTGACCTGCTCAGCTCGGGGCCCCAGTGGCAGGTGTCCTCGCTGTCCTGGGCCTTCCTGCCCCCGCCTGTCCTGGGGGGAGGCCGGATCCTGGGCTGTGTCCCCGGCGCCCTGGGCTCCCGGGCATGCACTGCTGGAATCACACTCCCGGCAGCGCAGCCCCCTCCGCGAGCCTCTGTCCGAGCCCCTCTGAGCTGCAACCCTTTAGGGGGCTCGGCCGCGGGGTGTGGGTCTCATCCCGGGGCGGGGCTCTGTTCGTGCCCCCGGGGGGCTTGAAGGCATCCCCGCCCTCCAGGGTCCTGCTCCGACTCTCTGCGAGCGCCTGTCCATCCGGGAAGGTTGGTGCAGCTCCTGCTACTCCAGGATGCGGCTCTCCTGACCTGGGGGCGCTGGCTCCAGCCTCAGCCCGGCTCCTCGTGGCCCCTCTGCTTCAGATGCCTTTTGTTTCTTTATTTCTTTTTTTCTGTCTTCCTACTTTGATAGAAGCGTGAACTCTTCTCACAGTATCATTCCAGCTGTTGTCTCTTTAAATCTCAGGCCGAATTCGTAGGTTTTCAGGATGAAGCTTATCTAGTTAAGTTGGTGGAGACAAGTGACTTGGGGACCCTACTCTTCCGCCTTCTTGCCCTTCCTCTCTGTTTCCATTTTTTGAAACAGCTTTAGAAGGATAGGTATTAATTGGGCTTTAAATGTTTGGTAGAATTCCCGTGGGAGAGAAATCCAGTCCTAGGTCCTTGGAGAAAGAGGGAGGGACGGAGGGAGGGACGGAGGGAGGGAGAGAGAGAAAGAGAGAGAGAGAGAGAGGAGCAGGAAATGGTAGGTGCAAGGCAGCAGCAGTCCCTGCATCAGGTGAGAATGGCTTCCCAGGTGACAGTGGAGGTGGGACAACCTCAACCAGAATGTTCCAGGTCCTGAAACTCTTCCTCTCACTCTGTCAGCTGCCTGTGGGGGGCGTTGTGTTGTGGTCAGGGGCCCACCTCAGGACCAGGGAGGTGCCACCCAGTCACTGTTCCTTTCTGGATAAATTCTATGGGGAGTATCCACAGATTATAAATCTCTAGAGGACCCTTTTCACCATCCTTTAACCTGAAAATCCCTGGAATGATTATTTAGGCCATAGAGATTTCCAGTGAAGAGCTTTCTAGTTCATCAGGGCAATAAGAAATTTGAAGAAGAAGTATTCCAATGGAATGGAGGTTGCCATGCTTTTGTGAGTAGGGAAAATGTTTTCCTCTCCCAGATAGGAAGGTATCCCTCTGATAGAAGCCAGAGTTGAAATCGGGGAAGCTTCTGGTCTTCCTTCTTAATACATTTCTCATTTGTCCTTTGAACCTAAGAAATTGCTGTACAACTCAATTTCAAAACAACATTTCAAAGAATCATGGAGAGAAATTTCATTTCTGTAAAAGTTTCATTCAAGTCTTGGAAGAGGGCTTTCCACTCAGAAGGACAGAAGTCCGCTGAATGCAAGCGTGGCCACCAATCGGGGTCACTCGGTCATGGGTGTGAGTCCATGTAAGTCAGACCTGAGCTAAGGGTCAGAGCTGCCTGGTGCAGGTGATGGGACCTGGGCACTGGGAGGGCAGAGGTGCACAAGGAAGTCCCCAGGTGTGCCCCCATACGGTGTCTGAACTTCCTCCACAGTTTCTGTAAAGCCTGAGGAGAGAAGGGCCTGGGTAGACAAGGGTGTTTCCCCCTCAGGATGCCCCAGGCATCCCTTCATGATGTGGGGACCCCTCACCCAAGACCCAGATGTGACACAGCCCCTGGGGCCCATCCAGGCCACCTGTCCCCAGGAGAAGAATGATTACTGCCATTGTGCTGTCAGAGACCACTGTCCCCTTGCTGAGTAACATGTGACGACCTCTGGGCCCACATGATGTATGGCTTCCTAAATCTTATTACCTTGTATAAAAGTTGATACAGATTCTACATACAAAATAAGCACCAGCTTTGCCAGAAATCTTTAGTCATCCTCCCTGCTCAGAGATGTGAACATACAGGAGAGGACAGAGAACTTGCTAGTGTCTCCTCCCCTTCAGGGATGGGGTGAGGACTAGGGAGGACACTTGATCCTGATGCTTGACCTTCATCTGCTCAGAGGGCAGCCAAGAGTGAGAGCTAGAACACAGAGGAAGTTTTGTGTCCCACTGCCCATCCTTTGGTCACTTGCGTCACATTTGGGTGCTCCCACTGCCCTGCTAAGTGTCAAGGCCATAGTCCCACTACTCCAGGCCCTCAGTCTGCTCTTACTCAGTGGAGCTGTGTCCCTGTGTTATGTCTTCAGAATTGGGCTTCACGTTTACTCATATCTGTAGGATGATTTGGTGGACAGGTTTGGCTTTTGCTGCTCAAAGAGACATGTTCAAGGGCTAAGCTCATCCCCCGAGCAGGGGATCCTAGGCCCACCCAAGATGACGAACACAAGGGAAGGTCAGTGTCAGGTGAGGGGAGCAAAGGGCCTGAAAGTGAGAAGAGGAGAGAGAATCTGAGGGAGACAGGGAGGCTCAGCCAGAAGTGACTGTCCAGCCTGAGGGAGGGGACCAGGTGGACAAAGGTGATGACAGGGCCCTGACCCCATGGAGTCTGTTGGGAAGGACTGCTGGGCCCTGGTGCCTCACACTGTGTCTCCCTGGGGTCCTGTCACCTGTGCTGGGAGCAGCTGGGGAACAGGTTGAAGCTGCTCCGATTGTGCTTCTTGATGGACCAGAACACAGGCTTCCCCAGAGCTGTTCCACCTACTGATGTACGGCCCCCCTCCAGAATGCTCCACTTGCATCTGCATCTTGGGGAGCCCACCTCCTCTGAAGACTGTCCTCACTGAGATTCACAGGGTGTGGGTCCAGGCTCCATGGAAAGTCTCACTTCCTCTGCTTATCTCCATAGGCTCTACTGGGCCCCCTGTGACATGGGGCTTAACTGTCCTGCTCTGGTCACCCGAGCTTCATTCATTTCGTAGCCAGTAGTGATGTGGCAAAGAATGGTTCAGGAATAGTTTCTGTCGGAGCCTGGGTGACTCAGTGACTGAGCATCTACCTTTGTCTCAGGTCAGAATTCCGGGGGCCTGGGATCAAATTCCGTGTTGAGCTCCCTGCCAGGAGCCTGCTTCTTACCTGCCTATGTCTGTGCACCTCTCTCTGTGTCTCTCATGAATAAATAAAGAAAATCTTTTAAACAACAAAAAAAATAGAGTCTTGTCTCACTACATGAGTGTGTCCGGCGATTGGGCGATGCCTCAGGGATCACTACCTGCCTGGCTATGGGGGTACCTAGTGTACCCAGTCTCCTTTCAGCTCTTCCTAGAATGAGTCAGTAGAAGTGAGGGCGATGGCTGGGGTGAGTTTGGTGTCACAGGGGAACTGGTGTCTCTAGACATCTAGGGTAGGAAGGGGTTTGTATGGATTCAAGGGATTCCCTGGGGCTTCCTGGGTTTGTGATAAAGTCATGACTGCACCACATTCCAGTTCAGCAGGTCCGATAATGGACCAGAATTCCCAGAGGAAGCTGTAGTCCTGCCCAGTTGATGGGATGATCACTAGCTCAGGTATTTTCTGAAGGACGTTGCTCCTGGGGTTTGTGGTGAGGAGAGTAGTTACAGACCCCCTCTGAGCACAGGGTAGTGGCAGAAATGAATAGGACAGAAGGACCCAGTGTTTCTCCTTCTGTGGCAGGAATGCACCTGGCTACATTGTCATCAGATGTTTCTGTTTCCTCCACCTGTGTCATCCCATCAGCACCTAACATCAGGTGTGTTCACAGGAGCAAGCTTTCTATCTCAGTATCGACGTTTAGGATGACAAATCAGGTGAGACAGAGATCAATATCCCTAGCAAAAGAAGCGTATCTTGTATCCTCCTATGGGAGAAAGAACTTATGTGTGGTTGTGTCGGAACTGTTGCACATTATCTGGTGGAAGCAAGGACCTGATATTCCCCTTATTTGCAGACTGTAGATTGTGTGGATCTGAGTGGATCTCCTGAGCACAAGGGGGACTCGGTGGCTTTCATACCAAATCATACTCATTTCATACCATTGTTTTCTGTCCATATTTCTGGGTCAGGTGGGTGTAGAGAGATACTTTTGTGCAGGACGTGAGGTAGACTTTTGGCCGCACCCAATTTGTGTCCCCTGTCGATGCATATCTTCTGGCCATTCTGTAGGACGAAGGCACTGTCCCGATTCTCCCCCAATCACCATCAGGGTGGATTTGAGTCTCCATTTGTCTGTCACAACCTAAAGCACCTGGTGTCTGGTCCTTTTCTTACTTTGTAAAATAGATGAAATGATCTCATCTCCAGAGAGGTTGGTCATGCACACTGGGGATTGGGGGAGAGAACTGGAGAGGTTGTGGGTGTATCCCGGGGCCTTCTGTGCTCTCTGAAGACTGTGGCTGTAATGCCGGCCACCCTGGAATGGGATCCAGTAAGGAGGCTCTGAGATGGAGAAGTGTATGTGTAAGAGTCTGGAAGGAGAAAGGGTATCAGTTGGGAAGAAGCAGAGAGACCCACAGATGAGCCATTAGATGAGGTCTCCCTTCTGCAGGGATCTCATTCCCAGGACCTCTCAGGACCTGGGAGCATGAGGCAGGGTAGGATCCAGGCATGGGGACATCATTCATCTGTGGTTCTCTGTGAAGGGACAGATCTTGGGGCAGTAGGTTTCAGGGCCAACAGCACTTCCCCACCAGTTGCAACCCTGTGAGCTCTCAGGGGCTCCAGGAAGCATTAGGGTCCATGTGAGCCACAAGAGAGGTGTGGGTGACACTCGATGTCTCCTGCTCCTGATAGGTCCACTCAGGGAGGGAAGGCTCCACCTAGGTCCCCAGGGCTTCAGGAGATCAACTGAGTTGAAACACTGGAGCACTCTGCCTGGTCATTTGGAAGAGCATTAGGCCAAGATGGTGATGGAAATGCAAGCGCATGGCCCCTGGCCCAGGTCCCCCTGTGTCTTTTTCTCCCCAGGCCCTCAGGCCCCTGTTCACAGCCAGGCCCAAGGAACCAGGGCAACTTAGTGCTGCGAGCTGTAAATGCTCTCCTGAACCTCCAGGTGCAGACATGCTGGCGACTGGGTAGAAGGGAGGGTCTGGGGACCTCAGATGAGGGGGCCTGGGGCAGACCAGCTCCTGCTCTGTGACCAGCCCCCAAGGTGGAGGGGAGGGTGACAGAGATGGGAGAAAGCGTTTGTGTCTCACTTCCCCATCTGCCTGTGTCACTGTGAGCATCAGCACTGCTGTCCCACACCTGGCAGTAATAGTCAGCCTCGTCTTCGGCCAGGGCCCCGGTGATGGTCAGGGTGGCCGTGTTCCCCGAGGTGGCGCCGGAGAATCGCTCAGGGATCCCTGTCGGCCTGCGGCTATCAACATAGATAATCAGCACGGGCGCCTGGCCCGGCTTCTGCTGGTACCATTGAACACTTTTACTTCCAATGCTGTCTCCCCCACAGGTGATGCGGGCCGTCTGCCTCAGGGTCACAGTCTCTGATGGTGGCTGAGTCAGCACATAGGAGGCCACAAAACCTGCAAGAGAGAAAAAGAGAGGTGGGTTCCCAGCTCCAGGTATCAATTCAAAGAGAACCCCATGGCCTGACCTCAGCTCTAGCAAGTCTCTGGGGGTCTGTTTCTACCTCCCCTTATCTCACCCCTGGTACCGTGAGTATAGCTGGTGGATGGAGCCTTTGAACAAAGGAGACAAAATTAATTTTCCCTGGGTCCGGCAGCCCCTCAGGCTTTCACAGAGTGAGTGAGCAAGTGGTAAGACTTCACTCCTCCAGCCTTTTCATTCGGGTCCTACCCTCTCCAGGTACCCTGTTCTGGACTCAGGTCAGTTTTGGACTGGTCCTAGAACGTTTCTGCTTGCCTGGAAGTGACCAGGGCTCAGTACCTGTGCAGAGAGCCAGGAGGCTCAGGAGGAGGTGGGTCCAGGCCATGGTGGTGGCGCCCTGATTCTGCTCCCCAGGTCCCAGCCTGGGCAGAGGTTCCCCCCAGGCCTCTCTTATCCCCTTGCTGGAGACACCTGCTGGCCATGCAAATCAGCCAGGGCTCAAGGGCTCCTCCTGAAGAGCTTGTGTTTGAGAGCAGGGCTCAGACCCAAGGGACAAGGAAGTGGATCGGAAGCCCCTTGCAGACCCAACCTCAGATGGGGGGACTGTGCTTTAACCTCTGTGTCTAGTAGGGTCTGGTTTCCTCCCATAGATTCTGTAGCCTTCGCATCTGGGCGACAAGAGGAGCCTGAGGGCAGTGCAGTGTCCTACCCAGATCCGTTTGTGAGCATCAAGCCTCAACAAAATTCTCCCCTTGCTAAGGGCACACAAAAGTCTTGGGAGCCCTCTAGGTGTTGTAGCTTTCTGACTATGGGTAGTTCTGGGGCAGGATATAGATGCCGTGCCTCAGTGTCCTCAGGGTGCACTCAGTGCCAGAGACAGATCCAGACCTTGAGGAAAGTCTGACAGTGACTGATGTAGCAGGAATGGGGTTGACAGGAGAGGCGTGACGTCCTGGAGCTGGGCTAGTGACAGAGGCAAATCTATGAGACCCCTGAGTCTGAGAGACACAGGTCAGAACTCACATCAGTGTCCAAGTTTAAACTGCAGAAATCCTGCACCTTTCCCTGCAGGTTTCAGTGCCCAGTCACTACTCAGCCCCCCTCCTGTTAGAACCCCTGATACCAGGCTCACCCCCTGTGCAGGTGGCTTTGCCAGGTCATCTCTGCTGCCCCCTCATGGCTGCTCCACACGGGCTGCTGGAGGCCCAGGGAAGTCCCTGGTCCAGGTGGAGACAGAGAGCCCACTGCTCACATCCTGGTTCCCTGCTCTTGCCCTGCTGACCCAGGGCAGAAATTACTCTTCTCTTCATGGACCCTGCCAGCTCTTCGACAAGGCAGGGCGGGGGGGAGCGGATTCTCCTTGGACATTGCTATAGGCTCAGCTGATGAGGAGACAGCCCCTGGGCCCTCAGAGCACACATCTCTAGGGTTTTGGTCAGTCATTGGTGGGGTGCAGGACTGGATGCCTGGAGAACATAGAACGCCGAGACTGCCTCTTACTGATGCAGACTCCTGGTGCTGGGCCTAAATAGGGTGGTGGTGACTCCTGCTCCACATACAGGGATCTGAGAACACTCAGTGAACATTCATCCGACCCACTTTGGTCTGGGCGACATTCTGTCCTGGGGATCAGTGTGAAGGAGTCAGAGGCCCTGCCTCATAGATTTATGCTGTGAGTGGGGGAGCAGTGTGGACACACTTGCTCTGGTGACACAGCACACAGTCTCTACCAGCTTCTCTCCTATATTCATACAATATCCAGACCATTGCCACGTTGAGATCCCTCTGGGTCAGGATTGACCCTGTGTTGCAGCACTTGCCCAAAGATGTGTTCGTGTCTGGGGTCCTTTCTGCGGACATTGCCTCTTTTGAGGGAAGGAATGAGACAGACTAATGCAGTGCCTTGCTCTTAAATACAAATATGATGCCTGGAGCTTCAGCAGCCCTCCTGACATCTGTTGTCTTCAATAATGAAGAGCAAACCCTCAGTGATGGTGGAACAGAAAGGGAGAGGATTTGGGACCTCACGGATCTGGTGAAGATCTTGAGAATCACCATGTGGCTCAGACGTATTGTTAGGGGGAGAAAATAGGCTCCTGTGTGTTTCTGCCACTGATTGTCATTGGTATGTTTTGCATTAAAATATTCCTAACCAATAGGAAATATTATTACCAATAAATGACCCCAAATAAATCAATGGGAAAAATAACAATGGGGAGAAAACCATTCAGTAATTGTAAAGTACAGACTATGAAGATGGGAATCCAAGGGACAGGCTGACCCTGAGTGGGGGGATGTTGGAGGAGGCCTCTCTGGGAGGTGACACTGGGGCTGCTGTCTGGTTGGGAGGAAGAATCAGGTACTAGGACATGCGTTTGGGGACAAGTGATCAGTGTCTGCGGTGAGAGTCCTGCTTGTGTGAAGGCGAACGACTGTGACAATAGAAGGTGTCTCTGATTCAAAACTCCTTTTCTAGGAATTTTATACCTTTTTAATATTAAGATTTTTTAATTTATATATTTGAAAGAGGGCGCAAAAGTGAGCATGAGCACAGAGGGGAGATGTAGAGGGAGATGCAGACGCCCTGCTGAGATGGGGCCCAAAAAGGGGTTCAATCCCAGAACCCTGAGATTATGACCTAGCAGAGGGTAGACTGAGTCACCCATAGGCACCCAAGGTAATTTTTTCTTATAAGTCAAACTTTGGGTTCTGCCATGATGTGTTGTAAGAATTTATCCTACTGATTGTTTCTGAATTTGGGAATCACAGGAGAGAATTTTGCGTGAATGTGGAGCAAACTAACGGGGAAGCAGCAGCCTTTTTAGCTGAAAGTCACTGTGGCTTAACAGCTAGGTCACCTGGCTGATATATGACACAGGTCACATTGTCATTGCTGTGCCTCCATCCTCTGTCACCTTCTGTCCCTGACCTGGGTGTGTGAGTTCAGCGTGGCATCAAATACCTGTGATACAATCCTTCATATGATGTATGTGTGCACATGTACCAATACGAAGGGACTTCCCATACTGCGTGTGTAGAATATTTGTCTCTGCTGTCTGTAGGCTTGTGGATAGATGTGTTGGATATGCTCATGAAAAAATATATATGTGCTTTTTAATAGGTTCAGAACCTTAAAATGAGTTCTGGTGTTTGACTTGTGTGATCCCTGTTTGGGCAGAAACCACTAGGTCCACTTTATGACCCATGATAAGTGAGTGTTGTTCCCATAATGAACGTGGGACAAATGCCTAATCAGAATCATTGACAGAGATCATTGGTGTAGATGCTCCTGAGCAAAGGGGCTTCAGCTCCAGGATTGAGTCTTACTGGAAATGAGGTGGGAGACATGAGGACCTGGTTAGGACATCTCTGGATCTGCGCAGCACAGATGAGTCAGGTCCCAGGGAACACTGGTGGACAGTGAGGATGCTGGTGTTTCCCAAGGGGAGCATTTTCAGGGACTCCCGTCAGTGCTGTGGGTGCTGCTGTGTGAGTCTGACTCTCAGTACATGGCCCCTACAGCCTGAGGAGATAGGATGGATCATCTGCACTTTCTTCTGAGGATTTCACCTGGGAGCCCTGCTGACCCCCAGGCCTGGTGTCCCTGGGAGGGCCGCCCTGGGCATCCCCAGCCTCTGACCTGCTGCTCCTGAAGCACCTCTGCTGCCCCCTGCTGGTGGAGGAGGACTCAGCCCTGGAGCTTCTGTCCTGCAGGTCACCTGGAAACACCAGTCACCTGAGGAAGGGTGTGGACCAGGGATTCAAGGCACCCATTGGTAGATGCTCCCTCTGCCCTGTCCATCAAGGCACAATCAGGACAATGACAAGTGCACGGAGGCAGGGCAGGTGAGATTTCTATACCGTGTCCCAGTGTCGGAATTCCCTGGCCTGGCCCATTGTTAAAGAGGGAAAGCAGGGGAGACAAGAGTGCATTTACCCAGGGTCATGGTCTAGGACACCTGTGTGATACCCTATAGCCTCCTCTTCTCTGTGCACGTAGGAATCCAGTCTGATGATTCTGCATCCCAGTTAGTGCAGTTGGGTCATAGTGGGAGTAGGTGATGGTCCTGCACTAATGTTCACGTGGGCACCTAAACTTTATTACTGTTACTACACTCTGTGCTGCTGTTTTTACTATGACCTGCAGCTCTTAGAGTTTGGCGGGGAGGATATCTTCACTAGCATAGTTCGGTTTTCGATAAGGTTGGGAATCTGCTAATTTAGAACAGGACATACAAGTTCATATCATACACTTCCCACTTTTTTGAGCCCTTTTCCTTGGATTTCTGTGGAGCATGGACAGCCAGGCCCACTCACTGACACCTGGCTGATGTCTGTTACATTAGTAAGACTCTATCAATGTTTTTATATCATTTAATTTGAAAATTAAGTGTTTCTGACATCATTTTAATCGTCCCCATTTCATAGCAAATCAGGTTGAGGCCCAGAGAGGCTTCCCAAGAATAGAGGATATTGGGCAAGTGGAGGAGTGGGCCCCCTTGTGCTGGTTTCACCTCTGGGCTCCTTGAGACAGAGCTTGAGCAGGGCGGGAGGAGGGAAGGTGAGGGCAGGCTGGGCCCAGAGTTTGTGTCCCTGGACTCACTGCCATCCACATCCTGGCTGGTCTATAAAGGAGCCCAATGCCTTCCTGTGGGAGGGTTAGTCATGTGGTTGCCCTGGACAGAGCAGGAGATCCTGTGGGGATGGTGAAGGCTGGTTGGCTGTGTAGGGCCTGGCCTTCGTCCTGCTGGCTCTTCTCCCCAATATTGCTTGGACCTCTCTTTTCTGAGTAGGTGGACATGACTAGAGTCATATGGTGACTCTCCCGGGCCACGATTAATAAAGATTCTTAGGGTCTGTGTCTTCAAGAGACTTCAGGTCCTAATCTCAGGGATATCACTGCTGCAGCATCCCCTGGGCTGAGGTCATGGTCAGGGTGATGCACAGGGTCCTGTGGGGTCTGAGCCTGTGACAGCTCCTGGGAGCCGGAACCTGAGCAGAGAGCAGTGTGAGGGAGCAGGAGCCTCTATGCCATGATGGAGACCCCAGATTGTCTCCTGAGCCCACAGCTGATCCTGGCCACCCATCGCCTCCCTCATGCCCTCACTGGTCCTTGGGAAACTGCTCCTTCTCAGGCTGCTGGAGAGAATTCTGTTTCCGTGAGGACATCATCAATCTGGTTCACGAGGGGCTTGCCCCCTGTTGGATACATAGGGGAGCTCTTGTCATTCTGTATTTGAAACTCTAGAAGTTGGAGCGACAAGGAGCATTTCTGTAGCTTTTCTCATGAAATGTTCCTTGTGAATTTATCTTTTGTTTTTTTTTGTGCATGTAAAATACATAAAAGAATATGTTCCTACCTAATTATTTTTTCAGGATTCAATTCATTCCCCATATTTCCTATGTGCTCCATAGAAAGTTCCACGTCTCACACTGTGGAGCAGAATTGGTAGGAATTGCCCAGAAATTTGAATTGGATTTGAGTGTCCTTTCCTTTATTGGAGGTTTTTTGTTTGCAGCATCCACTTAGATGTTACAGTTAAACTAAGTTCCATAATCTCGTTATTTTATCTTTAAATTTAAACTGAATTAATGAACACAGAGTATATTATTAATTTCAGAGGTAGAGTTCAGTGATTCATCAGGTGTATATTACATCCAATGGTTTGGGTGCCCGGACAGGTCTGTCAGTTAAGTGTCTGCCGTTGGCTCAGGTGTTGTTTCTAGGGTTCCGGGATCCAGCGCCACAGTGGGTTGCCTACACATGCTGCGGGATTGGCTTCTCCTGCCTCCTCTACCCCCAACTCTTGCTTGCTCTCTCTTTCTAGTGCTCTCCTTCTCTCAAGTAAACAACAAAAATAAAAATAAAACAAAACTCGTGGGAACGTGAACAGGTGCAGCCACTCTGGAAAACTGTGTGGAGTTTCCCCAAAGAGTTAAAAATAGATCTGCCCTAAATCCAGCAATTGCACTGCTGGGGATTTCCCCCAAAGATACAGGTGCAATGAAACGTCAGGACGCCTGCACCCCGATGTTTCTAGCAGCAATGTCCACAATAGCCAAACTGTGGAAGAAGCCTCAGTGTCCGTTGAAAGATGAATGGATAAAGAAGATGTGGTTTATGTATACAATGGAATATTCCTCAGCCATTAGAAACGACAAATACCCACCATTTGCCTCAAGGTGGATAGAACTGGAGGGTATTATGCTGAGTGAAATAAGTCAATTGGAGAAGGACAAACATTATATAGTCTCATTCATTTGGGGAATATAAAAATAGTGACAGGGAAAAAAGCAGAAAGGAGAAAAAATGAGTGGAATATATCAGGGAAGGAGTCAGTACACGAGAGACTCCTAACTCTGGAAAACGAACTAGGGTTGGGGAAAGCGGAGGTGGGCAGGGGGTGGAGGTGACTGGTTGGTGCACTGGGGGGGGCACTTGATGGGATGAGCACTGGGTGTTATTCCATATGTTGGCAAATTGAACACCAATAAAAATAAATTTAAAAATGTCCATCGACAGATGAACAGATAAAGAATATCTATGGAACATATATAATATATAAATATATAATATATAAACAATATTAATATATATTTATATTAATATAATATATATATCATGGAATATTACTTGGCCATCAGCAATGATGAATTCCCACCATTCACATCAATGTGGTTAAAAATGGAGGGTATAGGCTCAGTGAAATAACTCAATCAGAGAAAGATGATTATCATTTGTTTCACTCAAATGAGAAACTATAAGAAATGCAAGAGAACATAAGGTAAGGAGGGGTATGAGTGGGGGAAAAGAATCAGAGTGGAAGACAAAGAAAAAGAGTCTCTTAAATCTAGAAAACAAACTCTGTTGCTGATGGGGAGGTGAATGGGGGATGTGGTACGGCTTGAAGGAGGGCAGGTGATGTGATGGGCCCTGGGTTTTGACTGCAAAGAGGCTTGGGAATATATGGGTAATGATTCATCAGTCATTACCATGATTGTAGAGGTGATTACACTGTTCTGTACTTTTTCTGAAACTCACACCACTGTTTGCTTAGGATAGATTTTACTGTATATACCTTATAACTCAATAAAAAAAATGGAATGAAAAGAATATGAAAGGAAAACAAGAAGAGAAAACTAAACAAAATTTATGGTAGGCAAAGATTCCCAAGAGCATACTTTCACTTAGAGAGTGCTGTGCAGGAAATCTAGATCTACAGGAAACACACGCCTGAGTAAAAGAAAATATGAAGAAGCAGGCAGGAGCAGAGAAGGACAGTGATGTGTCAGATTGTCCCAGCCAGGGCTGCAGTAGAACCTTCGGGAGCCCTGGTGTTGGGTGTGTTCTCCAGAGTCGTAGAGAATAGTGGGTAAAGGTCCTGCTTCTCTGCCACCCGCATGAAGGTGTCACCAGACACAGGCTGCAAACAAGAAGGGAGCAAGGGGACATGTCCCTGCTGTGCCAGCTCTCTTCAACACAACTAATTCCTGGAGCAGCAGTTTCCAACAAGCCTCACCTCTGGGGAAATGACGGCTTCAATCCTGTAGATAAAGGTTAGGAACTCTGGTTGTCACCCATGACTTATAGGCAATGACAGACTCAGTATCATTATTTTTCCTGTTGTGACCCTTGGAGAATCAAGTCAGGCGGGCAGACAGATGCACCAACATACGTGCTCTAGGGCAGAAAAAATGTGTGACAAGAATACATGTAAAGGGAACACACAGTCTAGGACAATGAATTAAGCAGAATTCAGTAGGAGATGACTATTGGATAATATTCCAGACATCTCTAGAGAAAGACATTTAAAGTGAGAACTTTTGTTTATGAGTGAGAGCAGAGGGATGGGGGGGAAGGGCTAGGGAAGAAGGGTGGGAGAGGCAGAATGGGGAGGGATGGGGATGTTGGGAGAGTAGATCTCATGAACATACTCTCACTGTTGGCTCAGACTGCCTGGCCTCTCATATCAGAGTGTCAGTGGCATCACCTCCATCTCTCCTCCTGACTATTCTTGTCACCTGTTTCAGGCGCTCCTTCTGTTAAATTATAAATAGCTCACAAAGCCCTTAAGATCCCTGAATGAGACAATGATGCTAAAGGACTTCCAATCTGGAGCACTCTGCTAAGGTCACAGGCTACGCAAGAACTTTTGACATAAATTTTCATTCCTGGTCTCAGGATCTCTGGGCAACCTGTGAAGCCAACAGGCACCGAATGTCCAATTGGCAAGTGACACTCATTCTTGAAGCTGTTCATTATTTAATTTCATATCACAAGAGTTGACCAGTGGTCTCTGACTGTGACATTGATCCTGTTTTAAACTTGACGAACAGAAATGACCAGTAATGAAATCCTTTGAACCCTTTCAACCAAGACTTTGTACTTGTCATTCCCTCACTGGTTGGTTATCATTTAAGGACAACAGGGAATGCTCTTGCTCTCCCTTCTTTTTCATTCACTGTCACCACTTCTACAGTTTGTCCGTCTGTCCATTAAAACTATAGGGTTACTTTTGTTCCCCACATTATAAACACCAGAAGGCCCAGGTGAGCTGGGGAGTGGCATGATTCACACTACAGTTTTGGATATTATTTCCCTACGGTCCTCTTGGTTGCCTTCCCTACCAATGGAAGTCGTGGAGAAAAATCCCACTACGTCACCTGTGGGAGGCAGTTTGCAAGCACTTGGTAGACAATAATCTTTTATTGAGTGATCAGAGTTTCCTGGGATCCTTTGTGACTCCAGCCAACCACAAGCTAGAAAGAGACACTACAATTCTGAGCCCTGGTGTTCACCTCTCCTCCCACTCCTCCTGCATCTCTGCCCACACTCTCTCTCGAGAAAAACTCTACCTTCACTCTTCCTACCTACTTGGGAGTTGTCCGTTATGGGCTGCTCCTGGATTCTCCATCTCTGAGATCCATCACTAGGAGTACCCAACATGAATTTCTGTGGTCCAACACCAAAATCTCTCCCAACCCTGCTCAAGTCAGTGCCCAGGGAACAGGGTTACCTTCCTTGATACAACTGGACAACATTAACCCACAAGTGTGGGTGCACATGAAAATGCTTGGTTTTTAAATTCTTAAATGATAGGGGAGATCTACATACCCAGTAAACTTGCCCCACCCCCGATCACATGATTGGAGGTGGATCACTCATTGGGTTGAGATTCAGGGGAGTTATTATATTTATCATTGCAGTGCTCCCCCTTCCATTCTATTTCCGTCCTGGAAAAGTCCTGTACGCATCATGTGGACGACTTCCTGGCACCAGAAGAGTCAACTATAGATGGAGAAACCCATGCTGTGCTCCATGGTGGTCTTGTCACAGACATCCTAACATACACACTATGTTCCTAATCAGATCCCAGCTTGGCATCCATGATGGACTCAAGGTTCTCGGTCTAGTCTAACTCAGGGATCTAATGTTTCCTTTTGAATGTTCAATACTAGCAGGGGGCCTATTATATTTCATGATGAAGTGACAGTGAAGATATTCACTGAATAGACTTCCAACATCAACACCACAACACTAAGATCTATGTCCATTCCTTGAATAGGGACCCATCATGGATGCACTGGGTCTGATGGCTCATGGGGTCATCTCAGCTCAGATATCCCGTAGACTCAAATTCTTGCCTGGGAAGTTCAGGTCTTTTCAAGAATTATGGAGAGGAAAGAGAATGCTCTCAGCCAAAATTACCTAAATTTTGACCTGCCTCTTGGAACAGAGGTACAGCATGACAGAGTTTGCAAGAACAGTCATAGTTCTCAGGTCCCTGGGGAAGAACAGGTGGCAGCTGCCCCTGAATCCCCACAGGGAAGAGAAGAGAGAGGGTGAAAGGTTTTTTGCTCACTTCCCCATTTGTCTGTGTCACTGTGGCTACTGCTACCACTGGGTGCAAACAGTAATAATCTGCCTCATCCTCAGAATGGATGTTGGAGATGGTTAAATAGTGGTCAGCCCCAGAGCTGGAGCCTGAGAAGCGACTGGGGATCCCGTCCCCCCTGCTGTGGCTTCCATCACTGTTAACCTTCATCAGATACCGAGGGGCCTTCCCTGGTTGTTATTGTTGATACCAGTAAATAAAGTAACTGCTGTGCTCACTGCTCAGAGCGCAGGTGAGCTTGACCGAGGCTTCCAGGGAGGCAGATGCACTTGGAGGCTGGGTCAGCACGGGCAAAGCACAGAAACCTGAAAATACAAAAGACAAGAAAGATGTTGAATGTAGCAGACACTGGCCAGGGGTCCAGGAGTTCTGTTCTTGAAGGGAAAGGTCAGGGAGGTGGAATCCCGACCTGTAGAGAAAATGAAGGACAGGAGGTAAAGGGGGACCCAGTCCATGGTGGGGAGAGCCTTCAGGAATTCTGCTCTGAGACTTCTCACCCGGGTCTGTACTCTCCAACACCCATCTCATCCTCTTTGTGCATTTCAGAGAAGGAGGAGCATCAGATGCAAATCCATTCTCTGTTCTTCCATGTGTCTGTCTAAATAAGCTCTTGTCTGAACCCTGTACCCAAGAGCCTCACGCTGGTAATTTCCTGAGGTCAGAAGAAAGACCAGGTGTGAGTTTCAAAAGTGGAGAGATGATTTTACACAACACAAGTATCTTTAATGGAAGCAGCAGTCACATTCTTTGCACTTGAGCATTGAGAAGGGAATTTGGACTAATTGGGGTCACAAATCGAGACCACAGTTCCCTCTAACTACCCTGGGAGAATGTCATCCTACATGTATTGGCAGTTCGTCATAATGAATCCTTTTGAGTACCCAAGAGATGCTAGACCCTTGATGAGTGTTTATAGGCTCCACCTCAATGAGGAATTTTAAAAAACAGCTGCATGCTTCAGGCACAAATGTTCCACCAGTTTTTTAAATGAGGACGCTGACATTGAGAGATAGAATGTTTTCTCAGCCTCACCGAGTGATGAGCAAGTGGTTTCCAATGCAGGACACAACCCAGAGCCCAAGTTACCGACCGTCCCTGCCCTGCCCTCTTACCATGCTCCTTCTCCCCTCATCCCAACGTTTTTGTGACCCTCCAATCATAACCTCTCTTCTTTCTTCCAATGTCTGTCCTCCCTGAGTCTGTTTGGAAGGGTGCTGAGATCTTCATGGTGTTGGAGTTAGTGTGTCCCTGGGAAAAACAGCTTGTTGGCTGTGAGTCTATACTGCAAGGATATTTACCCTAAAGAAACCTAATTCATTGAACCTGCACAGTCTATTGTGCAGCTACAAGGTGTAGACAGATGCTGAGAATGAAATGTGGGTAGTCGCAATAGAGATGGGTTGTAGTTACGAAGGATGCATGAGATTTCAAAGACTTCGTATAAAAATAATGTAAAATACATCAGTGTTTTTACCTTTAATTCATATTGGATTACAGTTTCAAGTAATAGAACTAAACAAACTGTACTATGGAATCAAATACTATTCATTTTTTTCTCTTTTTCACAATGTAGCTGCTAAAAATTTTTTCCCAATGTATTGTTTTGAATTTGATTTCTTTTTTTAGAAAGATTTTGTCTTTTTATTCATGAGAAACACAGAGAGGGAGAGAGAGGGAGAACACCAGCAGAGGTAGAAGCAGGCTCCATTTAGGGAGTCTGATGTGGGACTGGATCCCGGGTCTCCAGGATAATGCCCGGGGCGGGAAGTGGTGCTAAACTGCTGAACCACCCAGGCTGCCCTGAATTTTATTTCTGATGGCCCAGCTGCTCTGCACGTCCCCAGTAGCAGTCACTTGCTTTTGGAAAAAAGTGAGAGAATCTTTTGGAGCATTCAAAATAGCCCATGTCGTAGCATTGAAAGCACAATGAGAGGCCACAATTTGGTGGTGAAGACCAGGGATTCTGGGGATCAGAAGATCTTGATTTTCTGCTGGATTGGCCACTTTCTAGCTTTGACCTCAGGCAAGTTACCCATCCTATACGCCTCAGCTGCTGCACCTGCAAATTGGGGTGATGATCAGAATGCTTATTCATAGAGTATTTGCGATTAAAGAATTCAATAAACGTGAAGTTCTTGGAATTGTGCTTCATATGTGTTAAGCACATAAAGAAGCTTTTCTCCTTCTTCCCCTTTTTAAGTCCTTTATCCTTAAACATAAAGAATAGTCACTGGAGTTTAGAGGATGAGGGATAGTATGGAAACACTGTATGTCTTAGGTTTGAGATGCTGAAAATTGGCAGATTTCCTGAAAACTCTAAAATCTCTCTCACTCTCACTCTCTGGCTCTGTCTCTCTGTCTCTTCTCTACCTCTCTCTCTCTCTCTCTCTCTCTCTCTCACACACACACACACACACACAGACACACAAAGAAACACATTGATTTGGGGAATATAAATAATAGTGAAAGGGAATAAATGGGAAAGAAGAAAAATAAGTGGGAAATATCAGAAAGGGAGACAGAACATGGAAGACTCCTAACTATGGGAAACGAACTAGGGGTGGTGGAAGGGGAGAAGGGTGGGGGGTGGTGGTGACTGGGTGGCGGGCATTGAGGTGCGCACTTGACCGGATGAGCACTGGGTGTCATTCTGTATGTTTGCAAATTGAACAACAATAAAAAATAAATTTATTATAAAAAAAGAAACACATATACTACACCACAGGCCATGAGAGGCAGTTGCCTTTGTCATAGGTCACAGGAGGCACATCCTCTCAGGCTGCTGTCCTGCTTGCTGGGTCTTTGGGACAGGGACATTGTCCTGGTTCCTTATAAGAAACAAAGCCAACATGGGTGTCCCAGCAGAGTTAGAGCAGGAATATTTATGGTCCACGCTGTGCCGTATGTGTCTTCTTATCCGGATTGTCTTACCGGAGTTGGCCCTACTTGTAACCTCCTAGTTCTAGGAAGGAGAACATAATTGTGTAGAAGCTGCCACCCTATATCCCAATGGTTGACATTCAGCGTGGGTCCTCTGACTCGATCACAGAGAGCAGCATGGCTAGGTGGACAGGGGCGGACTGATGGGCCTCAGGCTGGGGTTGTTAGCACTGAGGGAAGAGACCCTGGGACAGACAGACCAGGACACCTCTCACCGACCCCCTCTGGGGGCCAGAGAAGCACAAGAGGCCTTAAACACGCTCTAGACATGCCATGTCCACAGCAGAGCTGAGGTGGGCTCAGGAGGACCTAGACCTGCAGATGGAGGAGAAGCAGATCAGCTTCGTGTTCTGTGGGGACTCCATCACAAGGCACCTGGCACAGGACCCCACCTACTATGATTAGGAGATCCTTTTCTCACTCATAATCTGACTGGGAGAATGTGGAGGCCACCCTAGACCGTTATTCATTTGCTCACTGTGGAGGTAATCAGAGAGCAGGGATGGGCCTGGATGTCAACATTGAAGCTTGGGCCATTTAGGAGATGGTAAGGGTTTCTCCGGGGCTGTCAGTTATGCCCCACCTGAGCCTGGAGAACTTTGTGGCACCCATTCACCTGCAGAATCCCCAAGAGGAGGGAGAGAGCAACCATAGCAGAGACACTTGTGTATTGAATTATGCCCCCCCCGCTCCCAGATTCAGATGTTTGAAACCCAAGCCCCAGTATCTCTCACTGGGACCTTCTTATTGAAGAGGATCATGGCATATGTAATCAGGTAAAATAAAAAGGTTGCTATGGAGGAGGCGGCCCTTATCCATTTACATGGTATGCTTATAAAAACACAAATTTGGAGACAGAGTGTGTGAAGGAAAAACACCATACGAAGATAGAGAAGGAATCTAGAAGCCAAGGAATGCCAACACTGCCAGAAAACCACCAGGAGCTAGAAGAGAGTTAATGAAACAGATTCTCCTTCACAGCCTCCAAAACAGGCAGAAATCTGTTGGCACCTAGATCTCAGAATGCTGACCTCCAATCTGTGGGAAAACGTTCTTCCAAGGTCAGTTACCCCCTACCCCCGGCTTGTGGTGCTCCGTTATCTCAGCCCTAGCAAACTACTACAGTCACTCATCAGAAGTCTACTTTCTGACAGCAGCAGCATGGCTGGGTTCCTTCCAGTGGTGTTACTCTCTGTTTCACAGCCCTGGGAGGGGCATCCTGTCACGTGCTTTCCTCCCCTAGAGTGTTGGATTTTCCTTCCCCACAGGCTGGCTTCAATCCTCCAGACAGGCTGACTAAGGCTGCTGTTGGGATCCATTCTGTCTGGGGTTGTTCTGAGATTGTTTAGGTGTCTGGGAAAAATAGAGCAGGTCCCTGCTTCCTCCAAGCAGCCAACAGGTCAGAAAATGAGCCTTGGCCTCCAAATTTTGGTATCACATGACGTTCCTGGAATTGGAACAAAAGCACTGTCCCATGATTTCTCGCTGGTTGTGGAGTTGGGCCGCCTCAGGGCCTTCCATGAGGTGGCCATGGGGATGACCTGGTTTCTCCTGGTGCTAAGTGCAGTTGAGCAGGCAAATCTTTCTCTTTATTGTTATTACTACTATCTCTATTAAGCTTATTGATATTCCAACCCATATCTCCTGGAGTCTGCCATGGGAAGAGTTGTACACTAGTCTATTCGGTTTCTGGGGAAGTTGGGAAACTGCTCATTCAGATGGGGATCCAACTGTACATGGTACAGGTCACAGTGTAGCTGAAAATTTTACCTTGGATTCCCACAGAGGAAGACAACAGACTTCAATGCCACGGTTACCTCACTGAGACTCCACTGAGCTGTTGTCATTAAAGGGACACTTCAATGTTTTGTAGTGTTTAAAGTGAACTGAAGTGTTTTCTCATTGAGAGTGAGTGTCATCATTTGACAGCAAGTAAACCAGAAGCCCAGTGAGACTAGGTACCCCGGAAAATGGCGTATGTCGAGAGATGCAATCCAGGTGTCCTAGATTCAATCCCTGAGACCCGTGGGGCTGAGGTGGACTAGGTTAGAAAGAATGAAGTGTGGCCTAGGCTGGACAATAGGGCTTATGTCGCCTGACTCACTGCCATCCCCATCCCTGCTGAACTATAAGGTCCCCTCACCTTGCATTGGAAGGGTCAATGGGGTCATGTTCCAGGTTAGAAATGGAGAATCTGTCGTGGGGGGGGGGGTGGAGGCTGTTTGGCTGTGCTGGGCCCTGGTCTGGGTCCTGCTGGCTCCACTCAGCCTTACTGCTTGGTCTTCTAGCACTGCTCTCCTGGGCCAGTGAGAAAGACAGGGATCTCATGGCCCTCTCCAGGGTGCAGTTGTGTCTTACAAGCGACCAGAGGGCCTGCATTCTCTGGAGATTCTGGGGTTCTAGCATGCCGTTCTGGACTGAGCTCAGAGTTGGGGCATGCTCAGGGTCCTGTGGCGGCTGAGCCTGTAGGCAGATCATGGGAGGCAGCACATGGGCAAAGGGAGTGGACAGTGAGGTGGAGGGTCCAGATAATAATGGGCACCACAGATTTCTGTTTCCTGATCCACAGATAAGCCTGGCCACCTCAAGCCTCCACATGTCCTCACTGGTCCCCTTGAAGATGCTTCTCAGGGGGTGGAGGATAATCTCTGTACTTGTGATTTGGCTTCATGTATGTGCTCATGTAGAGCGGTGCTCATCTTGTGACATTTTAGGCAGTATTCATCCCTCTCTTATTGAAAGTCTTAAAGGCTGGGAGAGCAGGGGCATGTGGGGACATTCTGTAGCTGTTCTTGTGAAACATTCACATTAATATTCCATTTCTTCTTTGCGTGTGTGTAAAATACATAACAGAAAAGTTTCATCCTAATATTTTTAAAAATATATTAATTTTTATTGGTGTTCAATTTACCAACATACAGAAAAACACCCAGTGCTCATCCCGTCAACTGTCCCTCTCAGTGCCCGTCACCCATTCCCCCCCATCCCCCGCCCTCCTCCCCTTCCACCACCCCTAGTTCATTTCCCAGAGTTAGGAGTCTTTATGTTCTGTCTCCCTTCCTGATATTTCCCACACATTTCTTCTCCCTTCCCTTATATTCCATTTCACTATTATTTATATTCCCCAAATGAATGAGAACATACACTGTTTGTCCTTCTCGGATTGAGTTACTTCACTCAGCACAATACCCTCCAGTTCCATCCAGGGCAATTTACACACTTAATGCTATCCCTATCAAAATACAACTCTCTTTCTTCAGAGAGTTGGAACAGATCATCTTAAGATTTGTAGGGAATCAGGAAAGAACCCGAATAGCCAGGGGAATATTAAGAAAGAAAACCATAGCTGGGGGCATGACAATGCCAGATTTCAGGTTGTACTACAAAGCTGTGGTCATCCAAACAGTGTAGTACTGGCACAAAAACAGACACATAGATCAATGGAACAGAATGGAGAACCCAGAGGTGGACCCTCAACTTTATGGTCAACTAATATTCGATAAAGGAGGAAAGACTATCCATGCAAGAAAGACAGTCTCTTCAATAAATGGTGCTGGGAAAATTGGACATCCACATGCAGAAGAATGAAACTAGACCGCTCTCTTCACCATACACAAAGATAAACTCAAAATGGATGAAAGATCTAAATGTGAGACAAGATTCCATCAAAATCCTAGAGGAGAACACAGGCAACACCCTTTTTGAACTTGGCCACAGTAACTTCTTGCAAGATATATCCACGAAGGCAAGAGAAACAAAAACAAAAATGAGTTATTGGGACTTCATCAAGATAAGAAGCCTCTGTGCAACAGAAGAAACGGTCACCAAAACTAAAAGACAACCTACAGAATAGGAGAAGATAGTTACAAATGACCTATGAGATAAAGGGCTCGTATCTAAGATCTATAAAGAACTTATTACACTCAGCAGCAAAGAACCAAACCATCCAATCATTAAGTGGGCAAAAGACATGAATAGAAATCTCACAGAGGAAGACCTAGACATGGCCATCAAGCACATGAGAAAATGCTTAGCATCACTGGCCATCAGGGAAATACAAATCACAACCACAATGAGATACCACCTCACACCAGTGAGAATGGGGAAAATTAACAAGGTAGGAAACCACAAATGTTGGAGAGGATGTGGAGAAGGGGAACCCTCTTCTGCACTGTTGGTGGGAATGGGAACTGGTGCAGCCACTCTGGAAAACTGTGTGGAGGCTCTTAAAGAGTCATAAATAGATCTGCCCAAGACCCAGCGGTTGCACTGCTGGGGATTTACCCCAAAGATACAGATGCAATGAATCGCCGGGACACCTGCACCCCAATGTTTCTAGCAGCAATGTCCACAATAGCCAAACTGTGGAAGGAGCCTCGGTGTCCATCGAAAGATGAATGGATAAAGAAGATGTGGTTTATGAATACAATGGAATATTCCTCAGCCATTAGAAACGACAAATTCCTACCATTTGCTTCGACTTGGAGGGACCTGGAGGGTATTATGCTGAGTGAAATAAGTCAATCGGAGAAAGGACAAGCATTATATGGTCTCATTCTTTTGGGGAACATAAAAATTAGTGAAAGGGAATAAAGGGAAAGGAGAGAAAATGAGTGAAAATATCAGTGAGGGTGACAAAACATGGGAGACACCTAACTCTGGGAAATGAACAAGGGATAGTGGAAGGGGAAGTGGGGGAGTTATGGTGACTAGGTGATGGGCACAGAGGGGGGTACTTGGCAGGATGAGCACTGGGTGTTATACTCTAGTATGAACTCTAGTAAAAAAATAAATAAGTAAAGCTACAGAAAAACAAAAACAAAAAACAAAAAACACCCAGGGCTCATTTAATCATTTGCCCTATAATGCCCATCACTTGGTTACTTCATCTGCCAGCCGTCTCCCTCTCTAGCAATTGTCAGTTTGTTTCCTATGATTATGTGTCTCTTACGGTTTTTCCCCCTCTCTGATTTTGTTTTGTTGTATTTTCCCCTCCCTTCCCATAGGCTGCTCTGTTTTCTCTCTTAAATTTTACTTATGAGGAAAACCTCTGATAATTGTCTTCTCTGATTGACTTATTTTGCTTGGCATAATACCCTCCTGTTCCATCCAACCATGTTGTTGGAAATGGCAAGACTTTAGTTTTTGGATGGCTGAATGATACTTTGTTATATATACATATACATATACCACATGTATTTTATATATATAACATATATACATATAAACCATATATGGGCTTCATATACATATAAACCATATATGTGTATATATATGTTTATATATATAAATATATATATACATATACCTCATCTTCTTTGTCCATTGAGCTATCGATAGACATCTGAGCTCTTTCCATATTTTGGGTTTTGTGGACATTGCTGCTATAAACATTGGGTGCATGTGCCCCTTGGGATCATTGCATTGTATATTTGGGGTAAATGCATAGGAGTGCACTTGCTGGGTCATAGGGTAGTTCTATTCTTCACTTTTTGAGGAACATCCCTACTGTTTTCCAGAGTGGCTGTACTCCTTGCATTCTCACTAACAGTGTAAGAGGGTTCCTGTTTCTCTCCTTCTTCACCACATCTATCATTTTCTGACTTGTTAATTTTAGCCATTCTGAGCAGTGTGAGGTGGTATCTCATTGTGGTTTTGATTTGTATTTCCCTGATGCTGAGGACAGTTGAACATCTTTTCAGGTGTCTGTGAGCCATTTGTATGTCTTCTTTCAAGAAATATCAGTTCATGTCTCCTGCCCATTTCTTGATTGTATTATTTTCTCTTTGGGTGTTGAGTCTGATAAGTTCTATATAGATCTTGGATACTAGCCCTTTATCTGATAAGACATTTGCCAATAAATACCGTTTCCCATTCTGTCGGTGTCTTTTGGTTTTGTCGACTACTTCCTTTGCCATGCAGGAGGTTTTTTATCTTGACAAAGCCTCAGTAGTTCATTTTTGCCTTTGTTTCCCTTCCTTTGCAGATGTGTGTAGTTAAGAGGTTTCTGTGACTGAGTTTGAAGAGGTTGCTGGCTGTGTTCTCACTTAGGATTTCGATGGATTCCTGTCTTACATCCATTTTGAGTCTATTTTTGTGTATGGTGTAAGAGAAAGATCCAATTTCATTCTTCTTCATGTGTTTGTCTAATTTTCCTAATGCCATCTGTTGAAGAGACTGTCTATTATCCTTTGGATATTCTTTGCTGGTCTTTGAAGATTAGTTGGCCCTCAAGTTGAGGATTCACTTCTGGCTTCTTTTTTCTGTTCCATTATTCTATGTGTCTTTTTTTGTGTGCCAGAACCACACTATCTTGATGATTAAAGCTTTGTAGTACACTTTCAAGTCCAGAATTCTAATGCCAAGAGCTTTGGTTTTCTTTTTCAACAACCTTTGTCTACTCAGGGTCTTTTCTGTTTCCATGCAAATTTTACGATTCTTTGTTCCAGCTCTGTGAAAGTGTTGATAGTATTTTGGTAGGTATTGCATTGAGTGTGTAGATTGCTCTGAGTACCATAGGCATTGTAACATTATTTGTTCTTTCAATCCACGAGCATGGTCTGTTTTACCATTTCTTTGTGTCTACCTCAATTTATTTCATAAGCATTCTACAGTTTTCAGAGTAGTCCTTTACCTCATTGGTTAGATTTATTCTTAGGTATGTTAGGGTTTTTTGTGCACTTGTAAGTGGGATCAATTCTTAATTTTTCTTTTTTCTGTCTCATGGATAGTGTATAGAAATTCCACTGATTTCTGTGCATTGGTTTCATATCCTGTCACTTTGCGGAACTCCTAAATGAGTTCTAGCAATTTTGGGGTGGAGTCTTCCTCTACGAAGGGTGAGAGTTTGACTTCTCCTTGCCACTTTGGAGGTCTTTTGTTTCTTTTTATTGTCTGATTGCTGGGTCAAGACTTCTAGGACTCTGCTGAACAACAGTGGTGGGAATGGACATCCCTGTCGTGTTACTGACTTTGAGGACAAGCTCTCTGTTTTTCACGGTTGAGAATGATACATGTTGTAGGCTTTTTCTATATGGCTTTCATGATATTGAGGTATGTTCCCTCTATCCCTACACTGTGGAGAGTTTTAATCAAAAAAGAATGCTGTATTTTGTCAAATGCTTTTTTTTGTAGTAATTGAGAGGATGATATAGTTCTTATCCTTTCTTTCAATAATGTGCTGTATCACGTTGATTGATTTGTGGATGTTGAACTTCCCTTACAGCCCAGGAATAAATCCCACTCTCTCATGTGATTAATCCTTTTAATGTACTTTGGATCCTATTGGCTAGTGAGAAATTTCTTGGTGAGAAATTTGGCATCCCTGGCATTCCTGTTCACCAGTGATATTGGTCTTTATTTTTATTTTTTGGTGGGGTCTTAGTCTAGTTTTCAGATTAAGGTAATACTGGCCTCAAAAAAAGTGTTTGGTAATTTTCCTTCTGTTTCCATTTTTTGAAACAGCTTCAGAAAGATAGGTATTAATTGGTCTTTAAATGTTTGGTAGAATTTACCTGGGAGAGGAATCCTGTCCTAGGTCCTTGGAGAAAGAGGGAGAGGGGAGGGAGAGAGAGAGAGAGAGAGAGAGAGAGAGAGAGAGAGCAGGAAATGGTAGGTGCAAGGCAGCAGCAGTCCCTGCACAGGGAGGGAAGACTGCCCAGACTAACAGGGGAGGTGGGACAACCTCAACCAGAATGTTCCAGGTCCTGAAACTCTTCCTCTCACTCTGTCAGCTGCCTGTGGGGGGCTTTGTGTTGTGGTCAGGGGCCCACCTCAGGACCATGGAAGTGCCACCCAGTCACTGTTCCTTTCTGGAGAAATTCTATGGGGAGAATCCCCAGATTATAATTCCCTAGAGGACCCTTTCCACCATCCTTTAACCTGAAAATCCCTAGAATAATTATTTAGGCCATGAGATTCCCAATGAAGAACTTTCTATTTCATCAGGGCAATAAGAAATTTCATGAGGAAGTATTCCATTGGAGGTTGCTATGATTTTGTGAGTAGGGAAAATGTTTTTCTCTCCCAGATAGGAAGGTATCCCTCTGATAGAAGCCAGGGTCGAAATCGGGGAAGCTTCTGGTCTTCCTTCCTTTTTTTTTTTTTTTTTTTTTAAAGATTTTTATTTATTTATTTTTTTTAATTTATTTATGATAGTCACAGAGAGAGAGAGAGAGGCAGAGACACAGGCGGAGGGAGAAGCAGGCTCCATGCACCGGGAGCCCGACGTGGGACTCGATCCCGGGTCTCCAGGATCGCGCCCTGGGCCAAAGGCAGGCGCCAAACCGCTGCGCCACCCAGGGATCCCTGGTCTTCCTTCTTTTTTTTTTTTTTTTTTTTTTTTTTTAAATTTTTTATTTATTTATGATAGTCACAGAGAGAGGGAGAGAGAGAGGCAGAGACATAGGCAGAGGGAGAAGCAGGCTCCATGCACCGGGAGCCCGACGTGGGATTCGATCCCGGGTCTCCAGGATCGCGCCCTGGGCCAAAGGCAGGCGCTAAACCGCTGCACCACCCAGGGATCCCCCCTGGTCTTCCTTCTTAATACATTTCTCATTTGTCATTTGAAGCAAAGAAATTGCTGTACAACTCAAATTCAAAACAACATTTCAAAGAATCATGGAGAGAAATTTCATTTATGCAAAAGTTTCATTCAAGTGTTGGAAGAGGGCTTTCCCCTCAGAAGGACAGAAGTCCCCTGAATGCAAGCGTGGCCACCAATCGGGGTCACTGGGTCATGGGTATGAGTCCATGTGGGTCAGACTTGAGCTAAGGGTCAGGGATGCCTGGTGCAGGTGATGGGATCTGGGCACTGGGAGGAGAGAGGTGCATGAGGAAGTCCCCAGGTGGGCCCCCAGATGGAGTCTGAACTTTCTCCACAGTTTCTATAAAGCCCATGGAGAGAAGGGCCTGGGACGACAGGGGTTTTTCCCCCTCAGGATGCCCCAGGCAGCCCTTCATGATGTGGGGACCCCTCACCCAAGGCCCAGATGTGACACAGCCCCTGGGGCCCATCCAGGCCACCTGTCTCCAGGAGAAGAAGGATTACTGCCACTGTGCTGTCTGAGACCACCGTCCCCCATCCTGAGTGACATGTGATGACCTCTGGGCCCACATGATGTATGACTTCCTAAATCTTATTGCCTTGTATAAAAGTTGATATGGATTCTACACACAAAATAAGCACCAGTTTGCAGAAAAGATTTAGTCCTCCTCCCTGTTCAGAGATGTGAACATACAGGAGAGGACAGAGAACTTGCTAGAGTCTCCTCCCTTTCAGGGGTGCGGCGAGGACTAGGGAGGAACTTGATCCTGATGCTTGACCTGCACCTGGTCAGAGGGCAGCCAAGAGTGAGAGCCAGACCACAGAGGAAGTTTTGTGTCCCACTGCCCATCCTTCAGTCACTTGCGTCACATTTGGGTGCTCCCACTGCCCTGCTAAGTGTCAAGGCCAAGTCCCACTACTCTAGGCCCTCAGTCTGCTCTACCTCAGTGGAGCTGTGTCCCTGTGTTATGTCTTCAGAATTGGGCTTCGACGTTTACTCATATCTGTAGGACGATTTGGTGGACAGGTTTGGCTTTTACTGCTCAAAGAGGCATGTTCAAGGGCGAAGCTCATCCCCAGAGCAGGGGATCCTGGGCCCACCCAGGATGACGAACACAAGGGAAGGTCAGTGTCAGGTGAGGGGATCAAAGGGCCTGAAAGTGAGAAGAGGAGAGAGAACCTGAGGGAGACAGGGAGGCTCAGCCAGAAGTGACTGTCCAGCCTGAGGGAGGGAGCCATGTCAACAAATGTGATGACAGGGCCCTGACCCCATGGAGTCTGTTGGGAAGGACTGCTGGGGCCTGGTGCCTCACACTGTGTCTCCCTGGGGTCCTGTCACCTGTGCTGGGAGCAGCTGGGGAACAGGATGAAGCTGCTCCGGTTGTGCTTCTTGATGGACCAGGACACAGGCTTCCCCAGAGCTATTCCACCTACTGATGCACGGCCCCCTCCAGAATGCTCCACTTGCATCTGCATCTTGGGGAGCCCACCTCTCCTGGAGACTGTCCTCACTGAAATTCACAGGGTGTGGGTCCATACTCCATGGAAAGTCTCACTTCCTCTGCTTATCTCCTTAGGCTCTACTGGGCCCCCTGTGACATGGGGCTTAACTGTCCTGCTCTGGTCACCTGAGCTTCACTCAGTTCGTAGCCAGTAGTGATGTGGGAAAGAATGGTTCAGGAATAGTTTCTGTCGGGAGCCTGGGTGACTCAGTGACTGAGCGTCTACCTTTGTCTCAGGTCGTGGTCCTGGGATCCTGGGATCAAGTTCCACCTTGGGCTCCCTGCTAGGAGCCTGCTTCTCCCCTGCCTATGTCTCTGCCTCTTTCTCCGCGTGTCTCATGAATAAAGAAATCTTTAAAAGAAAAAAAATAGAGTCTGTGTACCGCTACATGAGTGTGTCCTGCGGTTGGGCAATGCCTCATGAAACACTACCTGCAGGGCTATGGGGGCAGCGAGTGTACCCGGCCTCCTTCAGCTCCTCCTAGAATGAGTCAGTAGAAGTGAGGACGCTGCTGGGGTGAGTTGTGCTGTCACGGGGGAACTGAGTCTCTACACACCTGGGGCAGGCAGGGGTATGTATGGATTCAAGGGAATCCATGGGGCTCCCTGGGTTTATGATAAAGTCATGACTGCACCACAATCCAGTTCAGCAGGTCCGATAATGGACCAGAATTCCCGAAGGAACCTGTAGTCCCACCCAGTGGCTGGGAGGATCACCAGCTCAGGGGTTTCTGAAGGAAGGTGCTCCTGGGGTTCGTGGTGAGGAGAGTAGTTACAGACCCCCCTCTGAGCAGAGGGTAGTGGCTGAAATGAATAGGACAGAAGGATCCAGTGTTTCTCCTTCTGTGGCAGGAATGCACCTGGCTACATTGTCATCAGATGTTTCTGTTTCCTCCACCTGTGTCATCCCATCAGCACCTAACATCAGGTGTGTTCACAGGAGCAAATTTTCTATCTCAGTATTGACGTTTAGGATGACAAATCAGGTGAGACAGAGATCAATATCCCTAGGAGACAGAAGTGTAGCTTGTATCCTCAATGGGAGAAAGAACTTATGTGTGGATGTGTCAGACAGTTGCACATTATCAAGTGGAAGCAAGGACCCGATATTCCCCTTATTTGCAGGCTGTGGTTTGTGTGGATCTGAGTGGATCTCCTGTGGACAAGGAGGAGTCAGTAGCTTCTTATGTGTCACATTGACAGACTGAACTCATTTCATACCATTATTTTCTATCCCTATTTCTGGGTCAGGTGGGTGTAGAGAGATATTATTGTGCAGAACGTGGGGTAGACCTGTGGCCGCACCCGTTGTGTGTCTCCTGTCGTTGCATATCTTCTGGCCATTCTGTAGGACGAGGGCACTGTCCCGATTCTCCCCCAATCACCATCAGGGTGGATGTGACTCTCCAACTGTCTGTCACAATCTAGAGCATCTGGTGTGTCTGATTCTGGGAAGGGTGACACAGATGGGAGAAAGGGTTTGTGTGTCATTTCCGCATCTGCCTGTGTCACTGTGAGCATCAGCACTGCTGTCCCACACCTGGCATTAATAGCCTCGTCCTCGGCCAGCGCCCCGCTGATGGTCAGGGTGGCCGTGTTCCCCGAGTTGGAGCCAGAGAATTGCTCAGGGATCCCTGTCGGCCTGTTGCTATCTCTATAGATAATCAGCACGGGGGCCTGGCCCTGCTTCTGCTGGTACCAGTAAACATTTCTACTTCCAATGCTGTCTCTCGCACAGGTGATGCAGGCCGGCTGCCTCAGGGTCACAGTCACTGATGGCGGCTGAGTCAGCACATAGGAGGCCACAGCACCTGCAAGAGAGAAAAGGAGAGGTGGGTTCCCAGCTCTAAGTCTCAATTCAAAGAGGACCCCAGGTGCCTGACCTCAGCCCCAACAAGTCTCTGGGGGTCTGTTTCTACCTCCCCTCATCTCACCCCTGGTTCCCTGGGTATAGCTGGTGGGTGGAGCCTTTGGACAAAGGAGACAACATTAATTTTCCCTGGGTCGGGGCAACCCCTCAGGCTCTCACAGAGTGAGTGAGCAAGTGGTAAGACTTCACTCCTCAAGCCTTTTCATTTGGGTCCTACCCTCTCCAGGCACCCTGTTCTGGACTCAGGGTCAGTTTTGGGCTGGTCCCCAAAACTTGCTGATGCCCTGGGAGTGACCAGGGCTCAGTACCTGTGCAGTAAGCCAGGAGGCTGAAGAGGAGGGGGATCCAGGCCATGGTGGAAACACCCCGATTCTTCTCCCCAGGTCCTTGCCTAGGCACAGTTTCCTCCTAGACCTCTCTTATCCCCTTGCTGGAGACACCTGCTGGTCATGCAAATGAGCCAGGGCTCAGAGGCTCTTCCTTTAGAGCTTGTGTTTTGAGAGCAGGGCTCAGACCTAAAGGACAAGGACGTGGTTGGAAAGCCTCTTGCAGACCTAGCCTCAGACCCGGGGACTGTACTTTAACCTCTGTGTCTAGTGGGCTCTGGTTTCCTCCCTTAGATTCTGTAGCCTTTGCACCTGGGAAACGTGAGGAGGCTGAGGGCAGTGCAGCATCCTGCCCCAGATCCCTGTTTGTGAGCATCAAGCCTCAACAAAATTGTCCTCTTGGTAAGGGCACACGGAGGTTTTGGGAGCCTTCTAGGTGTTCTAGCTTTCTGACTATGAGGGTAGTTGTAGGGCAGGACAAGGCTGCTGTGCCTTAGTGTCCGCAGGGTGCAGTAAGTGCGAGGGAGAGATCTAGACCTTGAGCAAAGTCTGATAGTGACAGGAATGACAGCAGGAATGACAGCAGGAATGGGATGGCAGGAGAGCCGTGAATCCTGGAGCTGGGCTAGTGACAGAGGCAAATCTATGAGACCCCTGAGTCTGAGAGACGTCAGGTCAGAACTTACATCAGTGTCCAAGGTTATACTGCAGAAATCCTGCACCTTTCCCCGCAGGTCTCAGGGCCCAGTGACTCTGCCCCCCTCCTGTTAGAACCCCTGATACCAGGCTCACCCCCTGTGCAGGTGGCTTCGCCAGGTCATCTCGGCTGCCCCCTGGTGGCCGCTCTGCACTGGCTGCTGGAGGCCCAGGGAAGTCCCTAGTCCAGGTGGAGATGGAGAGCCCACTGCTCACATCCTGGTTCCCTGCTCTTGCCCTGTTTACCGAGGGCAGAAGTTACTCTTCTCTTCATGGACCCTGACAGGCTCTAGACCAGGCAGGTAGTGATCGGATTCTCCTTGGACATTGCTATAGTCTCAGCCGAGGAGGAGACGGCCCGTGGGCCCTCAGAGCACACATTTCTGGGGTGTTGGGTGAAATGGGTTGAGTGCAGGACTGGGTGCCTGGGGGACCCAGGATGCAGAGACTGCCTCCTATTGGTGCAGACACGGGGTTCTGGGCCCAAATAGGGTGGTGGTGGCTCCTGCTCCACATCCAGGGATTGAGAACACTCAGTCAACATTCAGACCCACTTTGTTCTGGAAGACATTCTGTCCTGGGGATCAGCGTGAACAAGACAGAGGCCCTGCCTCATAGATTTATGCTGTGAGTGGGGCAGCAGGGTGGACACCCTTGCTCTGGTGACACAGCACACAATCTCTACCAGCTTCTCTTCTATATTCATTCAATATCCAGACCATTGCCACGTTGAGATCCCTCTGGGTCCTGATTGACCCTGTGGTGTAGCACTTGCCCAAAGAAGTATCTGTGTCTGGGGTCCTTTCCGCGGACATTGCCTTTTTTGAGGGAAAGAATGACAGTAGACAAATGGATCTTAGTGGATCTCCTGTGGACAAGGGGGACTCGGTGGCTTCTTATGTGTCGCATTGACAGACTGAACTCATTTCTTTTTTTCCCCCCTTGGATGTGTTTGTTTTATTTTTTAATAATAAATTTATTTTTATTGGTGTTCAACTTGTCAACATACAGAATAACACCCAGTGGTCATCCCGTCAAGTGCCCCCCTCAGTGCCCGTCACCCATTCACCCGACCCCCCGCCCTCCTCCCCTTCCAGCACCCCTTGTTAGTTTCCTAGAGTTAGGAGTCTTTTTTTTTCCACACTTAAAGTTTTTATTTTGCTAAAATGCACAAATCTAACAGTCCACACTCTACAATAAACATTTAACCATAATGGTTCCCCTAAGATGCTGTTCTCCCTTACAGTTGAGATGCCTAATCTTTGAAAGCCCAGCTTGCCTTCCTTGCTTCCCACCAAAATGATCTGTCTGTTAGAAGTCTTGCCGGATGTTTTCCTTGTTTGCCTCGCCATGTTGCTGCTTCATTTGAAATATTTCATTTTCTAATTGCACAATAGTCCTTTCAATATCATAATTCTTACTGACCAGGGATACCCAAGTGGACTCCATTTCCCTTAATTTAGATCCAGCTGTGAGCTGCATGTTCTTTTGCTGCCAGTTTAAATCTTGAATATGTTTCCTTAACTTCTGGAGCTCTTTCTGTGCATGTTCAATCATGTGAACTAGATTTTCATTATATACTTTCCAGGCATTGCATCCATGCTGTGACATTAGTTCCAGATTCTCATTTCGAACTGCCTGATGCTCTAACTGGGCCATAGAATTGTTTACACATTCTTGCCATGCAGCATTGTCACTTTTCTGCCCCGAGGAAGGGGCTGGAAGTTCATGTCGTTTCATACTGAGTAATTCTATTGGTTGTTGAGCAGCCAGTCTTTCAAATTCATTTCTCTTTATGTCAGTTTCGAAAGCTGAGTAATCCAGGGCTGTCAAGTAGCTCAGGTAGTTCTTAGTGGGTCGGTATCTGTGGGTTTCCTCCTCCACCAGCACTGCAGCCGCTTCCCGCACACCCGGCGCTTCATAACCTTGGTCAAAATACAGCAGCGCATCTACCACCACCTCTCCGGCGACTAAACCTGTGCCTGCCATTCTCAGCCTCCCAGAGTTAGGAGTCTTAATGTTCTGTCTCCCTTTCTGATATTTCCCACACATTTCTTCTCCCTTCCCTTATATTCCCTTTCACTATTATTTATATTCCCCAAATGAATGAGAACATATAATGTTTGTCCTTCTCAGATTGACTTATTTCACTCAGCAGAATACCCTCTAGTTCCACTGAAGCAAATGGTGGGTATTTGTCATTTCTGGTGGCTGAGTAATACTCCATTGTATACATAAACCACATCTTCTTTTTTTAATTTTTATTTATTTATGATAGTCACACAGAAAGAGAGAGAGAGAGGCAGAGACACAGGCAGAGGGAGAAGCAGGCTCCATGCACCGGGAGCATGACGTGGGATTCAATCCCGGGTCTCCAGGATCGCGCCCTGGGCCAAAGGCAGGCGCTAAACCGCTGTGCCACCCAGGGATCCGAAAGCCACATCTTCTTTATCCATTCATCTTTCGATCGACACCGAGGCTCCTTCCACAGTTTGACTATTGTGGACATTGCTGCTAGAATTTAGAAACATCGGGGTGGAGGTGTCCTGGTGTTTCATTGCATCTGTATCTTTGGGGTAAATCCCCAACAGTGCAATTGCTGGGTCATAGGGCAGGTCTATTTTTAACTCTGTGAGGAACCTCCACAAAGTTTTACAGAGTGGCTGCACCAGTTCACATTCCCACCAACAGTGCAGAAGAGGGTTCCCTTTTCTCCACATCCTCTCCAAAATTTGTGGTTTCCTGTCTTGTTAATTTTTCCCATTCTCACTGGTGTGAGGTGGTATCTCATTGTGGTTTTGATCTGTATTTCCCTGATGGTAAGTGATGCAGAGCATTTTCTCATGTGCATGTTGGCCATGTCTACATCTTCCTCTGAGAGATTTCTCTTCATGTCTTATGCCCATTTCATGATTGGATTGTTTGTTTCTTTGGTGTTGAGTTTAAGAAGTTCTTTATAGATCTTGGAAACTAGCCTTTTATCTGATACGTCATTTGCAAATATCTTCTCGCATTCTGTAGGTTGTCATTCAGTTTTGTTGACTGTATCCTTTGCTGTGCAAAAGCTTCTTATCTTGATGAAGTCCCAATAGTTCATTTTTGCTTTTGTTTCTTTTGCCTTCGTGGATGTATCTTGCAAGAAGTTACTGTAGCTGAGCTCAAGAAGGATGTTGCCTGTGTTCTCCTCTAGGATTTTAATGGAATCTTGTCTCACATTTAGATCTTTCATCCATTTTGAGTTTATCTTTGTGTATGGTGAAGAGAGTGGTCTAGTTTCATTCTTCTGCATGTGGATGTCCAATTTTCCCAGCACCATTTATTGAAGAGACTGTCTTTCTTCCAGTGGATAGTCTTTCCTCCTTTATCGAATATTAGTTGACCATAAAGTTGAGGGTCCACCTCTGGGTTCTCCATTCTGTTCCATTGATCTATGTGTCTGTTTTTGTGCCAGTACTACACTGTTTGGATGACCACAGCTTTGTAGTACAACATGAAATCTGGCATTGTGATGCCCCCAGCTATGGTTTTCTTTTTTAAAATTCCCCTGGCTACTCGGCGTCTTTTCTGATTCCACACAAATCTTAAAATAATTTGTTCTAACTCTCTGAAGAAAGTCCATGGTATTTTGATAGGGATCGCATTAAACGTGTAAATTGCCCTGGGTAACATTGATATTTTCACAATAGTAATTCTGCCAATCCATGAGCATGGAATATTTTTCCAATTCTTTGTGTCTTCCTCAATTTATTTCAGAAATGTTCTATAGTTTTTAGGATAGAGATACTTTACCTCTTTGGTTAGGTTTATTCCTAGGTATCTTATGCTTTTGGATGCAATTGTAAATGGGATTGACTCTTTAATTTCTCTTTCTTCAGTCTCATTGTTAGTGTATAGAAATGCCACTGACTTATGGGCATTGATTTTGTATCCTGCCATGCCGCCAAATTGCTGTATGAGTTCTAGCAATCTTGGGGTGGAGGCTTTAGGGTTTCTATGTAGAATATCATGTCATCGGTGAAGAGGGAGGGCGTGACTTCTTCTTTGCCAATTTGAATGCCTTTAATGTCTTTTTGTTGTCCGATTGCTGAGGCGAGGACTTCCAGAACTATGATGAACAGCAGTGGTGAGAGTGGACATCCCTGTCTTACTCCTGATCTTAGGGGAAAGGCTCCCAGTGCTTCCCTATTGAGAATGATATTTGCAGTGGGGTTTCTGTAGATGGCTTTTAAGATGTTGAGGAATGTTCCCTTTATCCCTACACTCTGAGGAGTTTTGATCAGGAATGGATGCTGTATTTTGTCAAGTCCTTTCTCCACATCTAATGAGAGGATCATATGGTTCTTGGTTTTTCTCTTGCTGATATAATGAATCACATTGATTGTTTTACGAGTGTTGAACCAGCCTTGTGTCCCAGGGATAAATCCTACTTGGTCATGGTGAATAATTTTCTTAATGTGTTGTTGGATCCTAGTGGCTAGTATCTTGTTGAGAATTTTTGCATCCATGTTCATCAGGAATATTGGTCTATAATTCTCCTTTTTGGTGGGGTCTTTGTCTGGTTTTGGAATGAAGGTGATGCTGGCTGGCCTCATAGAATGAATTTTGCAGTACTCCATCTCTTTGTATCTTTCCAAACAGCTTTAGTAGAATAGGTATGGTTTCTTCTTGAAACGTTTGATAAAATTCCCCTGGGAAGCCATCTGGCCCTGGAATTTAGTGTCTTGGGATGTTTTTTGATGACTGCTTCAATTTCCTCCCTGGTTATTGGCCTGTTCAGGTTTTCTATTTCTTCCTGTTCCAGTTTTGGTATTTTTTCGCTTTCCAGAAATGCGTCCAATTCTTCTAGATTGCCTAATTTATTGACGTATAGCTGTTCATAATATGTTTTTAAAATCGTTTGTATTTCCTTGGTGTTGATAGTGATCTCTCCTTTCTCATTCATGATTTTATTAATTTGAGTCCTTTCTCTTTTCTTTCTAATAATGCTGGCTAATGGTTTATCTATCTTATTAATTCTTTCAAAGAACCAACTCCTGGTTTTGTTGATCTGTTCCACAGTTTTTCTGGTCTCGATTTTGTTGAGTTCCGCTCGAATCTTTATAAACTCTCTTTTTCTGCTGGGTGTAGGATCTATTTGCTGTTTTTTCTCTTGCTCCTTTAGGTGTAAGGTTAGCTTCTGTATTTGAGTTCTTTCGAGTTTTGGAAGGGATGCTTGTATTGCAATGTATTTCCCCCTCAGGACTGCATCCCAAAGATTTGGGATCCCAAATCTTGCTGCATCCCAAAGATTTTGAACGGTTGTATCTTCATTCTCATTAGTTTCCATGACTCCTTTTAATTCTTCCTTAATATCCTGGTTGACCCATTCATCTTTTATCAGGATGGTCCTTAACCTCCACGTGTTTGAAGTCCTCCCAAACTTCTTGTTGTGATTTAGTTCTAATTTCAAGACATTATGGTCTGAGAATATGCATGGGATGATCCCAATCTTTTGGTATTGGTTCAGACCCGATTTGTGACCCAATATGTGGTCTTTTCTGGAGAAAGTTCCATGTGCTCTTGAGAAGAATGTGTATTCAGTTGAGTTTGGATGTAAAGTTCTGTAGATATCTGTGAAATCCATCCTGTCCAGTGTATCATTTAAAGCTCTGGTGATGGGAAGGGTGATACAGAAAAAGAAGGCGCTTGTGCCTCATTTCCCCATCAGTCTGTGTCAATGTGAGCCTTACTACTAAGGTCTGCTGACTGGTAGTAATAGCCCTGTCCTCAGCTTAGCCACGCTGATAGTCAGGTAGGCCCCATTCCCTGAGTTGGGGCCAGGGTATTGCTCAGGGATCCCTGAGGGCCGATCACTACCTTTATAGATATCCATAATGGGAGCCTAGCCAGGCTTCTGCTGGTTCCATTGGACAATTTTCCCTCCAATGTTGTCTCCACCACAGGTGATGCTGGCCCACTGGCCAAGGTTTACACTTGCTAATGGCCGCTGAGTCAGCATATAGGATGCCACAGAACCTGCAAGAGAGAGGAGGAGGGGTTGACTGCTCACTGCATGTGTCATCTCAAGTAGATCCCCATATGCCTGGCCGCAGGACCAGGAATTCTCTGGGTCCCCTGTTTGCACCTTCCTCTCCTCCCAGTGCCTGGAACTCTTGGGCCTTGCTGGTGGATGGGGCTTGCACAGGCTGAGAGGAGCTGGGGTAACCTCAGCCAGAATGTTCTAGGTCCTGAGCTTCTTCCTCTCAGTCTGCCAGCTGCCTACTGGTGATGCAGGCATGTGGTCAGAAGGCCACCTGGGGACCAGGGAGGCACCACGCAATAAATATCCTGTTATTGAGCAACTCTATGGGGAGAATCACCATATCTAATTCTCCAGGGAAAACTTTCCACCCTCCTTTAACCTGAAAACTCCCTGGAATGATTAATTCCTGCAAGGGATTCCAAAGTAAGTCACACTTTCTAGTTCATCAGGTTAGTAAGTAATTTTTATTTTTATATATTTTTAAAGATTTATTTATTTATTCAGAGAGACTGAGAGAGAGAGAGAGAGAGAGAGAGAGAGAGAGAGGCAGAGACACAGGCAGAGGGAGAAAGATGGCCCATGCAGGGAGCCCAACGCAGGACTTGATTCCGGAACCCCAGGATCATGCCCTGAGCTGAAGGCGGCGTAAACCACTGAGTCATCTGGGCTGCCCGGTAAGTAATTTTTAGAGGAAGGATTGCAATTGTACCTGCCATTCTTTCATGAGGAAGGGGAAAATGATTTTCTGTCTCTCACTCCCAAGAAGGTGTCCACCTGAAGAGCCAGAGTGGAAATAGGGGAAGCTTCTGGTCTTCTTAGTAAATTTCTTATCTGTCCTTTGAACCTCAAGCAATTGTGTCCAAATCAATTTCAAAAGAACAATGCAAAGAATCATGAGGAGAAATTCCATTGATGTACAAGTTCTATTTAAGTCTTGGAAGAAAGTCCTTCCCCTCAGAGGACAGAAGTGCCCTGAATGCAACCGTGGCCACCACTCAGGGTCACTCAGTTGAGGGTGTGAGTCCATGTGGGTCAGACCTGAGCTAAGGGTCAGAGCTGCCTGGTGCAGGTGATGGGCCCTGGGCCCGAGGAGGACAGTGGTCCAGGAGGAAGTTACCAGGTGGCCCCAGGTGGTTTCTGCACTTCCTTTATAGATTCTGTAAAACCCTGGGAGAAAGGCCTGGGGCATCAGGGATGTGTATCCCTCGCAGGAAGCCCCAGGGAGCCCTTCATGGGGTGGGCACACCTCGCCCAAGACCCAGAGGTGACTCAGCCCTTGGGGCCCATCCAGGCTACCTGCACCCAGGAGCAGAGGATTCCCGCCAGACCGTAGTGTCTGAGACACCTACACCTGTCTCCCCTCCTGAGTGACATGTGATGTCCTCTGTGCCCACATGATGTATGATATAAAATCTCTAGAGACAAGATAACCAGCTTTGCACAAAAAATTTCAGCCTGCCCCCTGAGATGCAGAGGGGTGAGCAAGGAGGGGAGGGGGAAGGGCAGAGAGCCTGCGAGAGTCTCCTCCCCTCAGGGGTGGGTCCCGGACCAGGGAGGACACCTGATCCTGAGGCCTGACCAGCAGCTGCTCAGAGGGCAGGAGAGAGGGAGAGCCGGGCCAAGGAGAAGGGTGTGTGTCCCACCTCCCATCCTTCTGTGTCACCTCTGTCACTGCTGGGTGCTCCTATTGCCACGGTAATCAGTAGCTTTAAAATAGTGCTTCTGAATTGGTTTTCTGACATTGAATTGTAATCCAAATTTTGTAACTCTGTGGGAGAGAGGACTGGTTCTGGTTCTTTCTTTTGAGGTGAGGTTTTCCTTCTAGTCATTTTGCTCAGTGAAGAATGGCCAAAAACAAGTTTTATTGGGAAAAGGAGAAAAAGAAAGAAAGGAAGAAGGAAATAAAAAGAAAAAAGGAAGAAAAAAAGAGAAAAGAAGAAAAAAGAAGAGATGAAAAGGGGAAAAAAGAAGGGGGGAAGCAAACAGATATCAAAAAGCAAAAAATAAAAAAACAAAAAACAAAACAAAACAAACAAACAAACAAACAAACAAAAAACAAGGGGAGTATCCCCTGATTTTGTATCCAGTGCTGCTTGGTCAATAATTTGTTTTTCCTCTGTCCCTCTAGCTGTTCTGGGAGAAGGGCCTCCTGCGCTGATTTTCAGATTTTAGCACTTGGGGGAGCTGCTCAGCCAAAGATATTTAAGGTGTTTATCCAGTGAGGCCACCGTGAGGCTCAGTTGGGGTTGTTTACCCCGTGAGGCCCCTGGAGGAACAGCCACAGTGGGGCGGCAGCTTGGAGCCCTGGAGTCAGCTCCCGCAGTAGCTCCGGGGCTCTCCATCTGCAGGGCCTGGAGGCTCCGGGGCGGGGCCGCTGATCTGCTCAGCTCGGGGCAGGAGCGTCCTTGCTGTCCTGGGCCCTCCCGGCCTCTGCCTGTCCCGGGGGAGGCCGGATCCTGGGCTGTGTCCCGGCGCCCTGTGCTCCGGAGCCTGCGCTGTTGGATTCGCTCCCGCCCCGCAGCCCCCTCCGCGGAGCCGCCGCCCGAGCCCCTCCGAGCTGCTCCGGGTCCCGCCGTGCACGCTGCAGCCCTTAGGGAGCTCGGCGCACTCTCCCGGGGCGCAGGTGCCTGTTAGTGTCCCCGGGAGCCCGAGGGCATCCCCGCCCTCCTGGGTCCTGCTCTAACTCCCTGCGGGCGCCTTTCCGCCCGGGAAGGTTGGTGCAGCTCCTGCTTCTCCGGGACGGTGTTTTCCTGTCCTGGGGGCGCTTGCCCCGGCCTTAGCCTGGCTCCTCGGGGGGGGGGGGGCTCCTCCCCTCGGATGCCTTTTGTTTCTTTATTTCTTTTCCCCCCGTCTTCCTACCTTTTTTTGTCTTTAAATAAATTTGTTTTTTATTGGTGTTCAATTTGCCAACATACAGAATAAAACCCAGTGCTCATCCCGTCAAGTGCCCCCCTCAGTGCCCATCACCCATTTACCCCCACCCACCAGCATCCTCCCTTTACACCACCCCTAGTTCGTTTCCGAGAGTTAGGAGTCTTTATGTTCTGTCTCCCTTTCTGATTTTTCCTACCCATTTCTTCTCCCTTCCCTTCTATTCCCTTTCATTATTATTTATATTCCCCAAATAAATGAGAACATTTGTTTGTTCTTCTCCAATTGACTCATTTCACTCAGCATAATACCCTCCAGTACCATCCACGTTGATGCAAATGGTGGGTATTTGTCATTTCTAATGGTTGAGTAATATTCCACTGTATACCTTCTGTCCTTTGCTGCAGTTTCCAGACCTGTCACCCTATGATGGGCTGAGCCATTTGTCAAGGAGAGAGTCTCCTGATCTTTCTCTCTTTCCCTGTGTATCACATATACACACACATACAGGTAGATATGAGGTTCTTGATCTACTGGATTTTTATTCTCTGGGGAACCCTAGCTGATGGTCCTCATTAGCTGGAGCTCTTTGCTGTGAGGAGATTTTATTTTCATGTTTTCTTTAGGAGTGAGTCCTCACCTCCTAACAGATCAAAGTGCTTCCCCAGGACATAACCCTATTCCCATGCAGGATAATGGCATCCCCTGTCATCTTTGCTTTCAGTCATATATTTTATTTTTATTTCAGTCATAAATCAGAACACATTGCTGTTATTTCTGATGTAAGCAATTGACTATCTTTTCTATACATCGACAAATCCAAAGTTTTTATATTTATCCAGGTGCATATGATATCTGATTGTTTTGTAACATGTAGATTCACATTTCTCTCTACCGTCATGTCCTCCGTCTTAGAGGTTTCCTTGGAATGAGGGTCTGCTGGTGCTTAAGTGTGTGAGGTTTGCAACAGAAAATGCTTTATTTCGTTTCAATTTTCAAGGACATTTTCACTGGGTAGACATCAAGGTGGACTGGTATTTTCTTTAGTATTTTGAAGTTACTGCTTCGCATTTTTCTTGCTTCTGTGGCTTGTGGTGAGAAATATGCTTCCTCCACGGTGCTGGTTCCTCTGTAGGGAACACGCCTCTCCTCTGCATCTGTGAGAGTGTCTGCCTTGCTGACACTTGCTGCCTTGCTGAAAGTGTGTGGCACTTTCATGAAGAGGTGTGCTGTGCTGTCTCTCACGTTGCCTATTCGAGCTTCATTAAACTTCTTGGATATATTGTTCGTGGCTTTCTCCAAATTTTAAAACTTGTTAGCTATTTTTTCTTCAGACATATTTTTTACAGATTTTATTTGTTTATTCATGAGAGACACAGAGAGAAGACAGAGACATAGGCAGATGGAGAATCAGGCTCTGTGCAGGAAGCCCGATGTGGGACTGGATTCTGGGACCTCGGGTTCACGCCCTGAGCCAAAGGAAGATGCTCAACTGCTGAGGCACCCAGGCATCCCTCAGACATACTTTCAATCAGTGCCCCCACTCACCTCCTCTGCTTCAGCATGTAATCTTCTGTCAGTATCATGTCTGCATTTTTATATCTAAGAACATATGTTTGTCATTCCAAAGGTTCTAAAAGATATGGTCTTTGAAAAAAATGTTCTATATCAGGCTCTTAATATATCCTAAAATTGCTGTGCTTACTGCCAGAATGAAATATAGTTATAATAAATGTGTCCATATCATAGGCCAATACACCTTGTGCAGAACCCCCATCCAGGGTGTGATGAGGGGTGGCCTGGGGGCCTGAGATATGGGACCTGGGACACACCTGCTCAGGCTCTGTGCACAGGCTCTGGGACTGCAGGAGATGACACAGATAGGGAAGGGTTTGTGGGTTTGTTTCTCACTTCCCCATCGGCCTGTGTCACTGTGAGCAGTACCAGTACTGACTGCTGACTCACAGTAATTGTCAGCCTCGTCCTCGGCTCGAGCCCCGCTGATGGTCAGGGTGTGTGTGTTCCCTGAACTGGAGCCGGAGAATCGGTCAGGGATCCCAGAAGGCCGCTCAGTGTCCTTATATATGACCAACACAGGGGCTTGGCCTGCCTTCTGCTGGAACCATTGTGCATAATATTTACTCAGACTCTCTCCAGAGCAGGAGATGGTCGCTGTCTGTCCCAGGGACACTGATACCAAGGGAGGCTGAGTCAGCAAACTGGAGGCCATGGAACCTGAAAAGACAGGAGAGGAAAGATTGGTGTGAGGTCAAGGGCTCATCCCAGGGAGCCCAGACTGAGCCTGTGCTGGTCTGAAGTCAGGGTTCAGGTCAGACCCAATTCCATCCTGTTTTGGCTGAGCTTGTGGGCAGGCCCGGGGTCAGCACCTGTGCAGAGAGTGAGGACAGGGAGCAGGAGATAGGTCCAGGCCATGGTGGGTGTTCCCAGATCGCTGCCTCCTGAGATCCACAGCACCGCTGGGCTCCACCCTGTCCCTTCTTATTCCCTTCCAGGCCCTTGGGACTGTGTTTCTTAGTAGTTATGAAAATGTCCTCCATTTCTGGGGCTCCTACACACAAAACAGTGGTGAGGTCACAACTTGTGACTGAGGAGGAAGAGGGGACTCCTCAGATTCCCCCCACCAGCTCTCAGGTCAGATCAGTAGTGTTTGACTTCAGGTCTGGAATCACACTTACCTCTCGCGGATCAGACCACATGACAACCCTCCACCCCAGCCTGCTGGGCTTCTGTCCTGGGCTCCATCTGTGGTCTTTAGGAACCCTGGCCATGGGGCTGAGCTGGGCCCTGTGAGATTCACAGACAATGCTTGATACCGGGAAGGTCCTGTGGCCTCAGTCCCTCCTCGTCCTACATCACGTCCTCACTCTGTCCCCCAGAGGCACTGTGGTCTTCTGCTTTCCATTGCATAGAACATAGAACTTTCTTCTTAGAATGTCTGTGCATCATTTTTGTCTTCAGGAGTTCACTTGTGAAATCATCATCTGCTCTTTGAGATTCATCACAACTTCTAGTTGAGGGACACACTGTGATTTTGTATCTGTGACACTCCCAATCCTACAACAGAGGAGCAATTTTATTGTCAACAATTTTCTTTCTCTCTTTTTCTTTTCTTTTTTTTCTTTTCTTTTCTTTTCTTTTCTTTCTTTCTCTCTTTCTCTTTCTTTCTTTCTTTCCTTCTTTCTTTCTTCTTTCTTTTCTTTCTGTTTCTCTTTCTTTTTGTTTTTCCTTTCTATCTTTCATTCATTCTTTTTTTCTTTATGTATCAGTATTCGTTGCAATCATACATGTTTCATGAAAAATCATCCCTGAATTAAAAACCATCCTCAATAGACAGAATATGAGAGACTCGTAACTCTGGGAAATGAACTAAGAGTGGTGGAAGGGGAGGTGGGCAGTGGGTTGGGGAGACTGGGTGATGGGCACTGAAGGTGGCACTCGATGGGATGAGCATTGGGTGTTATTCTATATGTTGGCAAATTGAACACCAATAACAAATAAATTTAAAAAACCACCCTCAAGATGCATGTGTTGTTAGGGTCCCCAGGGTCTGTCTTAACATATGACGTGAGCTTTGCCACCACAGCCAGTGTCCCTGCAGGAATTGATCCTGTCACTGAACCAAGGACTGGCAGGATCCCGAGCTGTGGCCTCAACTAGTGAGAATCCACATGACTCTGGAGACAGTCTCACAGGAGACCTGGATGATCATCAAGCCATGAGGAGCTCCGAGTGGTCTGCCTCCCACCCCTTGAGATGCTCCTGAGCAAAGAAGTTACAGCCTTGGGGAGAGTCTGCCTGGAGATGAGAAGGAGAGGAAGAAGGAGAGTGTTCAGGGTGTTCTCAAGTGTCCAGCATGGACTAGTCAGCTCCATGTTGCACTGGGGGACAGTGGGGGGGGGGGAGCTGTATTTCCATGTGAGACATTCAGTGGGTCAGGACTTCGGGCAGTGTCCTGGGTGTCACTGTGTGTGTGTGACCCTCAGAACAAGGTCCTTTCAGCCTTGGAGTTAGGAAGGATCATCCCAACTTGCTTGTGAGGACTGACCCCTGGACTCCTCCTGACCCCTGGGCCTGGTGTCCCTGGGAAGTGCCCCCTGGGAAGCCCCAGCCTCTGTCCTGCTGCTCTTGAGGCAGGTGTGCTGTCCTGGCTGGTGGAGGAGGCCTCAGCCCGGGAGCTTCCCTCCTGCAGGTAATCCTGCAGCCCCTGTCACCTGAGAAATGTGAGGACGAGGGAGCCCAGTGTCCCTCAGGCAGCTGCCTCCCCTGCCCAGCCCTGCCCAACCGAGACAGCTCTAATACATGGTGCAAGAAGCAGGACAAGTGCAATTCCTGTGCTTGTCCCAGACTGAAATGCCCTGGCCTAGCCCACTGTCTTCTTACACAAAGCAGAGAGCAGACTACAGTGTAGTGCATTTGAAAAGGGTCAATGTGAAGACAATCCTGGATGATGTCCCAAAGCCATCAGATGCTGTGTATTTAGGACTCAGACGATCCATCTTGCATCCCCATTAGTGTAGTTGCATCATCATGGCATAGGGTGAACAATAGTCCTCCTGGCCACATGCACAGAGAGTTTTCTGGAGTCCTTGAGGGGCTGTCAGCGGCCCTCCTTGGGGAGAGTTCCTGAGGCAGGTCTTAGATGTGGTGCCTCAGTATCCCCAAGCTGCACTCAGTACCAGACACAGGCCCAGTGCTTCAGAATGGTTTGACCATTGCTGAGCATAGCAGGGATGGGGTGAGGTGGGGAAGCACGATTCCTAGACCTGTGCTAGAGACAAAATCACATTCTACAGACACAGTGAATCAGAAGTTTACATCCACGTCAGGGTGATAGTGCAGAAAACGTACACTTTTTCCCTCAGGTCTCAGTGGTGAGGGAGGGTGACCCATTTCCCTCTTCAGAATCCCTGAAGCCCAGGCCCTCCCCCTGTGCAGGTGGCTTTGTCATGTGACCTCTGCTGCAGCTCCTCGAGGGCTGCTGGAGGTTCAGGAAAGTGTTTGGTCCAAATGGGGATGCAGAACCCACTGCTCACATCCTGATTCCTGATCCACGGACATTCGGCTTCATGCGTCAAAACTTCCTGACTAATTAGGATAATAAAAGACAATGAATGGATAAAATAATGACAGATGAACACGAGTAGTGTTGGAGGATGTGCAGAGAAAGCAGTGAGATCAGACATAATGACAGGCAGATCGTGTGTGGGCAGAGGCTGCAGGCGCCTCTCTGCTGGGGTGACAGTGAGGCTGCTGTCAGGATGGGAATCAGGGACCAGACCTGGTGTGTGTTGAGCCAGTCCCTTGGAACACAGTCTGGGTGGTCTGACGAAGTAGTGACAGTGAGGAGCTCAAGTGGCTGTGATTCAAAACTCGTTGAGTTCTAAGATGATGTTTTCTCATGGGTTAAAAATTTGAGGGGCAGGCGTGATGTGTTAGAAATCTCCCGCTGTATGTTTCGGGACAGGTGAGTCTCAAGAGGACCCTGTGTGAACCTCTCTGTGCCCCCAATGGGAAGCAGCAGCCCATTTGCAGCCACAGTCAGTGTGGCGTTTCTGCGGCTCACCCGAGTGTGTCCTGCATGATCTCAAACTCCTGTCACACAAACCTTGATATTTATTTTTATGCACATACACATATATGAGTATACTTGTGTGTACACGTGCACATATATACTGTGGTGCACTTTCTAGTGATTGTGAACTCTGAATTGTGTAGCAAAGCTGTAGTGGATGAGATCTTCACGTTGTTATGAGACATGCAGTTCCATTTATCACCAATGAGAAGGGGGGTGTCATTATCACAATGAGCAGTGAGACCAAATCAGTAGCAGACTCATTTGCAGAGCAGGTTGGGATCGGTCAGTTGCTGACGGTGTTTCTAGAACTGGAATACATCGCAGCTTACTAACTTTTTCATATCTGTATCATCAGAAAGCTCCATCTGGCAAGCACTTCGGCTTGCTACTGAACATTACAGACGCTCTGTATTCCTAATGAGCCACTAAATCACCAGGTGACCTGACTGCCTACGTGGACTGGGAGCCATCTGCTCAATCCTGCCAGGAATTCGGGCATTCACCACAGCTGGCCATCATCTAACAGAAGTAAGATGAACATCAGCCTTCATGATGTCCGGAAGCCACAGGTGAGTTGCTTGAGTGAGTGGCCCAAACCCAGAACCCTAACCCCTGCTGCATTAACTATTCTCTGTCTGGCACAACTACGGCCATGTGACAGCTGTGGTAGAGGAAGATACGTGGCTGGTTTACAGAGCTTTCTGTACATGACATGCTTGTCTCTGTTGCTTCTGATCTTATGGGAAAAGGATGCAGTGTTTCACCAACATAGCGTTTTCACTACAGGACTTTGACAAGTGTCCTTTATCAGACACAGGAAAATTGCTTTATATGCCTTCCTTATTTTTTTCTAAGGAGAGATTATTGGATTGGTCAAATGCTCTTTCTGCATCTATTGAGATAATCATGTGAGTTTAGTATTTTACTCCATCAATAAGATATGTTGTACTAATTGCTTTTCCTCTGATAGAACACCTTGTATTGTTTTAAGAAATCCCAGTTGCTAGTGGTGTCGAAATCTTTCTATATGTTACTGAATTTGATTGGATAGCATTTTGTTGAGGATGTTTGTATAGGTGTAAATAAAAGGTATTGATCTGAAGTTGCCTAGTGATGTGTAATATTGGTATCATTGACACATGGTACATAAAACGAGTTGGGAAGTCTACCACAGTCATCTCGTTTTGGAACACGTCAGGAAAAACTGCCTATTACAGTTGATTTTGCACAAAGCAGGTGTTGGGATGGTGATACCCATGCCGTCAAAGGTGCATAACTCTTATTCCTGCAAACCTTGTATTCTAACAACATCCTATTGACCAGAAACCTTACTGACAACATAATCTGTGGATTCACATTGATGTTGTATATTATATGTATTATGCATTGTATTGTCTTAAAACAGTAAGTCAAGAAAAAAGTGCTGTGAAGAAGAACATTAGGGAGATCACGATGGGTAGCGCTGGTGTGTTGGGCAGAGGCAGCCCTGCCAGCCATCACCATGGGAGCCTCCAGCAGGACCAGTGCTGTGTTCACCCCAGTTCTCAGCAAAAGACATCAATGGTCACATGGCTGATGTGCACAAGTACTTGGGCATCGCCAACAACATGCCCTAAAATTGTGGTAAAACAGATGTGAACTCCACTCAGCTCCTGCACCTGTCATGCCCCTATGCTGTGCTGGTGTGGAATGACCCCTATGCATGGCTCCTGGCTGCCTTAACTTCAGGTATGAAGGGCCAAAGGTCTTAGGACTAATGCCCCAAACACAGAAACAGAAGAGCTACCTGCAAAAAGCCATTTCTTCAGACCCACATTGGTCTGGACCACCTTCTATCCTGGGAATGCTGCATGAACAGGACACAGTTCCTCTTGAACAAGGAACTCGGCTGCTGCTCCTGTGAGGGGAAGAGGAATACGCAGGGAGCTGTGTGTGGGAGAAGCCCAGTCAGTCCCCCGGGAAGCACGGTACAGGTGGTCAGAGGATTCGGAGAACAGGACCAAGCTGAGGGGCCTGGATTCCACCCCAGTTCAGGTCTAGTCTGGACCTTTCTCCTAAGGTGAGCGCTTTGGGCACAGAAGGATGTGTCAGGTGTGGGGAGAGCCCATTCCCAGGTAATCAGTCAAGTTCTGTTGGCAGGTGCTGCGAGCATGGAGGGATCCCCATTGTGAAGCTGCTGGGTGGGGACATGTTTGACACCAGGAGGGATCAGACAGGTCCTGAGTTCTCTTTAAGTCACCTGGGGGATGGGGCTATTCAGGAGAATGGTTATGCTTCCCCCCTCCCCTCTTATCTGATTCCAGTCTCAGGGACTAACAGACACCTCATACCCCCTGTCTCCTATTCTGGGGTCCTGGTGGATGACGTGTCACTGCTTTCACCAACTGCTCACAGACTAGCTGAGCTAAGCAGGAACAGGAGTAGGAGTGTACCTGACTGACAGAGAAAGGAGGAGAGGAGGGAGGTCTGGTCCAGGGTCCCTGGAGAGGAAGATAGAGGAGCAGGTGCTGGCATGGACCGGACACCAGCGGTCCCTGCACCAGGTGAGGAAGGCTGCCCAGGCTGAGAGGGGAGGTGGGGCAACCTCAGTCAGAATGTTCCAGGTCCTGAGCTTCTTCCTCTGTGTTTTGCCAGCTGCCTATGGGGGCCGCGGCTGCACCTGGCCACAGTGACATCTGCTACCTGGAAGGGAAGGTGGCAGCCCATTCATTGTGCTATTCCTGAGAAAGCCAGTGATTTGTATCTTTCTATTATAATCAACGAGGTAGACCTTTTCAGGATCTTTTAACCTGTAAAATTCCTGGAATTATAATTTTAGTCCTCGAGATTCCCCTAAAAAATTATAGGATGTGTCATAATTGATCAGGTCAATGGCTACATTGCAGATTGAATATTCAAATTGTAGTGTCCATGCTTTTTTTGAGGAGAAAATATTTTCTCTCCTGTGTTGCCCTATCCTCACTGAGATATCAAGTTGGATGTAATCCAGAAATGGAAATAACCTGAACCTCTCCTTTTCCTTTTTAACATATTTCCCTCTTTTGTTTTTACTTCATGTAGGTGTCCTAAAAATCTGTTTCAAAGTCAGAATCATGAATATAAACACAGCTTATAACAAATTTATTCAAGTCTTGGAAAAAGATATAACTCTCTTAGTGACAGATGATTCTCAAATGTAGATGTTTCCTCCCACAGGGTCAGCAACGATGTGGATGTGAGTCCATGTGGGTCACACCTCAGCTAAGCCCACATGATCTTTGCCCACGAACAAGATGGCTCTGTCCTCTCACACCTGTCGGAAGCTCACTTTGCTCCCAGGCAGGAGGCTCCTCTATCTGGGAATGCAGAGTTGGATTGTGTGCGAGCAGAGGAGGACAGCTGTGTCACATTTCTGTCATGGCTCTGGTGAGCTGGTAAATGCTCCCTTTTCTCTCAATGACAATTTCTCACAAGCAGGAGGTCAAACAGCGATCCCTTCTCTTGTCACATGCCGTGCTATGACGCCTGTCAGTACTGGCTTCTCACTCTCTCTCTTTTTAAAAGATTTTATTTATTTATTCATGAGAAACACACAAACAGAGAGAGAGAGAGAGACAGAGAGACAGAGACAGAGACAGAGACAGAGACACAGGCAGAGGGAGAAGCAGGCTCCATGCAGGGAGCCTGTTGTGGGACTTGATCACGAGTCTCCAAGATCATGCCCTGGGCTGAACGTGGTGCAAAACTGATGAGCCACCTATGCTGCCCAAGCACTGGTGTTTTCTAATGTGGATTTCCCTGAAGATCACCATGACCTGGTATTGTTGAATACCTTCCTCTGCGAGGAACAAGCAGCTGGCAAAGTGGCAAAAATGTGGTTTTCCAAATTTTGCAATGTGGTTGCCATGAAAGGGTAGTTTGCTCTTAAATCCATGAATTTGTCACTGGAAATCCAGCACTTGTGGAGTGTGTTTACTGTTTCATGCTGTAGAAAATGTCTCCAGAGGAGCTGGTCATTGCACACATCTCCACCTTCAGATCTCTAATGTTGTCAGCAAGTTGTTTGTAGACTGCCATGTAAATGGGCGTGTTATATAACCCAAAGGCATGATAATAGAGAATGCAAAAACCTCAACATCCTATTCACTTCTAACCCTATCAACCCATATTTACCTCATGTTCATTCATCTGGTGTTGGCTGGTCAATGGAGATTCAACATGTGCAAATCCGAATCTAATATTTGTTGGTGGGACTCTATGGAAGACTCATAGAGGTTCCTCAGTAAATTAAAAACAGAACCATCTATGACCCAGTTATCCCATTTATCCATATAAATCCAAAGAAATGAAATCATATCTCAAGAAATATCTACATCACTATGGTCATTGTAACATCACTCACAATCACCAAGACAAGAACACAATCAAAGTGCTCATCCATAGATTAATGGACAAAGCAAGTGACACACACACACACACACACACAAACACATGCACATGCACAGGGGAATATTATTTAGCTCTAATGGAAAAAGGGAATCTTGTCATTTGTGACAACTTGGATGAAATGGGAGGGCAATATGTTAAGTGAAATAAGTGAGCCAGAAAATCAATACTCTATGATTTCACTTGTATGTAGAATCTAAAAGGTCGTAACTCATAAGAACAGAGAGTAGATGGATAGTTACCAGGGTCAGAGGGTGGGCAAAATGACAAGATGCTGATCAAAGAGTACAGACTTCCAGTTATGAGATGAGTAAGTTATTGGGATGTATTGTGCAGCTTGGTGGCTATAGGTAACAATTCTGTATTGTATACTTGAAAGTTGTGAAGATGGTAGATCTTGGATGTTCTTACTATACACACAAAGAATGTAAAGTCAAGCGTGTGAAGTGATGGATGTTTTAACTACCCATATTTGGGGTCATCGTGTTACAATATATATGTGTATCACATCATGTTTTATACCTTCAAATCACACAGTATTATATATCTATATGTAAATAAAGGTGGAAAAACAATGCAAATTCCATTTGTATTTCTTTTCTTTCTAAGATTTTATTTATTTATTTGAGAGAGGGAGTGAAAGAGAGAGAGAGAGACAATGAGAGAGAGAGAGAGAGATCCCATGAGTGAGGGGAGAGGCAGCAAGAGAGTGAAAAGCAATCTCTTTGCTGAGCAAGACGTGAAATACAGGGCTCAATTCCAGGACCCTTTATTTCAAATGCACCAAAACCCTTAAGATACCTAGGAATAAACCTAACCAAAGAGGTACGGAATCTGTACCTTAAATCTCAAAACACTTATGAAAGACATTGATGAATTCACAAAGAGATGGAAAAACTTTCTATGCTCATTTTGGAAGAATACACTTTGCTAAGATGTCTATGCTACCCAGAGCAATGTACACATTCAGTGCAATCCCTGTCATAATACCATGGACTTTTTTTGCAGAATTAGAGCAAATAATCCAAAAATTTGTATGGAACCAGAAAAACATTGAATAACAGAGCTGGTACATCACATTACTTGACTTCATACTATATTACAAAGCTGTGATCCTCAAGACAGCATGATATTGGCACAAAAATACACATGTACAAAAATGTAACAGAATATAGAACCCAGAAAAGGACCCTCAACTGTATGGTTGACTAAGCCTTGACAAAACAGGAAAGAACGTTCAAAGGAAAAAGTCTCTTTAAGAAATGTGGTTGCAAATATTGAACAGCCACATGCAGAAGAATGAAACTAGACCATTCTCTCACACCATACACAGAGATAAACTCAAAATGGATGAAACATATAAATGTGAGACAGAAATCCATCAAAATCCTAGAGGAGAACACAGGCAACAATTTCTTGCAAGTCACATTTCGATAAGGAAGGGACACAAAAGCAATAACAAGCTATTGGGCCTTCATCAAGATAAATAGCATTGGCACAGTGAAGCAAATAGTCGACAAACCGAAAGACAAGTGACAGCGGGAGAGAATATATTTGCAAATGACATATCAGATAAAGGGCTAGTATCGAAGATCTATAAAGACCTTATCTAACACGAGACCCAAAAACAAATGATGCAGTCAAGAGACGGGCAAAAGATATGAACCGACATTTATCCAAAAAGACCTACATCTAGGCAAAAGGCATGTAAAACAATGTCCCATGTCACCTGTCATTCTCTTGGATCAGAGGTACAGCATGATAGAGTTTGCAAGAAGAGTCATAGGTCTCAGGGCCCTGGAGAAGGACAGGTGGCAGCCACCCTGAATCCCCACAAGGAAGAGAAGAGAGAGGGTGAGAGGTTTTGTGCTCACTTCCCCATTTGTCTGTGTCACTGTGGCTATTGCTACCATCGGGTAAAACAGTAATAATCTGCCTCATCCTCAGACTGGATGTTGGAGATTGTTAAATAGCGGTCAGCCCCAGAGCTGGAGCCTGAGAAGCGACTGGGGATCCCGTCCCCCCTGCTGTGGCTTCCATCACTCTTGACGTACATCAGATACCGAGGGGCCTTCCCTGGTTCTTGTTGTTGATACCAGTTAATATAGTAACTGCTGTGCTCACTGCTCAGAGTGCAGGTGAGCTTGACCGAGGCTTCCAGGGAGGCAGATGCACTTGGAGGCTGGGTCAGCACGGGCGATGCACAGAAACCTGAAAATACAAAAGACAAGAAAGATGTTGAATGTAGCAGAAACTGGCCAGGGATTTAGGGGTTCTGTGCTTGAAAGGAAAGGTCAGGGAGGTGGTATCCTGACCTGTAGAGAAAATGAAGGGCAGGAGGTAAAAGGGGACCCAGTCCATGGTGGGGAGAGGCTTCAAGGAGTTCTGCTCTGAGACTTCTCACCCGGGTCTGTAGTCTCCAACACCCATCTTATCCTCTTTTTGCAGTTCAGAGAAGGAGGAGCATCAGATGCAAATCTATTCTCTCTTCTTCAGTGTGTCTGTCTAAATAAGCTCTTGTCTGAACCCTGTACCCAAGAACCTCACGCTGGTAATTTCCTGAGGTCAGAAGAAGGACCAGGTGTGAGTTTCAAGAGTGGAGAGATGATTTTACACAACACAAGTACCTTTACAGGAAGCAGCAGTCACACTCTATGCACTTGAGCATAGACAACGGGATTTGGTCTAATTGGGGTCACAAACCAAGACCACAGTTCCCTCTAGTGTACCCTGAGAGAGTGTCACCCTACATGTATTGGCAGTTCCTCATAATGACTCCTTTGAGTCCCCCAAGAGATGCCAGACCCTTGATGAGTGTTTATATGCTCCACCTAAATTTGGAATTTTTAAAAAATAAACAGCTGTATGCTTCAGGCACAAATGTCCCACCAATTTTTAAATGAGGACGCTAACATTGAGAGATAGAATGTTTTCTCAGCCTCACCGAGTGATGAGCAAGTGGTTTCCAATGCAGGACACAACCCAGTACCCGAGTTTCCATCCGTCCCTGCTCTGCCCTCTTACTATGCTCCTTCTCCCCTCATCCCAACGTTTTTGGGACCCTCCAATCATAATCCTCTCTTCTTTCTTCCAGTGTCTGTTCTCCCTGAGTCTGTTCAAAAGGATGCTGGGATGTACATGTCGTTGGAGTTAGTGTATCCCCGGGAAAAACAGCTTGTTGGCTGTGAATCTATACTGCAAGGACATTTACCCTAAGGAAACCTCATGCACTGAACCTACTCTGTCCAATGTGCATCCTCAAGGTGTAGATAAATGCTGAGAATGAAATGTGCCTAGTCCCAATAGATATGGGCTATAGTTATGAAGGATCCATGAGATTTCAAAGACTTAGTATAAAAATAATGTAAAATACATCAATGTTTACATTTAACTCATATTGCATTATATTTTCAAGTAATAGAACTAAACAAACTATACTATGAAATCAAATGCTATTCATTTTTTTTTCTCCTTTAAAATGTAGCTACGCTCTGCATCACTTGCCATCAGGGAAATACAAATCAAAACGACAATGAGATACCACCTCACACCAGTGAGAATGGGGAAAATTAACAAGGCTCGAAACCACTAATGTTGGAGAGGATGCGGAGAAAAGGGAACCGTCTTACACTGTTGGTGGGAATGGGAACTGGTGCAGCCACTCTGGAAACCATGTGGAGGTTCCTCAAAGAGTTAAAAATAGACCTGCCCTACGACCCAGCAATTGCACTGTTGGGGATTTACCCCAAAGATACAGATGCAGTGAATTGCCGGGACGCCTGCACCCCGCTGTTTATAGCAGCAATGTCCACAATAGCCAAACTGTGGAAGGAGCCTCGGTGTCCATCGAAAGATGAATGGATAAAGAAGATGTGGTTTATGTATACAATGGAATATTACTCAGCCATTAGAAACGACAAATACCCACCATTTGCTTCGACGTGGATGGAACTGGAGGGTATTATGCTGAGTGAAGTAAGTCAATCCGAGAAGGACAAACATTATATGTTCTCATTCATTTGGGTAATATAAATAATAGTGAAAGAGAATATAAGGGAAGGGAGAAGAAATGTGTGGGAAATATCAGGAAGGGAGACAGAACTCTGGGACAGGACTCCTAACTCTGGGAAACAAACTAGGGGTGGTGGAAGGGGAGGAGGGCGGGGGTGGGGGTGAATGAGTGACGGGCCCTGAGGGGGGCACTTAAGGGGATGAGCACTGGGTGTTATTCTGTATGTGGTAAATCGAACACCAATAAAAAATAAATTTATTATAATAAAGAAATAGAAAAAACAGAATAGAGCAACTTTTATGACAGTAAAGAATGCCTGCAATGAAAATAGTCAAGAAGAGATTACTTTTTTGGTAATTATTCCCACTTAGGGCAGATTTTAAAGAGTTCCTGTCGCACAGTCTTGTTGAAGTATTCAATAAATTGTACAGTGAAGATATGAAGTATCACAGCAAAATTAACAAAGTATGAATCAGAGTGGAGTTGATATAAGGAAAGTTTGGAAATAGATGAAGTTATCTAAGGAGACTGTTGTAGAATGTCTAAGTTTTAAGAAAGGGCTCCATAATGGAGAATAAGGATTCTAGTGGAATAAGAAAGAAACTTGTACAATCTTGATTGATGTCAGCGCTGCAAGTCAGGCTATTTGTCTTTGTATGTTGTATTCAAAGGATACAAACAGGGATTTGAAGGGGCACATGCACCCCAATGCTTATAGCAGTAATGTTCACGATAGCCAAAATATGGAAAGAGCCCAACATCCACTGACAGATGAATGGATAAAGAAGATCTGGTATATACATACAATTCAATATTCCTCTGCCATCAAAAAGAAAAGAAAAGAAAAGAAAAAAAAAGAAAAGAAAAGAAAAGAAAAGAAAAAAAAGAAAAGAAAAGAAAAGCAATCTTACCATTTGCAATGACTTAGCTGGAACTGGAGGTATTATACTGAGTGAAATAAGTCAATTGGTCAAAGACAATAATCATATGATTTCACTTATATGTGGAATTTCAGAAACAGAACAGATGAACATAGGGAAAGGGAAGGGGAAAAAATAAGATGAAATCAGAGGTGAAGCAAACCACAACAGACTCTTAACTACAGAAAACAAACAGAGTTGCTGGAAGGGAGGTGAGTGGGATGGGGTAACAGGGTGATGGGCATTAAGGAGGGCTCTTAACATAATGAGCACTAGGTGTTATATGCAACTGATGAATCACTAAGCTCTACCTCTGAAAGTAATAATACACTATTAGTTAATTGATTTTAAATAAAATTTGACAAAATAAAAAAATGAAAGGATTTTTAAAATAAAAAATAAAAATAAATAAAATGTAGCTACTAGAAAATTTTTCCCTATGTATTTGTTTTGAATTTTAGTTCCTTTTTTAAGAAAGATTTTATGTATTTCTTCATGAGAAACACAGAGAGGGAGAGAGAGTAGAGACCAAGGCAGAGGTAGAAGCAGGCTCCATGCTGGGAGCCTGATGTGGGACTCAATCCCGTATCTCCAGGATCATGCCCTGGGTGGAAGGCAGCGCTAAACTGGTGAGCCACCCTGGCTGCCCTGAATTTTATATCTGGTGGACCAGCTTCTCTCTGTAAAGCCCCAGTAGCAGTTACTTGCTTTTGGAAAAAAGTGAGAGAACCTTCTGGAGCATTCAATATGGGCCATGTCCTAGCTTTGAAAGCACAATGAGAGGCCACAAGGTGGTGGTGAATACCAGGGATTCGAGCTTAGGAAGATCTTGATTTGCTGCTGGGTTGGCCACTTGCTAGCTGTGACCTCAGGCAAGTTACACATCCTACATGCCTCAGCTTCTGCACCTGCAAATTGGGTTGATGATCAGAATGCTAATTCATAGAGTATTTGCAATTAAACAATTCAAGAAATGTGAAGTTCTTGCAATTGTGCTTCATATGTGTTAAGCACATAAAAATTTTTACTCCTTCTTCCCCTTTTTAAGTCCTTTATCCTTAAACATAAAGAATAGTCACTGGAGTTTAGAGGATGAGGGATAGTATGGAAACATAGTATATCTTAGGTTTGGGACATTTAAAATTGGCAGATTTCCTGAAAACACTAAAATCCCTCTCTCTCCCTCTCACTCTCTGGCTATGTCTCTCTGTCTCTATCTCTACCTCTCTCTCTCTCTCTCTCTCTCTCTCTCTCTCTCACACACACACACACACACACACACACACACACACAGACACATAAAGAAATACATGTACAACACCACAGGCCATGAGAGGCCCTCACCTTTGGCATAGGTCACAGGGGGCACATCCTCTCAGGCTGCTGTCCTGCATGCTGGGTCTTTGGGACAGGGACATGGTCTTGGTTCTCTAACAGAGACAAAGACAGTATGGTTGTCCTAGCAGAGCTAGAGCAGGACTACTTCATGCTGGTTCACACTCTGTCATTATGTGTCATCTCATCTTGGTTGTCTCACTGGAGTTGGCCCTACTTGTAACCTCCTAGTTCTAGGAAGGAGAACATAGTTGTGTAGAAACTGCCACCCTACATCCCAGGGATTGGCAATCAGTGTGCGTCCTCTGACTCGACCACAGAGGGCAGCATGGAGGCCTGGGTGGACAGGGGCGGGCTGGGGTGCCTCAAGGCTGGGGTTGGTGGCACTGAGGGAAGAAACTGTGGGACAAACAGACCAGGACACCTCACACAGACCCTATTGGGACCTAAGAAGCACAATGTGGCATTAACAGGCTCTATCCATGCTATGTCCACAGCAGAGCTGAGGTGGGCTCAGGAAGACCTAGACCTGCAGTTGGAGGAGAAGCAGATCAGCTTCGTGTTCTGTGGGGACTCTATCACCAAGGCAGCTGGGGCTGGACCCCATCTACAGATGATTAGGAGATCCTTGTCTCACTCATGATCTGATTGTGAGAATGTGGAGTCCACCCTAGTCACGTCAGTCATTGGCTCACTATAGTGAAAATCAGAGAACAGGGATGGGCCTGGATGTCAATGTGGAAACATGGGCCATTTAGGAGATGGTCAGGTCTTCTCCTGGGCTGTCAGTTATGCCCTACCTGAGCCCTGAGAACTCTGTGGTACCCATTCTCTTGCAGAATCCCCAAGGGGAGGGAGAGCCCAACCATGGGAGAGACACTTGTGCATTCAGATGTTTAAAACCCAAGCACCAGTATCTCTCACTGGGACCTTCTTATAGTAGAGGATCATGGCAAATGTAATCAATGAAATTAAATAAGGTTGTTATGGAGTAGGCAGCCCTAATCCATTTACACTGGTGTCTTTATTAAAACACAAATTTGGAGACAGACTCTGTGAAGGAAAAACACCGTACAAAGATAGAGAAGAAATCTAGAAGCCAAGGAAGCCAAACATTGCCAGAAAACCACCAGGAGCTACAAGAGAGTCATGAAACAGATTCTCCTTCACAGCCTCCAAAACAGGCACAAATCTGTTGGCATTCCGACAGGTCAGAAAATGAGCCTTGGCCTCCAAATTTTGGTGTCACATGACATTGCTGGAATTGGAACACAAGCACTGTCCCATGATTTCTCTCTGGTTGTGCAGTTGGCCGCCTCAGGGCCTTCCATGAGGTGGCCATGGGGATAACCTGGTTTCTCCTGATGCTAAGTGCAGTTGAGCAGGCAAATCTTTCTCTTTATTGTTATTACTACTATCTCTATTAAGCTTGTTGATATTCCAACCCATGTCTCCTGGAGTCTGCTGTGGGAAGAGTTGTACACTAGTCTATTCGGTGTCTGGGGAAGTTGGGAAACTGCTCATTCAGATGGGGATCCAACTGTGCATGGTACAGGTCACAGTGCAGCTGAAAATTTACCCTTGGATTTCCACAGAGGAAGACAACAGACTCCAACACCAAGGTTACCTACTGAGACTCCACTGAGCTGTTGTCTATCTGGAAATGAGGAGGGAGACATGAGGACGAGTGGTCAGGACATCCATGGACCTGCCCAGCACAGATGAGTCAGCTCCCGGGGAACACTGGTGGACAGTGAGGATGCTGGCATTTCTCAAGGGGAGCATTAGCAGGGACTCCCGTCAGTGCTGTGGGTGGTGCTGTGTGAGTCTGACTCTCAAGACATGGTCCCTACAGCCTGAGGAGATAGGATGGATCATCTGCACTTTCTTCTGAGGACTCACCTGGGAGCCCTGCTGACCCCCAGACCTGGTGTCCCTGGGCGGCCCCCCCACTTGGCCAGCCCCAGCCTCTGACCTGCTGCTCCTGAGACACCTCTGCTGCCCCCTGCTGGTGGAGGAGGACTCAGCCCAGGAGCTTCTGTCCTGCAGGTCACCTGAAAGCACTAGTTACCTGAGGAAGGGTGTGGACCAGGGATTCAAGGCACCCATTGGTAGATGCTCCCTCTGCCCTGTCCATCAAGGCACAATCAGGACAATAACAAGGGCACAGAGGAAGGGCAGGTGAGATTTCTATACCGTGTCCCAGTGTTGGAATGCCGTGGCCTGGCCCATTGTTATAGAGGGAAAGCAGGGTAGACAAGAGTGCATTTGCCCAGGGTCATGGTCTAGGACAGCTGTGTAATACCCTATAGCCTCTTCTTTCTCTGTGCACTTAGAAATCCAGTCTGAAGATTCTGCATCCCAGTTAGTGCAGTTGGGTCACAGTGGGAGTAGGTGATGCTCCTGCACTAATGTTCACGTGGGCACCTAAACTTTATTACTGTTACTACACTCTGTGCTGCTGTTTTTACTATGACCTGCAGCTCTTGGAGTTTGGGGGGAGGATATCTTCACTAGCATCATTGGGCATTTGGATAAAGTTGGAAATCTGCTAATTTAGAACAGGACATACAAGTTCATATCATACACTTCCCACTTTTTTGAGCCCTTTTCCTTGGATTTCTGTGGAGCATGGACCAGGGCCCTCAGCCAGGCCCACTCACTGACACCCGGCTGAGGCTCTGTTTCATTAGTAAGACTCTATCAATGTTTTTATATCATTTAATTTGAAAACTAAGTGTTTCTGACATAATTTTAATCGTCCCCATTTCATAGCAAATCAAGTTGAGGCCCAGAGAGGCTGGCTTCCCAAGAATAGAGGATATTGGGCAAGTGGAGGAGTGGGCCCAAGTGTGCTGGTTTCACCTCTGGGCTCCTTGAGGCAGAGCTTGAGCAGAGCCGGAGGAGGGAGGGTGAGGGCAGGCTGGGCCCCAGGGCTTGTGTCCCTGGACTCACTGCCATCCACATCCTGGCTGGTCTATAAAGGAGCCTAATGCCTTCCTGTGGGGAGGGTTAGTCATGTGGTGGCCCAGGACAGAGCAGGAGATCCTGTGGGGATGGTGGAGGCTGGTTGGCTGTGTAGGCCCTGCCTTTGTCCTGCTGGCTCTGCTCCCCAATATTGCTTGGACCTCTCTTTTCTGAGTAGGTGCACATGACAAGAGTCGTATGGTGACTCTCCTGGGACGCAGTTCATAAGGATTCTTAGGGTCTCTGGCTTCAAGAGACTTAAGATCTTAATCTCAGGGATGTCACTGCTGCAGCATCCCCTGGGCTGAGGTCATGGTCAGGGTGATGCACAGGGTCCTGTGGGGTCTGAGTCTGTGACAGGGTCTGAGAGCCGGAACCTGGGCAGAGAGCAGTGTGAGGGAGCAGGAGCCTTTATGCCATGGTGGAGTCCCCAGATTGTCTCCTGAGCCTAGAGCTGATCCTGGCCACCCATCGCCTCCCTGATGCCCTCACTGGTCCTTGGGAAACTGCTCCTTCTCGGCTGCTGGAGAGAATTCTTTGTTTCAGTGAGGACTTCATCGATCTGTTTCATGAGGGGCTTGCCCCCTGTTGGATTCATAAGGAAGCCCTTGTCATTCTGAATTTGAAACTCTAGAAGTTGGAGCGACAAGGGGCATTTCTATAGCTGTTCTCATGAAATGTTCCTTGTGAATTTATCTTTTGTTTTTGTACATGTAAATTACATAAAAGAAAATGTTCCGGGATCCCTGGGTGGCGCAGCGGTTTGGCGCCTGCCTTTGGCCCAGGGCGCGATCCTGGAGACCCAGGATCGAATCCCACGTCGGGCTCCCGGTGCATGGAGCCTGCTTCTCCCTCTGCCTATGTCTCTGCCTCTCTCTCTCTCTCTGTGACTATCATAATTAAATTAAAAAAAAAAAAAAAGAAAATGTTCCTACCTAATTATTTTTCAGGATTCAATTCATTCCCCATATTTCCTATGTGCTCCATAGAATGTTCCATGTCTCACACTGTGGAGCAGAATTGGTAGGAATTGCCCTGAAATTTGAATTGGATTTGAGTGTCCTTTCCTTTATTGGAGGCTTTTTTGTTTTCAGCATCCACTTAGATGTTACAGTTAAACTATGTTCCGTAATTTCGTTATTTTATCTTTAAATTTAAATTGAATTAATGAGCACCAATATATTATTAATTTCAGAGGTAGAGTTCAGTGATTCATCAGTTGTATATAACATCTAGCGGTATGGGTGCCTGGTCAGCTCAGTCAGTTAAGTGTCTGCTGTTGGCTCAGGTGTTGATTCTAGGGTCCGGGGATCCAGCACTACACTGGGTTGCCTACACATGGTGGGGGTTTGCTTCTCCTGCATCCTCTATCCCAAACTCTTGCTTGCTCTCTCTTTCTTGTGCTCTCTTCTCTCAAATAAACAACAAAAATAAAAATAAAACAAAACTGGTGGGAATGTGAACTGGTGCAGCCACTCTGGAAAACTGTGTGGGAGGTAAGAGGTAAAAATAGATCTGCCCTACGACCCAGAAATTGCACTGCTGGGGATTTACCCCAAAGATACAGATGCAATGAAACTCTGGAACCCCGATGTTTCTAGCAGCAATGTCCACAATAGCCAAACTGTGGAAGGAGCCTCGGTGTCCATCGAAAGATGAATGGGTAAAGAAGATGTGGTCTATGTATACAATGGAATATTCCTTAGCCATTAGAAATGACAAATACCCACCATTTGCTTCAACGTTGGTGGAACTGGAGGGTATTATGCTGAGTGAAATAAGTCAATCTGAGAAGGACAAACATTATATGTTCTCATTCATTTGGGCAATGTAAATAATAGTGAAAAGGAATAGAAGGGAAGGGAGAAGAAATGGGTAGGAAATATCAGAAAGGGAGACAGAACATAAAGACTCCTAACTCTGGGAAATGAACTGGGGGTGGTGGAAGGGGTGGTGGGCAGGGGGTGGGAGTGACTGGGTGATGGGCACTGAGGTGGGGGGCACTTGATGGGATGAGCACTAGGTGTTATTCTATATGTTGGCAAATTGAATAAAAAAAATAAAAAAAGATGTCCATCGACAGATGAACAGATAAAGAATATCTATGGAATATATATAATATATAGAATATATAAATATATGATATATAAATAATATTAATATATATTTACATTAATATTATATATATATACATATACATATGTATATATATATATATATCATGGCCATCAGCAATGATGAATTCCCAACATTCACCTCAATGTGGTAAAAATGGAGGGTATTTGGCTTAGTGAAATAAGTCAATCAGAGAACAATGATTATCATATGTTTCACTCAAATGAGGAACTATAAGAAATGCAAGAGAACATAAGGTAAGGAGGGGTATGAGTGGGGAAAAAATCAGAGTGGAAGACAATGCAAGAGTCTCTTAAATCTGGAAAACAAATTGTGCTGCTGAAGGGGAGGTGGATGGGGGGTGTGGTATGGCTTGAAGGAGGGCACATGATGTGATGGGCCCTGGGTTTTGACTGGAAACGGGCTTGGGGAATTTATGGGTAATGGTTCATCAGTCATATACCATGATTGTAGAGGTGATTACACTGCTATGTACTTTTTCCGAAACTCACACAACAGTTTGCTAAAAGGATAGATTTTACTGTATATACCTTATAACGCAATAAAAAATGGAATGAAAAGAATATGAAAGGAAAACAGGAAGAGAAAACTAAACAAGAAGTTGTGGTAGGCGAAGACCCCCAAGAGCGTACTTTCACTTAGAGAGTACCGTGCAGGAAATCTAGATCTATAAAAAGACAAATTTGGGACAGACTGTGTTAAGCAAAAACACCATTCGAAGATAGAGAAGGAATCTAGAAGCCAAGGAATGCCAAACATTGCCAGAAAACCACCAGGAGCTAGAAGAGAGTCATGAAACAGATTCTCCTTCACAGCCTACAAACAGGCACAAATCTGTTGGCATCTACGTCTCAGAATGCTGATCTCCAAACTGTGGGAAAACGTGTTTCCATTGACACCTGCTCCCTGGAGTGTCAGGTGTCCCGGCGTTTCCCTGCATCTGTATCTTTGGGGTGAATCCCCAGCAGTGCAATTGTTGTTGGGTCTTGGGCAGATCTATTTTTAACCCTTTTAGAAACTTCCTCACAGTTTTCCAGAGCGGCTGCAGCGGTTCCAATTCCCACCAACAGGGCAGGAGGGCTCCCCTTTCTCCACATCCTCTCCAACATTTGTGGTTTCCTGCTTGTTAATTCTCTGGGAGGAAAGATGGCGGAAGAGTAGGGTCCCCAAGTCACCTGTCCCCACCAAATTACCTAGATAACTTTCATATTATCCTGAAAACCTATGAATTGAGATTAAAGCGAGAACAGCTGGAATGCTACAGTGAGAAGAGTTCGTGTTTCTATCAAGGTAGGAAGACGGGTGGGGGGGAGGGGGAAGAAATAAGCAAAAGGCATTCGAGGGGGAGGGCCCCCGAGGAGCCGGGCTAAGGCCGGGGTGAGTGTCCCCAGGACAGGAGAGCCCCGCCCAGAGGAGCAGGAGCTGCACCAACCAGTGGCTGGGATGATCACTAGCTCAGGTGTTTTCTGAAGGAAGGTGGTCCTGGGGTTCGTGGTGAGGAGAGTAGTTACAGACCCCCCTCTGAGCAGAGGGTAGTGGCTGAAATGAGCAGGACAGAAGGATCCAGTGTTTCTCCTTCTGTGGCAGGAATGCACCTGGCTCATTGTCATCAGATGTTTCTGTTTCCTCCACCTGTGTCATCCCATCAGCACCTAACATCAGGTGTGTTCACAGGAGCAAGCTTTCTATCTCAGTATCGACGTTTAGGATGACAAATCAGGTGAGACAGAGATCAATATCCCTAGCAGACAAAAGCGTAGCTGTATCCTCCTATGGGAGAAAGAATATATGTGTGGTTGCGTTGGGACAGTTGTACATTATTTGGTGGAAGCAAGGACCCAATATTCCCTTTATTTGCAGACTGTGGTTTGTGTGGATCTGAGTGGATCTCCTGTGGACAAGAGGGGACTCGGTGGCTTCTTATGTGTTGCATTGACAGACTGAACTCATTTCATACCATTGTTTTCTGTCCATATTTCTGGGTCAGGTGGGTGTAGAGAGATATTCTTGTGCAGGATGTGGGGTAGACCTGTGGCCGCACCCATTGTGTATCTCCTGTGTTGGCATATCTTCTGGCCATTCTGTAGGACGAGGACACTGTCCCCATCCACCCCAAAGTATCGTCCGAGGGGATGTGACTCTCCAACTGTCCATCAGAACCCAGAGCACCTGGTGTGTCTTGTCCTTTTCTCACTGTAAAAATAGTTGAAATGATCTCATCTCCAGAGAGGTTGGACACACACACTGAGGACTGCGGGAGAGAACTCGAGAGGTCATGGGTATATCCAGGGGCCTTCTCTGTTCCCTGAGGACTGTGGTAGTGATGCCAGCCACCCCAGAATGGGTTCGTGGAAGCAGACTCTGAGATGGAGAAGTGCCTGTGTAAAAAATCTGGAAGGAAAAGGGATATCAGCTTGGGTAGAAGGAGAGCAACCCACAGAGATGAGCCTTCAGATGAGGCCTCCTTCCTGTAGAGAGCTCTATCCCTGGGACGTCTCAGGACCTGGGAGCATGAGGCAGGACAGGGATCCAGGCATCCGGACATCATTCTTCTCAGGCTCTCTGAGAAGGGACAGATCATGGGGCAGTAGGTTTCAGGGCCAACAGCACTTCCCCACGAGTTGCACCCCTGTCAGCTGTCAGGGGCTCCAGGCAGCAGTGGGGGGCTTGTGAGTCCTGAAGAGCAGTGTGGATGACCTCCGTGTCTACTGTCCCCATCTGTTCAATGCAGGTGGAGGGGTCTTCACTTATGGCCTAGGGCTTTAGCAGCTCAGCTGTTCTGGGAAATTTGGACACTTATCCTGGTCAGTTGTGGATAGTTACCAGGGTCAGAGGGTGGGAAAAATGATGAGATGCTGATCAAAGAGTACAGACTTCCAGTTATATGGTAAGTAAACTGTTGGGATGTAATGTGCAGCTTGGTGTCTATAGTTAACAATACCGTATTGTATACTTGAAAGATGCTAAGATGGTAGATCTTGGATGTTCTCACCACACACACACACACACACACACACACACACACACACACAGAATATAAAGGCAAGTGTGGGAAGTGATGGATGTAACTAACCATTTTTGGAGTCATCGTGTTACAATATATACATGTATCAAATCATCACGTTGTACACCATCAACTCACACAATGTTGTATATCTAGATCTAAGTAATGTTGGAAAAACAAGGAAAATTCCATTTGTATTTCTTTTCTTTCTAAGATTTTATGTATTTGAGAGAGGCAGTGAGAGAGAGAGAAAGAGAGGGAGAGCATGAGTGAGGGGAGGGGCAAGGGAGTGAGAAGCAGGGCTGATCAGGGAGTGAGATACTGGGCTCAATACCCGAACCCTTTATTTCAATTGCACCTAAACCCATAAGATACCTAGGAATAAACCTATCCAAAAAGATAAGGGATCTATACTCTATAAAAATGACAGAACAGTTATGAAAGACATTGAGGAAGTCACAAAGAGATGCAAATACATTCCATGCTCATGGATTGGAAGAATAAATATTGTTAAAATATCTAAGCCACCCACAGCAATCTACACATTCAATGCAATCCCTGTCATAATACCATGGACTTTTTTCATTGTTAGAACAAATAATCCTAAGATTTGTACGGTACCAGAAAAAACCTTAAATAACCAGAGGTATGTTGAAAAGAAAACAAAAGCTGGGGCATCACAATGCCTGATTCCAAACTATATTACAAAGCTGTGATCATCAATACAGCATTAAACTGGCACAAAAAGACAAATAGAGTAAGGTAACAGGATAGAGAACCCAGAAAAGGACCCTCAACTGTATCATCAACAAACCTTGACAAAACAGGAAATAATGTTCAAAGGAAAAAGACAGTCTTTTCAACAAAAGATTTTTGGGAAATTGGACAGCTACATGCAGAGGAAGGAAACTAGACCATTCTCTTACACCATACATAAAGATAAACTTAACATGGATGAAGATCTAAAAGTGAGACAGGAATCCATCAAAATCCTAGAGGAGAACACAGGTAAAAATTTCTTGCAAGTCACGTTTCTAGAAGGAAGGGAAACAAAAGCAAAAATAACCTATTGGGCCTTCATAAAAACACATAGCATCTGCACAGCAAAGCAAACAGTCAGCAAACCAAAAGACAGAGTGGGAGAAGATATTTTCTAATGACATATCAGATAAAGGGCTCGTATCGAAGTTCTATAAAGACCTTATCAAACACAAGACCGAAAAACATATGATGCAGTCAAGAAATGGGCAAAAGACATGAACTGACATTTCTCCAAAAAGACCTACAACTAGCCAACAGGCACGTGAAAAAAAATGCCCCACGACACCTGTAATCAGGGAAATACAAATCAGAACCACAATGAGATACCACTTTATACCAGTGAAAATTGCTAAAGTAACAAGACAGGAAACAACAAATATTGGCACGAATGTGAAGAAAGGGGATCCCTCTAACACTTTTGGTGGGAATGCAAGTTGGCACACCCATTCTGGAAAACAATATTGTGGTTCCTCAAGAAGATTAGAGATACCCTATGACCCAGCTATAACACTACTGGGTATATACCCCCAAAGATACAGATGTGGAAAAATGATGGGACAGCTGCACCTTAATGTTCTTATCACAAATGTCCACAACAGTCAAACTTTGAAAGGAGCCAAGATGTCCATCGACAGATGAATGGATATATATATATATATATATATACACACAATAATGTTCTATATAATATAGTAATTTCACGTGCCTGTAGGCTAGTTGTATACTATATACTAATATATATACTAATATACTAATTATATATATATAGTAATGTTCTATAGTAATATAGTAATTTCACATGCCTATTGGCTAGTTGTATACTATTTACTAATATATATATATACTAATATACTAATTATATATATAATACAACTAATGGAATATTACTCAGCCATCAGAAAGGATGAATTCCCACCATTCACATCAATGTGGTTGGAAGTGAAGGATATTAGGCTGAGTGAAGTAAGTCAATCAGAGAAAGATGATTATCATATGTTTCACTCAAATATGGAACTATAATAAATTCAAGGGAGCATAGGTATGAAGGAGAAATGAGTTGGGAAATTCAGAGAGGAAAACAAACCATAAGAGTCTATTAAATCTGGAAGACAAACTGGGTTGCTGAAGGGGAGGTGGATGGGGGATGTGGTAAGGCATGAAGGAGGGCACCTGATGTGATGGGCCCTGGGTTTTGACTGCAAAGGGGCTTGGGGAATTTATAGGTAATGATTCATCAGTCATATATATGATTGTTTTTTTGTGTGTGTCTGTGTGTTTTCCTGATTTTGTTTTTTTTTTTGTTTGTTTTGTTTTGTTTTGTTTGCATACACATGATTGTTGAGGTGTTTATACTGCTTTTTTCAAAACTCACACAACTGTTTGCTAAAAGGATAGATTTTACTGTATATGAATTATAACTCAATAAAAAAAAGAAAGAAAAGAAAATGAAAGGAAAACAAGAAAACAAAACAAAACAAAAAGTTATGGTAGGTGGAGATTCCAAAGAGCAAACTTTCTCTTAGAGAGTACTGTGCAGGAAATCTAGATCTACAATGAAACACACCCCTGAGTAAAAGAAAAATTGAAGAAGCAGGCATGAGCAGAGAAGGACAGTGACGTGTGAGATTGTCACAGCCAGTCCTGCAGTAGAACTGAGGGGAACCCTGGTGCTGGGTGTTTTCCAGAGTCATACAGAATAGGGTGCAGGGCCTCTGCTCTTACTCCACCCACATGCAGGGGTCACCAGACACAGGCTGCAAAGAAGAAGGGGGCATGTCCCTGCTCTGCTATCTCTCTTCAGCAGAAGTAATTCCTGGAGCTGCAGTTTCCAACAAGCCCACCTCTGGGGAAATGAGGGCTTCAATCCTGGAGATGAGCATTAGGAATTCTGGTTGTCACCCATGACTTCTAGTACAATGATAGACTCGATGTCATTATTTTTGCTGTTGTGACCATTAGAGAATAAAGTCAGGCAGTCAGACAGATGAACAAACAAACCTACTCTAGGACAGAAAGAATGTGTGGATAGAATATATAAAGGGAACACACAGTATAGGACAATGAATGAAGCAGAGTTCAGTAGGAGATGACTACTGGATAATATTACAGACATCTCTAGAGAAACAGATTGAAAGTGAGAACTTTTTTTAAGAGTGAGAATAGAGGGATGGGCATGAGGGGAGAAGGGAAGAAGGGAGGGAGATGCAGAATGAGGAGGGGGTGGGGGTGTTGGGAGAGTAGATCTCATGTACGTACTCTCACTGTTGGCTCAGCCTGCCTGGCCTCTCTTGTCACACTGTCAGTCGAATCACCACCATCTCTCCTCCTGGCTATTCTGGTCACTTGTTTCTGGTGCTCCCTGTGTTAAATTATAAATAGCTCACCAGGCCATAAGATCTCCAAATGACGCAATGGTACTAAAGGACTTCCAATCTGGAGCACTCGGCTAAGGCCACAAGGTGCATGAGAACTTTGGACATTAATTTTCATTCCTGGTCTCAGGATCACCTGGCAATCTGTGAAGCTAACAGGCAGTGAAGGTACAATCCAGCAAGTGACACTCAATCTCGATGCTGTTCATTACTTCATCTCACATGTCCAGAGGTGACCAGTGGTCTCTGACTGTGACCTTGATCCTGTTATAAACTTGATGAACAGAAATGATCACTAATGAAATCTTTTGACCCCGTTTAACCAGGGCTTTTACTTGACATTCCCTCACTGGTTGGTTATCACCTAAGGACAGCAGGGAATGCTCTTTATCTCCATCCCTTTTTTATTCACTGTCATCACTTCCATAGTTTGTCCACCTGTCTGTACATTCAAGGCTACTGGATTACTTTCTTTCAAGTTATAAACACAAGAAGGCCCAGGTGGGCTTGGAAGAAGCATGATTCACACTACAGGTTTGGATATTTTTTCCCTACAATCCTCATGACTGCCTTCCCTAAAAAATATAGTTTTGGAGAAAAATCTCCACTAAAGGTACCTGTGGGAGGCCTTTTGGAAACACTTTGTAGAGAATAACCCTTTACTGAAGTGAGTAGGATGTTCCTGTGATCCTTTGTGACTCCAGCCACCACTAGCTGAAAAGAGAAACTGAAGTTCTGAGACCTTATGCTCCCCTATCCTCCCACTCCTCCTGCCTCTCTGCCCACTCTCTCTCTCAGGAATACTCCACCTTCTCTCTTCCTACCTACTTGGGAATTGTCCCGTTTATGGGCAGCTCTTGGATTTTCCCATCTCCGAGATCCATCATTAGGAGTACCCAACCTGACTTTCTGTGGTCCAACACCAAAATCTCTCCCAACCCTGCTCAAGTCAGTGCCCAGGGAACAGGGTTACCTTGATCTATACAGCTGCTCAATGTTAACTCAAAAGTGTGGGTGTACATGAGATGTTTTTTTTTTTTTTGAGATGTTTGTTTTTTAAATGATTAAAAAGTATAGAGGAAATCTACATATCCAGGAAACTCCACCCCCCCAACACCATTAGAGGTGAATCATTCACTGGGTTGAGATTCAAGGGAGTTAATATATTTATCACTGTAGTGCTCCCCTTTCCATGCCCAGTGGATCTGGTCCTGGGGAGAACCTGGAGAAGTCCTGTAGGCAGCTTCTTGACTACTTCCTGGCACCAGAAGTTAAGAGTCAACTATAGGTGGAGAAACCCAAGCCATGTTCCATTTTGGTCCTGCCACAGACATCCTAACATACACATTATTTTCCTAATCAGGTCTCAGCTTTGCACCCATCATGGACTCAAGGTTCTTGGTCCTTTTGAATATTCAACACTAGCAGGGGTCCTATTATACTTCATGATGAAGATCCAGTGAAGATATTCACTGAATCCACCTCCTCGATCAACTCCAGAACCCTGAGATCTCTGTCCATTCTTTGAACAGGGACCCATCATGTATGCACTGGGTCTGACGGCTTATGGGGTCCTCAGCTCAGATATCCCCCTTGACTCAATTTCTTGCCTGGATAGTTCTGATCTTTTCAAGCATTATGGAGAGGAAAGAGAATGTTATGTGTCAAAATGACCTAAATTTTGACCTGAGTCTTGGAAATGAGGTACAGGATGGCAGGGTTTGCAAGAAGAGTCAAAGGTCTCCGGGCCCTGGAGAGGGACAGGCAGCAGTTCTCCCTGAATCCCCACAAAGAAGAAAAGAGTGAGGGTGAGAAGTTTTGTCCTCACTTCCCTATTTGTCTGTGTCACTGTGGCTTAACCGTATTGACCATTGATTTTATAGTCTGCACCACAGTAATAACACTCAGCCTCATCTTCAGACTTGATGTTGGAGATGGTTAAATAGCGGTCAGCCCCAGAGCTGGAGCCTGAGAAGCGACTGGGGATCCCATCCCCCCTGTTGTAGCTTCCATCACTCCTGACATACATCAGATAGCGAGGGGCCTTCCCTGGTTGTTGTTGATACCATTGAACAATGTAATTGCTGTGCTCACTGCTCAAAGTGCAGGTGAGCTTGACCGACTCTTCCAGAGAGGCAGATGCATTTGTAGGCTGAGTCAGCACGGGCAAAGCACAGAAACCTGAAAATACAAAAGACAAGAATGATGTTGAACGTGCCAGACCCTGGACAGAGGTCCAGGGGCACCATGCTTGGAGGGAAATGTCAGGGAGGAGGATTCCTGACCTGTAGAGAAAATGAAGGGCAGGAGGTAGAAGGGAACCCAGTCCATGATGGGGAGAGGCTTCAAGGAGTTCTGCTCTGAGACTTCTCACCCGGGTCTGTCCTCTCCAACTCCCATCTTATCCTCTTTTTGCAGTTCAGAGAAGGTGGAGCATGAGATGCAAATCTATTCTCCGTTCTTCAGTGTGTCTGTCTAAATAAGTTCTTGTCCGGGCAGACGCAGTGGCTCAGTGGTGTGGCGCCACCTTCAGCCCGGGGTGTGATCCAGAACCCGGGATCGAGTCCCATGTCAGGCTTCCGGCATGGAGCCTGCTTCTCTCTCTCTCTCTCTCTCTCTCTCTCTCTCTAGTAAATAAATTAAAAATCTTTAAAAATAAATAAATAAATAAATAAATAAATAAATAAATAAATAAGTTCTTGTCTGAACCCTGTGCCCAAGAGCCACATGCTGGTAATTTCCTGAGGTCAGAAGAAGGACCAGGTGTGAGTTTCAAGAGTGGAGAGCTGATTTTATGCAAGTATCTTTACAGGAAGCAGAAGTCACACTCTTTGCACTTGAGCACAGCCCACGGGATTTGGACTTCTTAGGGTCCCAAAACAAGACCCACAGTTCCCTCTGGTGACCTCAGGATGTCACCCTACATGTGTTGCTAGTGCCACAGAATGACTACTTTTGAGTCCTCAATAGATGCTAGACCCTTGGTGAGTGTTTATATGCTCCACCTCAATGAGAAATTAAAAAAAAAAACACAGCTGCATGATTAAGGCACAAATGTTCCATTGGTTGTTTATTTTTTTTTAATTTATTTTTCTTTTTTTCTTTTTATTTATTTTTATTTTTTTTTCCATTTTTTTCCATTGGTTGTTTAAATGAGGACACTAACATTGACAGAATGATTTTCTCAACCTCACCAAATGATGAGCAAGTCATTTCCAATGGAAGACACAACCCAGAGCCTGAGTTACCATCCGTCCCTGCCCTGTCCTCTTACCATGCTCCTTTTCACCTTATCCCAACCATCTTGGGCTTCTCCTGTCATGACCTTCCCTTCTTTCTTCCAGTGTCTGTCCTCCCTGAGTCTGTTCTGAAGGGTGCTGAGATCTTTATGGTGTTGGAGTCAGTGTGTTCCTGGAAAAAACAGCTTGTTGGCTGTGAGTCTATACTGCAAGGATATTTACCCTTAGGAAACATCATGCAATGAACTTACCCTGTCCACTGTGCATCAGAAGCTGTAGATAGATGCTGAGCATGAAATGTGGGTAGTCCCAATAGAGATGAGCTGTAGTTCCTAAGGACCCACCAGATTTCATAGACTTAGCATAAAAATAGTGTAAAATACATCAATCATTTAATATTTAATTCATATTGAAGTGGTCATATTTTCAAGTATTAAACATAACAATATTATGAAAACAAATTCTGCTCGTTTTCCCCCTTTTTATATTGTAGCTACTGGCAAACGTTTACCTAGGTATGTGTTTTGAATTTAATTTCTGTTGGACCAGCTGTTCTGTAAAGCCCCAGTAGCAGTCACTTGCTTTTGTAAAAGGAGAGAGAAATTTCTGGAGCATTATAAATAGGCCAGGTCTTAGTTTTTAAAGCACAATGAGAGTTCCCCTGGAACTTTCCAGCACTGTTTGGTCAATAACTTGCTTTTCCCCTGGGTAGGACCAGCCTTTCCTGGTGTGAATTTCCCTGAAGATCACCATGACCTTGGATCTTGTTGAGTCCCTTCCTCACTGAGGCCCAAAGAGCTGAGAAAGTGTCAGATTTCCTTTTGCATTTTGGTTTCCCTGAAAGGTTAGTTTTCTCTAAATCCAAGAAATTGTTACTGGAAACCAAGCACTTGTGTTGTGTGTTTACTGTTTCATGCCATGGAAAATGTCTTCAGTGGAGGTAGACACTGCACACAGCTCCACTCTCAGATCACTGATGTAGTCAGCAAGTTGTTTGTAGACCACAACATAAATGGGCATGCTATGTAACCCCGGGGGAAAGATAGTAGAGACTGCAAAAACCTCACCATCCTATTCATTTCTAACCCTATCAACCCACATTTAACCTATGTTCATTCATCTGGTAGTGGTTGGGCAATGGAGATTCAGCATGTGCAAATCCTAATGTAACACAAATTGGTGCAGACGGTATGGAAAACTCATGGAGGTTCCTCGATAATATAAAAACAGAACCACTATATGATCCAGTTGTCCTATTTCTATATATAAATCCAAAGAAATGTATCATATCTCAAAGATATATCTGCATCCCTATGTTCATTGTAGCATCATTCAAAATCACCAAGACTAGAACACAACCTAAGTGTTCATCCATATATGAATGGATAAAGCAATTGACATGCACACACACCCAAACACACACACACAGAGGAGTGTCGTGTAAAATAAAATGGGAATCTTGTCATTTGTGACAGCTTGGATGAAGTTGGAGGGCAATGTGTTAAGTAAAAGAAGTGAGACAGAAAATCAATACTCTATGAACTCACTTGTATGTAGAATCTAAAAGGGCTGAACTCATAAGAACAGAATGTAGATGGATTGTTACCAGGGTCAGAGGGTGGGAGAAATGACAAGATGCTGATCAAAGAGTACAGACTTCTGGGATCCCTGGGTGGCGCAGCGGTTTGGCGCCTGCCTTTGGCCCAGGGCGCGATCCTGGATACCCGGGATCGAATCCCACATCGGGCTCCCGGTGCATGGAGCCTGCTTCTCCCTCTTCCTGTGTCTCTGCCTCTCTCTCTCTCTCTCTCTGTGACTATCATAAGTAAATAAAAATTTTTAAAAAATTTAAAAAAAGAGTACAGACTTCCAGTTATAAGATGAGTAAGTTATTGGGATGTAATGTGCAGCTTGGTGGCTATAGGTAACAATACTGTATTGTGTCCTTGAAAGTTGTGAAAATAGTAGATCTTGGATGTTCTCACCACACAGACACAGAACAGAAAGTCAAGTGTATATAGTGATGGATGGTTTAACTAAGCATATTTGGGGTCATCATGTTACCACATATATGTGTATCACATCATGTTGTATACCTTCAACTCACACAATATTATATATGTAGATCTAAATAAACCTGGAAAAACAAGGCAAATTCCATTTGTATTTCTTTTCTTTCTAAGATTTTATTTATTTACTCAAGAGAGGAAGTGAGAGAGGGAGACAGTGAGAGATCGAGAGAGCATGAGTTAGGGGAGGGGCAGCAAGAGAGTGAGAAGCAGTCTCTTTGCTGGGCAAGAAGTGAGATACCGGGCTCAATCCTGGGACCCTTTATTTCAATTGCACCAAAACCAAAAAGACACCTAGGAATAAACCTAGCCTAAGAGATAAGGGATCTGTACCTTAAAACTACAGAACACTTATGAAAGACATCGATGAATTCACAAGGAGATGGAAAACATTCCATGCTCATGGATTGGAAGAATGCATATTGTTAAAATGTCTATGTTACCCAGAGCAATCTACACATTCATTGCAATCCCTGTCATAATGCCATGGACTTTTTTCCCCACAGAGTTAGAACAAATAATCCTAAGATTTGTGTAGAACTAGAAAAAACCTTGAATAACCAGAGGTACGTTGAAAAAGAAAATCAAAGGTGTGGCATCACAATGCCTCACTTCAAACTGTACAACAAAGCTGTGATCATCAAGACAGCGTGATCATGGCCCAAAAACACACATGTAGAACAAAGTAACAGAATAGAGAACCCAAAAAAGCTCTCAACTGTATGGTCGGCTAAGCTTTGACAAAACAGGACAGAATGTTCAAAGGAAAAAGACAGTCTCAACAAATGATGTTGCAAGTGTTGAAGAACCACATGCAGAAGAATGAAACTAGACCATTCTTTTACACCATACACAAAGATAAACTCAACATGGATGAAACATCTAAATGTGAGACAGGAATCCATAAAAATCTTAAAGGAGAACACAGGCAAGAATTTCTTGCAAGTCACATTTCTTCAAGGGAGGAAAACAAAACAATAATAAACTATTGGGCCTTCATCAAGATACATAGCATCTGCACGGCAAAGCAAATAGTCAACAAAGAGTATTTGGTTTGTTGTCACAGCAAACCAAAACACAACTGACAGAGAGGGATAAGATATTTGCAAATGGCATATGAGATAAAGGGCTTGTATGGAAGACCTATAAAAACCTCATCAAACACAAGACCCAAAAACAAACGATGCAGTCAAGAAACGGGCAAAAGATATGAACTGATGTTTCTCCAAAAAGACCTACGTTTAGCCAAAACTCAGGTAATAAAAAATGCTCCACCTCACCTGTCATCAGGGAAATACAAATCAGAACCACAATGTGATACCACCAGTTAGAATTGCTAAAATTAGCAAGACAGGAAACAACAAATATTGGCATGGATGTGGAGAAAGGAGATCCCTCTTCACTGTTGGTGGGAATGGAAGCTGGCACACCAACTCTGGGAATCAATATTGTGGTTCCTAAAGAAGATTAGAGATAGCCTATGATCTAGCGATTAACACCACTGGGTATATTCCCCAAAGATACAGATGTGGAGAAATGATTGGAAAGCTGCACCTTAATGTTCTTGTCAAAATTGTCCACAACAGTCAAACTGAATGGAGCCAAAATGTCCAACGGCAGATGATGGGATAAAGAACATGTTATATGATTCTTGTTTTTCCTTTTGCTGATATGATGAATCACATTGATTGTTTTACAAGTGTTGAACCAGCCTTGCATCCCAGGGATAAATCCCACTTGGTCATGGTGAATAATCTTCTGAATGTATTGTAGGACCCTTTTGGCTAGTATCTTATTGAGAATTTTTGCATCCGTTTTCATCAGGGTTATTGGTCTATAATTCTCCTTTTTGGTGGGGTCTTTGTCTGGTTCTGGAATGAAGGTGATGCTGGCCTCATAGAACGAATTTGGAAGTACTCCATCTCTTCCTATCTTTCCAAACAGCTTTAGTAGAATAGGTATAGTTTCTTCTTTAAACGTTTGATAGAATTCCCGTGGGAAGCCATCTGGCCCTGAACTTTTGTGGCTTGGGAGGTTTTTGATGACTGCTTCAATTTCCTCCCTGATTATTGGCCTGTTCAGGTTTTCTATTTCTTCCAGTTCCAGATTTGGTAGTTTTTGGTTTTCCAAAAATGTGTCCATTTCTTCTAGATTTCCTAATTTATTGGTGTATAGCTGCTCATAATAATTTTTTAAGATCATTTGTATTTCCTTGGTGTTGGTAGTGATCTCTCCTTTCTCATTCATGAATTTATTAATTTGAGTCTTTTCTCTCTTCTTTTTAATAAGGCTGGCTAATGGTTTATCTATCTTATTAATTCTTTCAGAGAACAAACAACTGGTTTTGTTGATCTGTTCCACGGTTCTTCTGGTCTCTATTTCATTGAGTTCTGCTCAAATCTTTATTAACTCTCTTCTTCTGCTGGGTGTAGGATTTATTTGCTGTTTTTTTCTCCAGCTCCTTTAGGTGCAAGGTTTGCTTTTGTATTTGAGTTCTTTCCAGTTTTTGAATGGATGCTTGTATTGTGATGTATTTCCCCCTCAGGACTGCTTTTGCTGCATCCCAAAGATTTTGAACGGTTGTATCTTCATTCTCATTAGTTTCCATGAATCTTTTTAATTCTTCCTTAATTTCCTGGTTGACCCTTTCATCTTTTAGCAGGATGGTCCTTAACCTCCACGTGTTTGAAGTTCTTCCAAACTTCTTGTTGTGATTTAGTTCAAATTTCAAGGCATTAAGGTCTGAGAATATACAGGGAATGATCTCAATCTTTTGGTATAGGTTCAGACCTGATTTGTTACCCAGTATGTGGTCTATTCCGGAGAAAGTTCCATGTGCACTTGAGAAGAATGTGTATTCAGTTGCCTTTAGATGTAAAGTTCTCTAGATATTTGTGAAATCCATCTGGTCCAGTGTATCATTTAAAGCTCTCGTTTCTTTGGAGATGTTGTGCTTAGAAGACCTATCAAGTGGAGAAAGCACTAGATTGAAATCACCAAGTATAAGTGTCTTATTATCTAAGTATGTCTTAACATTGGTCATTATTTCATTGATATTTTTGGCAGCTCCCACATTCGGGGCATATATATTGAGGATTTTTAAGTCCTCTTGTTGGATAGATCCTTTAAGTATGATATAGTGTCCCTCTTCATCTCTCACTACAGTCTTCGGGGTAAAGTTTAGTTTATCTGATATAAGGATGGCTACCCCTGCTTTCTTTAGAGGACCATTTGAATGGTACATGGTTCTCCAAACTTTTATTTTCAGGCTGTAGGTGTCCTTATGTCTAAAAAATGAGTCTCCTGAAAAAGGGAGAATAGAGCCACCCTAGGATGCAGCAATTACACTACACGGTATTTACCCCAAAGACAGAAATTTAATGAAATGAAATGACCCCTGCACACCAATGTTCACTGCAGCAATGTCCACAATAGCCATTCTATTCGAATCAGGATTCCCTTCGACAGAAGAGTGATGAAGAATATGTGGAAGGAACTTCAGTGTCCATCGAAAGATGAATGTATAAAGAAGATGTGGTCTATGTATACAATAGAATATTACTCAGCCATTGGAAATGACAAATGCCCACCATTTGCTTCAATGTGGATGGAACTGGAGGGTATTATGCTGAGTGAAATAAGTCAATTGGAGAAGGACAAACATTATATGGTCTTATTCATTTGGCAAATATAAAAAATAGCAAAAGGGAATAAAGGTGAAAGGAGAAAAAATGAGTGGGAAATATCAGAAAGGGAGACAGAACATAAGAGACTCCTAACTCTGAGAAAAGAACTATGGGTGGTAGAAGGGGAGGTGGGCGGGGAATAGGAGTGACTGGGTGACGGGCTCTGAGAGGGGCCCTTGATGGATGAGCACTGGGTGTTATTCTATATGTTGGCAAATTGAATACCAATAAAAAATAAATTTATAAATAAGAAAGAACCTCCACAGGGTTTTCCAGAGTGGCTGCACCATTTCATATTCCCACCAAGAGTGCAAGAGGGTTCCCTTTTCTCTGCATCCTCTCCAACATTTGTGGTTTCCTGCCTTGTTAATTTTCCCCCATTCTCACCGGTGTGAGGTGGTATCTCATGGTTTTGATTTGTATTTCCCTGATGGCAAGTGATGCAGAGCATTTTCTCATGTGCATGTTGGCTATGTCTATGTCTTCCTCTGTGAGATTTCTGTTCATGTCTTTTGCCCATTTCATGACTGGATTGTTTGTTTCTTTGCTGTTGAGCTTAATAAGTCCTTTATAGGTCTTGGAAACTAGCCCTTTATCTGATACGTCATTTGCAAATATCTTCTCCCATTCTGTAAGTTGTCTTTGAGTTTTATTGACATATCCTTTGCTGTGCAAAAGCTTCTTATCTTGATGAAGTCCCAATAGTTCATCATTTTTGCTTTTCTTTCTTTTGCCTTCGTGGATGTATCTTGCAAGAAGTTACTGTGGCCAAGTTCAAAAAGGGTGTTGCCTGTGTTCTCCTCTAGGATTTTGATGGAATCTTGTCTCACATTTAGATATTTCATCCATTTTGAGTTTATCTTTGTGTATGGTGAAAGAGAATGGTCTAGTTTCATTCTTCTGCATGTGGATGTCCAATTTTCCCAGCATCATTTATTAAAGAGACTGTCTTTCTTCCAGTGGATAGTCTTTCCTCCTTTATCGAATATTAGTTGACCATAAAGTTCAGGGTCCACTTCTGGATCCTCTATTCTGTTCCATTGATCTATGTGTCTGTGTTTGTGCCAGTACCACACTGTTTGGATGACCACAGCTTTGTAGTACAACCTGAAATCTGGCATGGTGATTCCCTCAGCTACAGTTTTCTTTTTTAAAAAAATTCCCCTGGCTATTCGGGGTCTTTTCTGATTCCACACAAATCTTAAAATAATTTGTTCTAACTCTCTGAAGAAAGTCCATGGTATTTTGATAGGCATTGCATTAAACGTGTAGATTGCCCTGGGTAACATTGACATTTTCAAACTATTAATTCTTCCAATGCATGAGCTCGGAATATTTTTCCATCTCTTTGTGTCTTCCTCAATTTCTTTCAGAAGTGTTCTATATTTTTAGGGTATAGATCTTTTACCTCTTTGGTTAGGTTTATTCCTATGTATCTTATGCATTTTGGTGCAATTGTAAGTGGGTTTGACTCCTTAATTTCTCTTTCTTCAGTCTCATTGTTACTCTATTGAGTTAAAGATATACCTGCCCTATGACCCAGCAATTGCACTGTTGGGGATTTACCCCAAAGATACAGATGCAATGAAACGCCGGGACACCTGCACCACGATTTTTATAGCAGCAATGTCCACAATAGCCAAACTGTGTAAGGAGCCGTGGTGTCCATTGAAAGATGAATGGGTGAAGGAGATGTGGTCTATGTATACAATGGAATATTAGTCAGCCATTAGAAATGACAAATACCCCCCATTTGCTTCAACGTGGATGGAACTGGAGAGTATTATGCTGAGTGAAATAAGTCATTTGGCGAAGGACAAACATTATATGGTCTCATTCATTTGGGGAATATAAATAGTAGTGAAAGGGAATAGAAGGGAGGGGAGAAGAAATGGGTAGGAAATATCAGAAATAGAGACAGAGCATGAAGACTCCTAACTCTGGGAAATGAGCTACGGGTGGTGGAAGGGGAGGAGGACAGGGGGTGGGGGTGACTGGGTGATGGGCACTGAGGTGGGCACTTGACTGGATGAGCACTGGGTGTTATTCTGTATGTTGGTAAATTGAACACCAATAAAAAATAAATTTATTATTAAAAAATAAAATAAAATAAAATAAAATAAAATAAAATAAAATAAAATGTTCAGAGTATTTTACCAACAATTCCAAATTGGGGGTTCTGTTTCCTAACAATACAAACAAAAAGTAATCATCTTATATAAAAAAAAGCATCTTGCAGTATTGTTTCAAGGCAAAAATCTTAAATCAAGCATATTTCATCAATAATGAAAAGTTGACAAACATCTATTTAAGGGAATGAATTGTATGAGTATAAATCTGGGGATGTCCATGGTGTGCATTTGGGAGAAATGGGAAAGTCAAAGAATAAAAGCAAGTTGTAGAGCAAAATAATGGTAAAATGACCTTTAACGGAATACAAATTTTATGTATATGATAAACATTTAAGTAAATACAATACTTAGTTTTGTAAATTTTTACATCTAAATTTCTGATTTGAGTTACCTCCGTGGGGGAATGTACAAGTAGCATGTGAGAGGAAATATTAACATTTCAAAAAATCAATTATGTTATATTTCCCAATTTCAAAAACATATTTTACTTTTTGATTTAAAAATCTAATAAAATACCTGTCTCTACCAAAAGAAATAAATAAATAAATAAATAAATAAATAAATAAATAAATAAATAAATAAGAAAGAAAGAAAGAAAGAAAAATGAGTCTCTTGTAGACAGAAAATAGATGGGTCTTGCTTTTTTATCCAGTCTGAAACCCTGCACCTTTTGATAGGATCAGTAAACCCATTCTCATTCAGAGTTACTATTGAAAGATATCAATTTAGTGCCATCATGATACCTATTCAGTCCCTGTTTTTGTGGATTGTTCCCTTGGACTTCCTCTGTTACAGAATCCCCTGTAGTATTTCTTGCAGAGCTGGATTTGTGGTCACATATTCGTTCAGTTTCTGCCTATCTTGGAAGCTCTTTATCTCTCCTTCTATTCTCAATGAGAGCCTTGCTGGATAAAGTATTCTTGGCTTCATGTTCTTCTCTTAGGACCCTGAATATATCGTGCCAGCACTTTCTGGCCTGCCAGGTCTCTGTGGAGAGGTCTGCTGTTAATCTCATATTACTCCCCATAAAATTTGGAGATTTCTTGTCTCTTGCTGCTTTAAGGATCCTCTCTTTATCTTTGGAATTTGCAAGCTTCACTATTAAATTTCGAGGTGTTGAGCGGTTTTTATTGATTTTAGCGGGGGATCTCTCTGTTTCCTGGATCTGAATGCCTGTTGCCCTTCCCAGATTAGCAAAGTTTTCAGCTATGATTTGTTCAAATACATATTCTGGACCTCTGTCCCTTTCAGCGCCCTTGGGAACTCCAATTAATTGTAGATTTTTCTTCCTGAGGCTGTTATTTATTCCCCTTAATCTATCCTCATGATCTTTTATTTTTTTATCTTTTTATTTTATTTTTTATTTTTTATCCTCATAATTTTTTAATTGTTTATCTCTTTTTTCCTCAGTTTCCCTCTTTGCCATAAACTTGTCTTCTATGTCACTCACTCGTTCTTCTACCTCCTTTTTTTTTCATCATAAAGTAAATTTATTTTTCTTCTACCTCCTTAACCCTCATTGTTAGGACCTCTAATTTGGATTGCATCTCATTCACTTGATTTTTAATTTCTGCCTGATTAGATCTAAATTCTACAGTCATGATGTCCCTTGAGTCCTTTATGCTTTTTTCTAGAGCCACCAGTAGCTGTATAATAGTGCTTCTGAATTGGCTTTCTGACATTGAATTGTAATCCAAATTTCGTGACTCTGTGGGAGAGAGGGCTGTTTGTGATTCTTTCTTTTGAAGTTAGTTTTTCCTTCTAGTCGTTTTGCTCAGTGCAGAGTGGCGAAAAACAAGTTGTGCTAGAAAAAGGAGAAAAAAAGAGAAAATAAGGGGAAAAAAGGATGGGAAGAAACAAAACAAAAAACAAGGGGGAGTATCGTTTGATTCTACATACTGTAAATCCCTCGACTTCCCCTGGAACTTTCCAGTGCTGCTTGGTCAATAACTTGTTTTTCCCTTGTTGGTCTAGCTGGTCTTCTAGGGGAGGGGCCTGCTGTGCTGATTCTAAAGTGTGTCCACTTGGGCGAGCTGCCCAGTCTCCTGCCTGGTGCAGGGCTCAGTGAAAGATGTTTAAGCTGTTTATCCGGTGAGGCCACTGTGAGGCTCAGTCCAGACTGTTTACCCTGTGAGGCCCCAGGAGGAACAACAGCAGTGGCGGCGGCCAGCTCCCCAGCCCTGGAGTCAGCTCCCGCAGTAACTACCACATCTAGCAGTCCTCAGGGGCCTGGATGCTCCCGGGTAGAGCCGCTGACCTGCTCAGCTCGGGGCCCCCAGAGGCAGGTGTCCTTGCTGTCCTGGGCCATCCCGCTCCAGCCTGTCCCGCGGGGAAGGCCAGATCCGGCGCCCTGGGCTCCCAGGCAAGCGCTGCTGTAATCGCGCTCCCGGCCGTGCAACCCTCTCTGCGGAGCCACCGCCCGAGCCCCTCCGAGCTGCCGCCCTTTAGGGAGCTCGGCGGCAGGGTGTGGAGCTCTTCCCATGAGCAGGGGCTCTGTTCGTGCCCCTGGGAGCCCGGGGGCATCCCCAACCTCCTAGGGTCCTGCTCCGACTCCCTGCGAGCGCCTGTCTGTCCTGGAAGTTTGGTGCAGCTCCTGTTCCTCCAGGATGCAGCTTTCCTGACCTGGGGGGCGCTGGCCCCGGCCTCAGCCGGGCTCCTCGGGGCCCCTCCCCCTCGGATGCCTTTTGTTTCTTTATTTGTTTTTTTCCGTCTTCCTACCTTGATAGAAGCGTGAACTCTTCTCACCGTAGCATTCCAGCTGTTGTCTCTTTAAATCTCAGGCTGAATTCGTAGGTTTTCAGGATGAATTGAAGGTTACGTAAGTTGATGGAGACAGGTGACTTGGGGACCCTACTCTTCAGCCTTCTTGCCCTTCCTCTCTGTTTCTATTTTTTGAAACAGGTTTTTTTTTTTTTTTTTTTTTTTTTTTTTTTTTAGAAGGATAGGTATTAATTGGGCTTTAAAAGTTTGGTAGGATTCCCGTGGGAGAGAAATCCTGTCCTAGGTCCTTGAAGAAATAGGGAGGGAGGGAGGGAGGGAGGGAGGGAGGGAGAGAGAGAGAGAGAGAGAGAGAGAGAGAGAGGAGAGCAGGAAATGGTTGGTGCAAGGCAGCAGCAGTCCTTGCACCAGATGAAAATGGCTTCCCAGGTGACAGCGGAGATGGGACAACCTGAACCAGAATGTTCCAGGTGCTGAAACTCTTCCTCTCACTCTGTCAGCTGCCTGTGGGGGGGGTTGTGTTGTGGTCAGGGGCCCACCTAAGGACCACGGAGGTGCCACCCAGTCACTGTTCCTTTCTGGAGAAATTCTACGGGGAGTATCCGCAGATTATAAATCCCTAGAGGACACTTTCCACCATCCTTTAACCTGAAAATCCCTGGAATGATTACTTAGGCCATAGAGATTCCCAGTGAAGAGCTTTCTAGTTCATCAGGGCAATAAGAAATTTGAAGAGGAAGTATTCCAATGGAGGTTGCCATGCTTTTGTGAATAGGGAAAATGATTTTCTCTCCCAGATAGGAAGGTATCACTCTGATAGAGCCAGAGTTGAAATCGGGGAAGCTTCTGGTCTTCCTTCTTAATACATTTCTCATTTGTCCTTTGAACCTAAGAAATTGCTGTACAACTCAATTTCAAAACAACATTTCAAAGAATCATGGAGAGAAATTTCATTTCTGTAAAAGTTTCATTCAAGTCTTGGAAGAGGGCTTTCCCCTCAGAAGGACAGAAGTCCCCTGAATGCAAGTGTGGCCACCAATCAGGGTCACTCGGTCATGGGTTTGAGTCCATGTGGGTCAGACCTGAGCTAAAGGTCAGAGCTGCCTGGTGTAGGTGATGGGACCTGGGCATTGGGAGGACAGAGGTGCATGAGGAAGATCCCAGGTGGACCCCGAGATGGTGTCTGAACTTCCTCCACAGTTTCTGTAAAGCCTGAGGTGAGAAGGGCCTGGGGCAACAGGGGCGTTTCCCCCTCCGGATGCCCCAGGCAGCCCTTCGTGATGTGGGGACCCCTCATCCAAGACCCAGATGTGACACAGCCCCTGGGGCCCATCCAGGCCACCTGTCCCTAGGAGAAGAAGGATTACTGCCACTGTGCTGTCAGAGACCACTGTCCCCAATCCTGAGTGACATGTGATGACCTCTGGGCCCACATGATGTATGACTTCCTAAATCTTATTACCTTCCATAAAAGTTGATACAGATTCTACATACAAAATACTCACCAGCTTTGCAGGAAAGATTTAGTCTTCCTCCCTATTTAGAGATGTGAACATACAGGAGAGGACAGAGAATTTGCTAGAGTCTCCTCCCCTTCAGGGGTGGGGCGAGGACTAGGGAGGACACTTGATCCTGATGCTTGACCTGCAGCTGGTTAGAGGGCAGCCAAGAGTGAGAGCTAGACCACAGAGGAAGTTTTGTGTCCCACTACCCATCCTTTGGTCACTTGTGTCACATTTGGGTGCTCCCACTGCCGGGCTAAGTGTCAAGGCCATAGTCCCACTACTCCAGGCCCTCAGTCTGCTCTTTCTCAGTGGAGCTGTGTCCCTGTGTTGTCTTCAGAATTGGGCTTCGATGTTTACTCATATCTGTAGGATGATTTGGTGGACAGGTTTGGTTTTTGCTGCTGAAAGAGGCATGTTCAAGGGCTAAGCTCATCCCCAGAGCAGGAGATCCTGGGCCCACCCAGGATGATGAACACAAGGGAAGGTCACTCAGGTCAGGTGAGGGGAGCAAAGGGCCTGAAAGTGAGAAGAGGAGAGAGAACCTGAGGGAGACAGGGAGGCTCAGTCAGAAGTGACTGTCCAGCCTGAGGGAGGGAGCCACGTGGACAAAGGTGATGACAGGGCCCTGACTCCATGGAGTCTGTTGGGAAGGACTGCTGGGCCCTGATGCATCACACTGTGTCTCTTCCCCTTATTTGAAGGCTGTGGTTTGTGTGGATCTGAGTGGATCTCCTGTGGACAATGGGGACTCGGTGTCTTTCATACCAAATCATACGCATTGCATACCATTGTTTTCTGTCCATATTTCTGGGTCAGGTGGGTGTAAAGAGATATTTTTGTGCAGGACGTGGGGTAGACCTGTGGCTGCACCCAATTTCTGTCTCCTGTCGTTGCATATCTTCTGACCATTCTGTAGGACGAGGCCACTGTCCCGATTCCCCCCCAATCACCATCAGGGTGGATTTGACTCTCCAACTGTCTGTCACAACCTAGAGCACCTGGTGTGTCTGGTCCTTTTCTCACTCTATAAAATAGATGAAATGATCTCATCTCCAGGGAGGTTGGACATGCACCCTGGGGATTGGGGGAGAGAACTGGAGAGGTTGTGGGTATATCCTGGGGCCTTCTGTGCTCTCTGAAGACTGTGGCTGTGATGCCGGCCACCCTGGAATGGGATCTAGTAAGGAGGCTCTGAGATGGAGAAATGCATGTGTAAAAGTCTGGAAGCAGAAGGGGTATGATTTGGGAAGAAGCGGAGCGACCCACAGAGATGAGCCATCAGATGAGGCCCCCTTTCTGCAGGGAGTTCATCCTTGGGACCTCTCAGGACCTGGGAGCATGAGGCAGGGTAGGATCCAGGCATGGGGACATCATTCATCTGTGGCTCTCTGAGAAGGGACAGATCTTGGGGTAGGAGGTTTCAGAGCCAACAGCACTTCCCCACGAGTTGCACCCCTGTGAATCGTCAGGGGATTCAGGCTGCAGTGGGGGCCATGTGAGACAGAAGAGAGGTGTGGGTGACCCTCGATGTCTCCTGCTCCTGATAGGTCCACTCAGGGAGGGAAGGCTCCACCATGGTCCCCATGCCGTCAGGAGCTCAGCTGAGATGAAACACTGGAGCGCTCAGCCTGGTCATTTGGAAGAGCATTAGCCCAAGATGGCGATGGAAATGCAGGTGCATGGCCCCTGACCAAGGTCCCCCTGTATCTTTTTCTCCCCAGGCCCTCGGGCCCCTGTTCACAGCAAGGCCCAGGGAACCAGGGCAACTTAGTGGTGTGAGCTGTAAGTGCTCTCCTGAACCTCCAGGTGCAGACCTGCTGGTGACTGGGTAGGACGGAGGGTCTGGGTACCTCAGATGAGGGTACTGGGGCAGACCCGCTCCTGCTCAGTGCACAGCCCCCGGGGTGGAGGGGAGGGTGACACAGATGGGAGAAAGGGTTTCAGTCTCACTTCCCCATCTGCCTGTGTCACTGTGAGCCTTAGTACTGCTGTCCCACACCTGGCAGTAATAGCCTCGTCCTCAGCCAGGGCCCCGCTGATGGTCAGGGTGGCCATGTTCCCCGAGGTGGCGCCGGAGAATCACTCAGGGATCCCTGTTGGCCTGACGCTATCACCATAGATAATCAGCACGGGGGCCTGGCCCAATTTATGCTCCTACCATTGAATACATTTACTTCCAATGCTGTCTCCTCCACAGGTGATGTGGGCCGGCTGCCTCAGATCACAGTCACTGATGGCGGCTGAGTCAGCACATAGGTGGCCACAGAACCTGTAGAAGAGAAAAGGAGAGGTGGGTTCCCAGCTCTAGGTCTCAATTCACTGTGAACCCCACGTGCCTGACCTCAGCCGAACAAGTTTCTGGGGGTCTGTTTCTACCTCCCCTTATCTCACCCCTGGTACCGTGAGTATAGCTGGTGAATGGAGCCTTTGAACAAAGGAGACAACATTAATTTTCCCTGGGTTGGGGCAGCCCCTCAGGCTCTCACAGAGTGAGTGAGGAAGTGGTAAGAATTCACTCCTCCACCCTTTTCATTTGGGTCCTAACCTCTTCAGGCACCCTGTTCTGGACTCAGGGTCATTTTTGGGCTGGACCCTGAACCTTGTTGCTGCCCTGGGAGTGATCAGGACTCAGTACCTGTGCAGTGAGCCAGGAGGCTGAGGAGGAGGGGGCTCCAGGTCATGGTGGAGGTGCCCTAATTCTGCTCCCCAGGTCCCACCCTGGTTAGTGGTCCCTTCCAGGCCTCTCTTATCCCCTTGCTGGAGACACCTGCTGGTCATGCATATCAGCCAGGGCTCAGGGGCTGCTGCTGAGGAGCTTGTGTTTTGAGAGCAGGGCTCAGACCCAAGGGACAAGGAAGTGGATGGGAAGCCCCTTGGAGACCCAGCCTCAGACCCGGGGACTCTGCTTTAAACTCTGTCTAGTTGGGTCTAGTTTCCCCCCTCAGATACTGTAGCCTTTGCACCTGGGAGACACGAGGAGGCTGAGGGCATTGCAGTGTCCTACCCAGATCCCTGTTTGTGAGCCTCAAGCCTCAACAAAATTCTCCTCTTGCTGAGGGCACACAGAGGTCTTGCGACCCCTCTATTTGTTGTAGCTTTCTGTCTATGCGGGTAGTCCTGAGGCAGGACATAGATGCTGTGCCTCAGTGTCCCCAGGATGCACTCAGTGCCAGAGACAGATCCAGACCTTCAGTTAAGTCTGCAATTGACTGACGTAGCAGGAATGGAGTGGCAGGAGAGGTGTGAAGTCCTGGAGCTGGGCTACTGACACAGGCCAATCTATGAGACCCCTGAGTCTTAGAGACGTCAGGGCAGAACTTACATCAATGTCCAAGGTTATACTGCAGAAATCCTGCACCTTTCTCCGCACGTCTCAGGGCCCAGTTACTCAACCCCCCTCCTGTTAGAACCCCTGATACCAGGCTCACCCCCTGTGCAGGTGGCTTTGCCAGGTCATCTCTGCTGCCCCTGGTGGCCGCTCCACACTGGCTACTGGAGGCCCAGGGAAGTCCCTGGTCCAGGTGGGGATGGAGAGCCCACTGCTCACATTCTGGTTCCCTGCTCTGGCCCTGCTGACCCAGGGAAGAAGTTACTCTTCTATTCATGGACCCTGCCAGCCCCTTGACCAGGCAGTTGGTGATCGGATTCTCCTTGGACATTGCTATAGCCTCAGCTGAGGAGGAGACGGCACCTGGGGCCTCAGAGTACACATTTCTTGGTGTTGGGCAAAATGGGTTGAGTCCAGGACTGGGTGCTTGGGGGACACAGGACGCAGCGACTGACTCTTACTGGTGCAGGCTCGGGGTTCTGGGCCTAAATAGGGTAGTGGTGCCTCTTGCTGCACATACAGGGATCTGAGAACACTCAGTCACCATTCATTCTGACCCACTTTGGTCTGGGCGACATTCAGTCCTGGGGATCAGTGTGAATGAGACAGAGGCCCTGCCTCATAGATTATGCTCTGAGTGGGTGAGCAGGGTGGACATCCTTGCTCTGGTGACAAAGGACACAGTCTCTACCAGCTTCTCTCCTATATTCATACAATATCCAGACCATTGCCACGATGAGATCCCTCTGGGTCCTGAATGACCCTGTGGTGCAGCACTTGCCCAAAGGAGTGTCTGTGTCTGGGGTCCTTTCCGTGGACATTGCCTCTTTTGAGGGAAAGAATGAGACTAGACTAATGTACTGCCTTGCTCTTAAATACTAATGTGATTCCTGGAGCTTCAGCAGCCCTCCTGACGTCTGTTGTCTTCAAGAATGAAGAGCAAACCCTCAGTGATGGTGGAACAAAAAGGGAGAATATTTGGGACCTCACGGATGTGCTGAGGATCTGGAGAACCACCTTGTGACTCAGACGTATTGTTAGGGGAGAAAAGAGACTCCTGTGTGTTTCTGCCACTGATTGTCATTGGTATGTTTTGCATTACAATATTCCTAACCAATAGGAAATATTATTAACAATAAATGACCCCAAATGAATCAATGGGAAAAATGACAATGGGAAGAAAACCATTCAGTAATTTTAAAGTACAGACTATGAAGATGGGAATACGAGGGACAGGCTGACCCTGAGTGGGGGGAGTTTGGAAGAGGCCTCTCTGGGAGGTGACACTGGGGCTGCTGTCTGGTTGGGAGGAAGAATCAGGTACTAGGACATGCGTTTGGGGACAGGTGATTATGTCTGCGGGGAGATTCCTGCTTTTGGGAGGGCGAAGTACTGTGACAATATAAGGTATCTCTGATTCAAACCTCCTTTTCTAGGTATTACTTTATTTCTTTTTTAATATTAAGGTTTTATTTATTTATATATTTGAAAGAGGACGCAAAAGCGATCATGAGCACAGAGGGGAGATGGAGAGGGAGAAGCAGACGCCCTGCTGAGAGGGTGACCAACAGGGGGTTCAGTCCCAGAGCCCTGAGATTAGGTACTTAGCAGAGGGTAGACTGAGTCACCCCTGGGACCCAAGGTAATATTTTCTTATAAGTCAAACTTTGGGGGATGCCATGATGTGTTGTCAGAATTCATCCTACTGATTGTTTCTGGATTTGGTGAATCACAGGAGATAATTCTGTGTGAATGTGGAGCAAACTAATGGGGAAACAGCAGCCTTTTTAGCTGAAAGTCACTGTGGCGGATCTGCTAGGTCACCTGGCTGACACATGACACAGGTCACATTGCCATCGCTGTGCCTCCATCCTCCGTCAGTTTCTGTCCCTGACCTGGGTGTGTGAGTTCTGCATGACATCAAATACTTGTGATACAATCCTTCATATGATGTATGTGTGCACATGTACAAATACGAAGGGACTTCCCATACTGCGTATGTAGAATATTTATTTGTCTCTGCTGTCTGTATGCTTCAGCGCCAGGATTGAGTCTTACTGGAAATGAGGAGGGATACGTGAGGATGAGTGGTCAGGACATCTCTGGACCTGCCCAGCACAGTTGAGTCAGCTCCCAGGGAACACTGGTGGACAGTGAGGATGCTGGCTTTTCCCAAGAGGAGCAATTGCAGGGACTCCCGTCAGTCCTTGGGTGCTGCTGTGTGAGTCTGACTCTCAGGGCATGGTCCCTACAGCCTGAGGAGATAGGATGGAACATCTGTACTCTCTTCTGAGGATTTCACCTGAGAGCCCTGGTTAACCCAGGCCTGGTGTCCCTGGGAGGCCCCCCCTGGGCATCCCCAGCCTCTGACCTGCTGCTCCTGAAGCACCTCTGCTGCCCCCTGCTGGTGGAGGAGGACCAGCCCAGGAGCTTCTGTCCTGCAGGTCACCTGAAGGCGCCAGTCACCTGAGGAAGGGTGTGGACCAGGGATTCAAGGCACCCATTGGTAGATGCTCCCTCCTGCCCTGTCCTTCAAGGCACAATCAGGACAATGACAAGGGCACGGAGGCAGGGCAGGTGAGATTTCTATACCGTGTCCCAGTGTTGGAATGCCCTGGCTTGGCCCTTTGGTAAAGAGCAAAAGCAGGGGAGACAAGAGTGCATTTGCCGAGAGTCATGGTCTAGGCCACCTGTGTGACACCCTGTAGCCTCCTCTTCTCTGTGCAGTTAGGAATCCAGTCTGATGATTCTGCATCCCAGTTAGTGCAGTTGGGTCATGGTGGGAATAGGTGATGGTCCTGCACTAATGTTCACTTGGGCACCTAAACTTTATTACTGTTACTACACTCTGTGCTGCTGTTTTTACTATGACCTGCAGCTCTTGGAGTTTGGGGGGAGGATATCTTCACTAGCATCATTGGGCATTTGGATAAAGTTGGAAATCTGCTAATTTAGAACAGGACATACAAGTTCACATCATACACTTCCCACTTTTTTGAGCCCTTTTCCTTGGATTTCTGTGGAGCATGGACCAGGTCCCTCAGCCAGGCCCACTCACTGACACCCGGCTGAGGCTCTGTTTCATTAGTAAGACTCTATCAATGTTTTTATACCTTTAATTTGAAAACTAAGTGTTTCTGACATCATTTTAATCGTCCCCATTTCATAGCAAATGAAGTTGAGGCCCAGAGAGGCTGGTTTCCCAAGACTAGAGGATATTGGGCAAGTGGAGGAGTGGGCCCAAGTGTGCTGGTTTCACCTCTGGGCTCCTTTAGGCAGAGCTTGAGCTGGGTGGGAGGAGGGAGGGTGAGGGCAGGCTTAGCCCCAGGGCTTGTGTCCCTGGACTCACTGCCATCCACATCCTGGCTGGTCTATAAAGGAGCCCAATGCCTTCCTGTGGGGAGGGTTAATCATATGGTGGCCCAGGACAGAGCAGGAGATCCTGTGGGGTTGGTGGAGGCAGGTTGGCTGTGTAGAGCCTGGCCTTAGTCCTGCTGGCTCTGCTCCCCAATATTGCTTGGACCTCTCATTTCTGAGTAGGTGGACATGACAAGAGACGTATGGTGACTCTCCCGGGACACAGCTCATAAGGATTCTAAGGGTCTGTGGCTTCAAGAGACTTCAGGTCTTAATGTCAGTGATGTCACTGCTGCAACATCCCCTGGGCAGAGGTCATGGTCAGGATGATGCACAAGGTCCTGTGGGGTCTGAGCCTGTGACAAGGCCTGGGTGCCGGAACCTGGGCAGTGAGGTGTGTGAGGGAGCAGGAGCCTCTATGCCATGATGGAGGCTCAGATTGTCTCCTGAGCCCACAGCTGATCCTGGCCATCCATCGCCTCCCTCATGCCCTCACTGGACCCTGGGAAACTGCTCCTTCTCAGGCTGCTGTAGAGAATTCTATGTTTCAGTGAGGAATTTATTGATATGGTTCAGGATTGCCCCCCCGTTGGTGTCATAGGGGAGCCTTTGTCATTCTGTATTTGAAACTCTAGAAGTTGGAGCGACAAGGGGCATTTCTATAGCTGTTCTCATGAAATGTTCCTTGTGAATTTATCTTTTGTTTTTTGTGCATGTAAAAAAACATGAAAGAAAATGTTCCTACCTAATTACTTTTCAGGATTCAATTCATTCCCCATATTTCCTATGTGTTCCATAGAAAGTTCCACGTCTCACACTGTGGAGCAGAATTGGTAGGAATTGCCCTGAAATTTGAATTGGATTTGAATGTTCTTTCCTTTACTGGGGGTTTTTTGTTTGCAGCATCCACTTAGATATTACAGTTAAACTAAGTCCCATAATCTCGTTATTTTATCTTTAAATTTAAACTAAATTAATGAACACAGAGGATATTATTAATGTCAGAGGTAGAGTTCAGTGATTCATCAGTTGTATATAACATCCAGTCTTTTGGGTGCCCGGACAGTTCAGTCGGTTACGTGTCTGCTTTGGCTCAGGTGTCGATTATAGGGTCCGGGGATCCAGCGCCACACTGGGTTGCCTACACGTGGTGAGGGATTGGCTTCTCCTGCCTCCCCTACCCCCAACTCTTGCTTGCTCTCTCTTTCTAGTGCTCTCTTTCTCTCAAATAAACAACAAAAATAAAAATAAAACAAAACTGGTGGGAATGTGACCTGGTGCAGCCACTCTGGAAAACTGTGTGGAGGTTCCTCAAAGAGTTAAAAATAGATCTGCCCTACGACCCAGAAATTGCACTGCTGGGGATTGACCCCAAAGATACAGATGCAGTGAAATGCCGGGACGCCTGCACCCCAATGTTTCTAGCAGCAATGTCCACAATAGCCAAACTGTTGAAGGAGCCTCGGTGTCCATTGAAAGATAAATGGATAAAGAAGATGTGGTCTACGTATACAATGGCATATTACTCAGCCATTAGAAACGACAAATACCCACCATTTGCTTCGACGTGGATGGAACTGGAGGGTATTATGCTGAGTGAAATAAGTCAATTGGAGAAGGACAAACATCATATGGTCTAATTCATTTGGGAAATATAAAAAATAGTGATGGGGAAAGTAGAAAAAATGAGTAGGAAATATCAGAAAGAGAGACAGAACATGAGAGACTCCTAACTCTGGGAAATGAACTAGGGGTGGTGGAAGGGGAGGTAGGCGGGGGGTGGAGGTGACTGGGTGACAGGCACTGAGGGATCACTGAATGGGATGAGAACTGGGTGTTATTCTATATGTTGGTAATTGAACACCAATAAAAATAAATTAAAATAAGAAGTCCATTGACAGATGAACAGATAAAGAATATCTATGGAATATACATATTATATAAATAATATTAATATATATTTATATTAATATATATACTATATATATCATGGAATATTACTTGGCCATCAGCAATGATGAATTAACACTATTCACATCAATGTGGTTAAAAATGGAGGGTGTCAATCAGAGAAAGATGATTATCATATGTTTCACTCAAATGAGGAACTATAAGAAATGCAAGGGAACATAAGGTAAGAAGGGGTATGAGTGGGGAAAAAATCAGATGGAGACAAATCAAAAGACTATCTTAAAACTGGAAAACAAGCTGTGCTGCTGATGGGGAGGTGGATGGGGGATGTGGGATGGCCTGAAGGAGGGCACATGATGTGATGGACCTGGGTTTTGACTGCAAAGGGGCTTGGGGAATGTATGGGTAATGATTCATCAGTCATATACCATGATTGTAGAGGTGATTACACTGCTATGTACTTTTTTCGAAACTCACACAACTGTTTTCTTAGGATATATTTTACTGTATATACATTATAACTCAATAAAAAAGGAAGGAAAGAAAGAAAAAAAAAGGAAGGAAAGAATACAAAAGGAAAACAAGAAGAGAAAACTAAACAAAAAGTTGTGGGAGGCGAAGATTCCCAAGAGCATACTTTCACTTAGAGAGTGCTGTGCAGGAAATCTAGATCTACAGGAAACACACGCCTGAGTAAAAGAAAAGATGAAGAAGCAGGCATGAGCAGAGAAGGACAGTGACATGTCAGATTGTCCCAGCCAGGGATGCGGTAGAACCTTCGGGAGCCCTGGTGCTGGGTGTGTTCTCCAGAGTCGTAGAGAATAGTGGGTAAAGGTCCAGCTTCTCTGCCACCCGCATGAAGGGGTCACCAGATACAGGCTGTAAACAAGAAGGGGGCAAGGCGGCATGGCCCTGCTGTGCCAGCTCTCTTCAGCAGAACTAATTCCTGGAGCAGCAGTTTCCAACAAGCCTCACCCCTGGGGAAATGAGGGCTTCAATCCTGTAGATAAAGGTTAGGAATTCTGGTTGTCACCCATGACTTCTAGACAATGACAGACTCAGTATCATTATTTTTGCTGTTGTGATCCTTGGGGAATCAAGTCAGGCGGGCAGGCAGATGCACAAACATACATGCTCTAGGGCAGAAAAAATGTGTGAATAGAATACCTGTAAAGGGAACACACAGTATAGGACAATGAATTAAGCAGAATTCAGTAGGAGATGACTATTGGATAATATTCCAGACATCTCTAGAGAAAGACATTGAAAGTGAGAACTTTTGTTTATGAGTGAGAGCAGAGTGATGGGGGGAAGGATTAGGGAAGAAGGGTGGGAGATTCAGAATGAGGAGGGGTGGGGGTGTTGGGAGAGTAGATCTCATGAACATACTCTCACTGTTGGCTCAGCCTGCCTAGTCTCTCATGTCACAGTGTCAGTGGCATCACTTCCATCTCTCCTCCTGACTATTCTTGTCACCTGTTTCAGGCGCTCCTTCTGTTAAATTATAAATAGCTCAGGAAGCCCCTAAGATCCCTGAATGAGAAAATGATGCTAAAGGACTTCCAATCTGGAGCACTCTGCTAAGGTCACAGGCTGCACAAGAACTTTTGACATAAATTTTCATTTCTGGTCTTAGGGTCTCCAGGCATATGTAAAGCCAACAGGCACCGAATGTCCAATCGGCAAGTGACACTCATTCTTGAAGCTGTTCATTATTTAATTTTACATCAGAAAAGCTGACCAGTGGTCTCTGACTGTGACCTTGATCCTGTTTTAAACTTGACGAACAGAAATGACCAGTAATGAAAACCTTTGAACCCTTTCAACTAAGGCTTTGTACTTGTCATTCCCTCAGTGGTTGGTCATCATCTAAGGACAACAGGGAATGCTCTTTATCACACTCCATTTTTCATTCACTGTAATGACTTCTACAGTTTGTCCATCTGTCTGTCCATTGAAACTATTGGGTTACTTTTGTTCTCCACATTATAAACACCAGAAGGCCCAGGTGAGATGGGAAGTGGCATGATTCACACTAGAGTTTTAAATATTATTTCTCTACCTACCTCTTGATTGCCTTCCCTACCAATGGGAGTCGTGGATAAAAATTCCACTAAAGTCACCTGTGGTTGACATTTTGCAAGCACTTGTAAAATAATCTTTTATTGAGTGAGCAGGAGTTTCTTGGGATCCTTTGTGACTCCAGCCAACCACAAGCTAGAAAGAGACACTACAATTCTGAGACCTGGTGTTCACCTCTCCTCCCACTCTTCCTGCATCTCTGTCCACAGTCTCTCTCGAGAAAAACTCTGCCTTCACTCTTCCTACCTACTTGGGTGTTTTCCGTTATGGGCTGCTCCTGGATTTTCCTTCTCTGAGATCCATCACTGGGGTACCCAACGTGAATTTCTGTGGTCCAACCCCAAAATCTCTCCCAACACTACTCAAGTCAGTACCCAGGGAACAGTGTTGCCTTCCTTGATACAACTGCTCAACATTAACCCAAAAGGGTGGGTGTACATGAAAATGCTTGGTTTTTAAATGCTTAAATGATAGGGGAAATCTCCATGCCCAGTAAGGTTGCCCCAGCTCCGATCATATGATTAGAGGTGGATCAATCATTGGGTTGAGATTCAGGGGAGTTATTATATTTATCATTGCAGTGCTCCCCCTTCCATTCTATTTGATGTGGTCCCAGGGAGAACCTGGAAAAGTCCTGTAGGCAGCATGTGGACCCCTTCCTGGCACCAGAAGTTAAGAGTCAACTATAGATGGAGAAACCCATGCTATGCTCCATGGTGGTCTTGCCACAGACATCCTAGCATACACACTATGTTCCTAATCAGGTCCCAGCTTGGCGCCCATGATGGACTCAGGGTTCTCAGTCCTGACCAAGTCGGGGATCTAATGTTTCCTTCTGAATGTTCAACACTAGCAGGTGTCTTATTATACTTCATGATGAAGTGACAGTGAAGATATTCACTGAATCGACCTCCTGAATCAACACCACAACCCTGAGATCTATGTCCATTCCTTGAATAGGGACCCATCATGGATGCACTGGGTCTGACGGCTCATGGGGTCATCTTAGCTCAGATATCCCGTAGACTCAATTTCTTGCCTGAGTAGTTCTGGTCATTTCAAGAATTATGGAGAGGAAAGAGAATGCTCTCTGCCAAAATTACCTAAATTTTGACCTGCCTCTTGGAACAGAGGTACAGCATGACAGACTTTGCAAGAAGAGTCATAGGTCTCAGGGCCCTGGAGAAGGACAGGCAGCTCCCCCTGAATCGTCACAGGGAAGAGAAGAGAGAGGGTGAGACCTTTTGTGCTCACTTCCCCATCTGTCTGTGTCACTGTGGCTACTGCTACCATCGGGTGCACCACAGTAATAATCTGCCTCATCCTCCGACTGGATGTTGGAGATGGTTAAATAGCGGTCAGCCCCAGAGCTGGAGCCCGAGAAGCGACTGGGGATCCCGTCCCCCCTGCTGTGGCTTCCATCACTGTTAACCTTCATCAGATACCGAGGGGCCTTCCCTGGTTGTTGTTGTTGATACCAGTTAATATAGTAACTGCTGTGCTCACTGCTCAGAGTGCAGGTGAGCTTGACCGAGGCTTCCAGGGAGGCAGATGCACTTGGAGGCTGGGTCAGCACGGGCAAAGCACAGAAACCTGAGAATACAAAAGACAAGAAAAATGTTCAATGTAGCAGACACTGGCCAGGGTCCAGGGACACTGTGCTTTGAGGGAAAGGTCAGGGAGGGGGAATCCCAACCTGTAGAGAAAATGAAGGGCAGGAGGTAGAAGGGAACCCAGTCCATGGTGGGGAGAGCCTTCAAGGAGTTCTGCTCTGAGACTTCTCACCCGGGCCTGTACTATCCAACACCCATCTCATCCTCTTTGTGCAGTTCAGAGAAGGAGGAGCATCAGATGCAAATAAATTCTCTGTTCTTCAGTGTGTCTGTCTAAATAAGCTCTTTTCTGAACCCTGTACCTAGGATTCTCAGGCTAGTAATTTCCTGAGTTCAGAAGAAGGACCAGGTGTGAGTTTCAAGAGTGCAGAGATGATTTTACACAACACGAGTATCTTTACAGAAAGCAGCAGTCACACTCCTTGCACTTGAGCATAGACAAGGGGATTTGGACTAATTGGGGTCACAAACCAAGTCCCACAGTTCCCTCTGGTGTACCCTGGCAGAATGTCACCCTACATGTATTGGCAGTTCCTCATAATGACTCCTTTTGAGTCCCCAAGAGATGCTAGACCTTTGATGAGTGTTTATAGGCTCCACCTCAATGAGGAATTAAAAAAAACAGCTGCATGATTCAGGCACAAATATTCCACCAGTTGTTTAAATGAGGACATTAACATTGACAGAGAGAATGTTTTCTCAGCCTCACTGAGTGATGAGCAAGTCGTTTCCAATGCAGGACACAACCCAGAGCCCGAGTTACCATCCGTCCCTGCCCTGCCCTCTTACCATGCTCTTCTCCCCTTATCACAACGTTTTTGGGACCCTCCAATCATAATCCTCTCTTCTTTCTTCCAGTGTCTGTCCTCCCTGAGTCTGTTTGGAAGGGTGCTGAGATCTTCCTGGTCTTGGAGTTAATGTGTCCCGGGAAAAAGTGCTTGTTAGCTGTGAATCTATCCTGCAAGGACATTTACCCTAAGGAAACCTCATGCATTAAACCTGCTCTGTCCAATGAGCAGCTACGATGTGTAGATAGATGCTGAGAATGAAATGTGCCTATTCCCAATAGAGATGGGCTGTAGTTATGAAGGATCCATGAGATTTCAAGGACTTAGTATAAAAATAATGTAAAACACATCAATGTACAGAATAAGTGTCCCCCTCAGTGCCCATCACCCATTCACCCCAACCCCTGCTCTCCTCCCCTTCCAACACCCTTAGTTCGTTTCCCAGAGTTAGGAGTCTTTATATTCTGTCTCCCTTTCTGAAATTTCCTACCCATTTTTTCTCCCTTCACTTCTATTCCCTTTCACTAGTATTTTTATTCCCCAAAAGAATGAGAACATATAATGTTTGTTTGTCCTTCTCCAATTGACTTATTTCACTAAGCACAATAGCTCCAGTTCCATCCACGTTCAAGCACATGGTGGTTATTTGTCATTTCTAATGGCTTCTGTATGTTGGCAAATTGAACACCAATAAAAAATAAATTTATTATTAAAAAAAAGACCACTATCACTATAAAAAATACATCAACGTTTTTACATTTAATTCATATTGCATCATATTTTCAAGTAATAGAACTCATCAAACTGTATTATGATATCAAATGCTATTTTTTGTCCTTTTAAAAATGTAGCTACTAGAAAATTTTTCCCTATGTATTGTTTTGAATTTCATGTATTTATTTTAATAATAAATTTATTTTTTATTGGTGTTCAATTTGCCGACATACAGAATAACACCCAGTGCTATTCCCGTTAAGTGCCCACCTCAGTGCCTGCCACCCAGTCACCCCCAACTCCGGCCCTCCTCCCCTTCTACCCTAGTTCATTCCCAGAGTTAGGAGTCTTCCATGTTCTGTCTCCCTTTCTGATATTTCCCTCTTATTTTTTCTCCTTTTCTCTTTATTCCCTTTCACTATTATTTATAACCCTGATAATAACACCACATAATGTTTGTCCTTCTCCGATTGACTTACTTCACTCAGCATAATACCCTCCAGTTCCATCCACGTCAAAGCAAATGGTGGGTATTTGTCATTTCTAATGGCTGAGTAATATTCCATTGTATACATAAACCACATCTTCTTTATCCATTCATCTTTCGATGGACACCGAGGCTCCTTCCACAGTTTGGCTACTGTGGACATTGCTGCTAGAAACATCAGGGTGGAGGAGGAGGGGCAAGATGTCGGAAGAGTAGTGTCCCCAAATGACCTGTCCCCACCAAATTACCTAGATAACCTTCAAATCATCCTGAAAATCTACGAATTCGGCCTGAGACTTAAAGAGAGAACAGCTGGAATGCTACAGGGAGAAGAGTTCGCGCTTCTATCAAGGTAGGAAGACGGGGGAAAAGAAATAAAGAAACAAAAGGCCTCCAAGGGGGAGGGGCCCAAGAGGAGCCAGGCTGAGGCCGCGGCGAGTGTCCCCAGGACAGGAGAGCCCCGTCCCGGAGAAGCAAGAGCTGCACCAACCTTCCCGGGAGGAAAGGCGCCCGCAAGGAGGTGGAGCAGGACCCAGGAAGGCGGGGATGCCCTCGGGCTCCCGGGGACACTAACAGGCACCTGCGCCCCAGGAGAGTGCGCCGAGCTCCCTAAGGGCTGCAGCGCACGGCGGGGCCCGGAGCAGCTCGGAGGGGCTCGGGCGGCGGCTCCGCGGAGGGGGCTGCGGGGCGGGAGCGAATCCAACAGCGCAGCCCCGGAGCACAGGGCGCCGGGACACAGCCCAGGATCCGGCCTCCCCTGGGACAGGCAGAGGCCGGGAGGGCCCAGGACAGCGAGGACGCGCCTGCCCCGAGCTGAGCAGATCAGCGGCCCCGCCCCGGAGCCCCCAGGCACTGCAGACGGAGAGCCCCGGAGTTGCTGCGGGGGCTGAATCCAGGGCTCCAGAGCTGGCCCCGCCACTGGGGTTGTTCCTCCAGGGGCCTCAGGGGTCAACAACCCCCACTGAGCCCTGCACCAGGCAGGGGCAGAGCAGCTCCCCCAAGTGCTAACACCTGAGAATCAGCACAGCAGGCCCCTTCCCCAGAAGACCAGCGAGACGGACCAGTTCCAGGGGAGGTCAAGGGACTCAAAGTACACAGAATCAGAGATACTCCCCCGTGTTTTTTGTTTTTGTTTTTTTTCTTTTGTTTTGTGGTTTTCTTTCTTTCTGTCTTTTTGATTTCTGATTCAAAGATATCAAAAGATACTCCCACGTGTTTTTTGTTTTGTTTTGTTTTGTGTGTTTTTTTCTTTCTTTTTGATTTCTGATTGCTTCTTATGCTTTCTTTTCAAAGTATTTCTGATTTCTTCTTTTGATTTCTTTTCAAAGTATACAGAATCAGAAGATACTCCCACGTGTTTTTTGTTTTCTTTCTTTTGTTTTGTGTTTTTTTTCTCTTTCTTTCTTTTTGATTTCTGATTGCTTCTTTTGATTTCTCATTGAATCCCCCCCTTTTTCCACCTTTCTTTCTTTTTCTTTCTCTTTTTCTTCTCTTTTTTCCCTTTTTTTCTTCTTTCTCTTTTTTCCTCTTCTCTTTTCTTTCCTTCCCTCTCTTTCCTCCTTTTCCCAATACAACTTGTTTTTGGCCACTGTGCACTGAGCACAATGACTCGAAGGAAAACCTCACCTCAAAAAAAAAGATGCAGAAACAGTCCTCTCTCCAACAGAGCTACAAAATCTGGATTACAATTCAATGTCAGAAAGCCAATTTAGAAGCACTATTATACAGCTACTGGTGGCTCTAGAAAAAACCATAAAGGACTCAAGAGACTTCAAGACTGCAGAATTTAGATCCAATCAGGCAGAAATTAAAAATCAATTGAATGAGATGCAATCCAAGCTAGAAGTCCTAACGACGAGGCTTAATGAGTGGAAGAACGAGTGAGTGACATAGAAGACAAGTTGATGGCAAAGAGGGAAACTGAGGAAAAAAGAAACAGACAATTAAGAGACCATGAAGACAGATTAAGGGAAATAAACGACAGCCTGAGGAAGAAAAACCTACGTTTAATTGGGGTTCCCGAGGGCGCCGAAAGGGACAGAGGGGCAGAATATGTATTTGAACAAATCCTAGCTGAAAACTTTCCGAATCTGGGAAGGGAAACAGGCATTCAGATCCAGGAAATAGAGAGATCCCCCCCTAATATCAATAAAAACCGTTCAACACTTCGACATTTAATAGTGAAGCTTGCAAATTTCAAAGATAAAGAGAAGATCCTTAAAGCAGCAAGAGAAAAAAAGTCCCTGATTTTTATGGGGAGGAGTATTAGGATAACAGCAGACCTCTCCACAGAGACCTGGCAGGACAGAAAGGGCTGGCAGGATATATTCAGGGTCCTAAGTGAGAAGAACATGCAACCAAGAATACTTTATCCAGCAAGGCTCTCATTCAAAATGGAAGGAGAGATAAAGAGCTTCCAAGACAAGCAGGAACTGAAAGAATATGTGACCTCCAAACCAGCTCTGCAAGAAATTTTAAGGGGCACTCTTAAAATTCCCCTTTAAGAAGAAGTTCAGTGGAACAATCCACAAAAACAAGGACTGAATAGATATCATGGTGACACTAAACTCGTATCTCTCAATAGTAACTCTGAACGTGAATGGACTTAATTACCCCATCAAAAGGCACAGGGTTTCAGACTGGATAAAAAAGCAGGACCCATCTATTTGCTGTCTACAAGAGACTCATTTTAGACAGAAGGACACCTACAACCTGAAAATAAAAGTTGGAGACCATTTACAATTCAAATGGTCCTCAAAAGAAAGCAGGGGTAGCCATCCTCATATCAGATAAACTGAAATATACCCCGAAGACTGTAGTGAGAGATGAAGAGGGACACTATCTCATACTCAAAGGATCTATCCAACAAGAGGACTTAACAATCATCAGTATATATGCCCCGAATGTGGAAGCTGCCAAATATTTAAACCAATTAATATCCAAAGTGAAGAAATACTTAGATAATAATACCCTTATACTTGGTGACTTCAATCTAGCTCTTTCTACCCTCGATAGGTCTTCTAAGCACAACATCTCCAAAGAAACGAGAGCTTTAAATGATACACTGGACCAGATGGATTTCACAGATATCTACAGAACTTTACATCCAAACTCAACTGAATACACATTCTTTTCAAGTGCACATGGAACTTTCTCCAGAATAGACCACATACTGGGTCACAAATCGGGTCTGAACCGATACCAAAAGATCGGGATAGTCCCCTGTATATTCTCAGACCATAAAGCCTTGAAATTAGAACTATACCACAATAAGGGTTTGGACGGAAAACAAACACATGGAGGTTAAGGACCATCCTGCTAAAAGATGAAAAGGTCAACCAGGAAATTAAGGAAGAATTGAAAAGATTCATGGAAACTAATGAGAATGAAGATACAACCGTTCAAAATCTTTGGGATGCAGCAAAAGCAGTCCTGAGGGGGAAATACATCGCAATACAAGCATCCATTCAAAAACTGGAAAGAACTCAAATTCAAAAGCTCCCCTTACACATAAAGGAGCTAGAGAAAAAGCAGCAAATGGACCCCAACCCCAGCAGAAGAAGAGAGTTAATTAAAATTCGAGCAGAACTCAATGAAATCGAGATGAAAAGAACTGTGGAACAGATCAACAGAACCATTAGTTGGTTCTTTGAGGAATTAATAACATAGATAAACCATTAGCCAACCTTATCAAAAAGAAGAGAGAGAAGACTCAAATTAATAAAATAATGAATAAGAAAGGAGAGATCACTACCAACACCAAGGAAATACAAACGATCTTAAAACATATTATGAGCAGCTATAGGACAATAAATTAGGCAATCTAGAAGAAATGGACGCATTCCTGGAAAGCCACAAACTACCAAAACTAGAGCAGGAAGAAAAAGAAAACCTGAGCAGGCCAATAACCAGGGAGGAAATTGAAGCAGTCATCAAAAACCTCCCAAGACACAAGAGTCCAGGGCCAGATGGCTTCCCAGGGGAATTCTATCAAACGTTTAAAGAAGAAACCATACCTATTCTACTAAAGCTGTTTGGAAAGATAGAAAGAGATGGAGTACTTCCAAATTCGTTCTATGAGGCCAGCATCACCTTAATTCCAAAACCAGACAAAGACCCCCCCCAAAAGGAGAATTACAGACCAATATCCCTGATGAACATGGATGCAAAAATTCTCAACAAGATACTAGCCAATAGGATCCAACAACACATTTAGAAAATTATTCACCATGACCAAGTAGGATTTATCCCCGGGACACAAGGCTGGTTCAACACTCGTAAAACCATCAATGTGATTCATCATATCAGCAAGAGAAAAACAAGAACCATATGATACTCTCATTAGATGCAGAGAAAGCATTTGACAAAATACAGCATCCATTCCTGATCAAAACCCTTCAGAGTCTTGGGATAGAGGGAACTTTCCTCGACATCTTAAAAGCCATCTACGAAAAGCCCACAGCAAATATCATTCTCAATGGGGAAGCACTGGGAGCCTTTCCCCTAAGATCAGGAACAAGACAGGGATGTCCACTCTCACCACTGCTATTCAACATAGTTCTGAAAGTCCTCGCCTCAGCAATCAGACAACAAAAAGACGTTAAAGGCATTCAAATTGGCAAAGAAGAAGTCAAGCTCTCCCTCTTCGCCGATGACATGATAGTCTACATAGAAAACCCCAAAGCCTCCACCCCAAGATTGCTAGAACTCATACAGCAATTTGGTAGTGTGGCAGGATACAAAATCAATGCCCAGAAATCAAAGGCATTTCTATGCGCTAACAATGAGACTGAAGAAAGAGAAATTAAGGAGTCAATCCCATTTACAATTGCACCCAAAAGCATAAGATACCTAGGAATAAACCTAACCAAAGAGGTAAAGGATCTATACCCTAAAAACTATAGAACACTTCTGAAAGAAATTGAGGAAGACACAAAGAGATGGAAAAATATTCCATGCTCATGGATTGGCAGAATTAATATTGTGAAAATGTCAATGTTACCCAAGGCAATTTACACGTTTCATGCAATCCCTATCAAAATACCATGGACTTTCTTCAGAGAGTTAGAACAAATTACTTTAAGATTTGTGTGGAATCAGAAAAGACCCCGAATAGCCAGGGCAATTTTAAAAAAGAAAACCATAGCTGGGGGCATAAGAATGCCAGATTTCGGGTTGTGCTATAAAGCTGTGGTCATCAAGACAGTGTGGTACTGCCACAAAAACAGACACATAGATCAATGGGACAGAATAGAGAACCCAGAAGTGGACCCTGAAATGTATGGCCATCTAATATTCGATAAAGGAGGAAAGACTATCCATTGGAAGAAAGACAGTCTCTTCAATAAATGGTGTTGGGAAAATTGGACATCCACATGCAGAAGAATGGAACTAGACCACTCTCTTTCACCATACACAAAGATAAACTCAAAATGGATGAGAGATCTAAATGTGAGACAAGAGTCCATCAAAATCCTAGAGGAGAACACAGGCAACACCCTTTTTGAATTTGGCCACAGTGACTTCTTGCAGGATACATCCACGAAGGCAAGAGAAATAAAGGCAAAAATGAAGTATTGGGACTTCATCAAGATAAGAAGCTTTTGCACAGCAAAGGATACAGTCAACAAAAGTAAAAGACAACCGACAGAATGGGAGAAGATATTTGCAAATGACATATGAGATAAAGGGCTAGTTTCCAAAATCTATAAAGAACTTATTAAACTCAACACCAAAGAAACAAACAATCCAATCATGAAATGGGCAAAAGACATGAAGAGAAATCTCACAGAGGATGACATGGACATGGCCAACATGCACATGAGAAAATGCTCTGCATCACTTGCCATCAGGGAAATACAAATCAAAACCACAATGAGATACCACCTCACACCAGTGAGAATGGGGAAAATTAACAAGGCAGGAAACAACAAATGTTGGAGAGGATGCGGAGAAAAGGGAACCCTCTTACACTGTTGGTGGGAATGTGAACTGGTGCAGCCACTCTGGAAAACTGTGTGGAGGTTCCTCAAAGAGTTAAAAATAGACCTGCCCTACAACCCAGCAATTGCACTGTTGGGGATTTACCTCAACGATTCAGATGCAATGAAACGTCGGGACACCTGCACCCCGATGTTTCTAGCAGCAATGTCCACAATAGCCAAACTGTGGAAGGAGCCTCGGTGTCCATCGAAAGATGAATGGATAAAGAAGATGTGGTTTATGTATACAATGGAATATTACTCAGCAATTAGAAACGACAAATACCCACCATTTGCTTCAACGTGGATGGAACTGGAGGGTATTATGCTGAGTGAAATAAGTCAATCGGAGAAGGACAAACAGTGTATGTTCTCATTCATTTGGGGAATATAAATAATAGAGAAAGGGAATATAAAGGAAGGGAAAAGAAATGTTGGGAAATATCAGGAAGGGAGACAGAACATAAAGACTCCTAACTCTGGGAAATGAACTACGGGTGGTGGAAGGGGAAGAGGTCGGGTGTTGGAGGGGAATGGGTGACGGGCACTGAGGCGGACACTTGACGGGATGAGCACTGGGTGTTTTTCTGTATGTTGGTAAATTGAACACCAATAAAAATTAATTTAAAAAAAAGAAAATTATTCACCATGACCAAGTAGGATTTTTCCCGGGACACAAGGCTGGTTCAACACTCATAAAACAATCAATGTGATTCATCATATCAGCAAGAGAAAAACCAAGAACCATATGATACTCTCATTAGATGCAGAGAAAGCATTTGACAAAATACAGCATCCATTCATGTTCAAAACACTTCAGAGTGTTGGGATAGAGGGAACTTTCCTCGACATCTTAAAAGCCATCTACGAAAAGCCCACAGCAAATATCATTCTCAGTGGGGAAGCACTGGGAGCCTTTCCCCTAAGATCAGGAACAAGACAGGGATGTTCACTCTCACCACTGCTATTCAACATAGTACTGGAAGTCCTCGCCTCAGCAATCAGACAACAAAAAGACATTAAAGGCATTCAAATTGGCAAAGAAGAAGTCAAGCTCTCCCTCTTCGCCGATGACATGATAGTCTACATAGAAAACCCCAAAGCCTCCACTCCAAGATTGCTAGAACTCATACAGCAATTTGGTAGCGTGGCAGGATACAAAATCAATGCCCAGAAATCAATGGTATTTCTATACACTAACAATGAGACTGAAGAAAGAGAAATTAAGGAGTCAATCCCATTTACAATTGCACCCAAAAGCATAAGATACCTAGGAATAAACCTAACCAAAGAGGTAAAGGATCTATACCCTAAAAACTATAGAACACTTCTGAAAGAAATTGAGGAAGACACAAAGAGATGGAAAAATATTCCATGCTCATGGATTGGCAGAATTAATATTGTGAAAGTGTCAATGTTACCCAAGGCAATTTACACGTTTCATGCAATCCCTATCAAAATACCATGGACTTTCTTCAGAGAGTTAGAACAAATTACTTTAAGATTTGTGTGGAATCAGAAAAGACCCCGAATAGCCAGGGCAATTTTAAAAAAGAAAACCATAGCTGGGGGCATAAGAATGCCAGATTTCGGGTTGTGCTATAAAGCTGTGGTCATCAAGACAGTGTGGTACTGCCACAAAAACAGACACATAGATCAATGGAACATAATAGAGAACCCAGAAGTGGACCCTGAAATGTATGGTCAACTAATATTCGACAAGGGAGGAAAGACTATCCATTGGAAGAAAGACAGTCTCTTCAATAAATGGTGTTGGGAAAATTGGACATCCACATGCAGAAGAATGAAACTAGACCACTCTCTTTCACCATACACAAAGATATACTCAAGGTGGATGAGAGATCTAAATGTGAGACAAGATTCCATCAAAATCCTAGAGGAGAACACAGGCAACACCCTTTTTGAATTTGGCCACAGTGACTTCTTGCAGGATACATCCACGAAGGCAAGAGAAATAAAGGCAAAAATGAAGTATTGGGACTTCATCAAGATAAGAAGCTTTTGCACAGCAAAGGATACAGTCAACAAAAGTAAAAGACAACCGACAGAATGGGAGAAGATATTTGCAAATGACATATGAGATAAAGGGCTAGTTTCCAAAATCTATAAAGAACTTATTAAACTCAACACCAAAGAAACAAACAATCCAATCATGAAATGGGCAAAAGACATGAAGAGAAATTTCACAGAGGAAGACATGGACATGGCCAACATGCACATGAGAAAATGCTCTGCATCACTTGCCATCAGGGAAATACAAATCAAAACCACAATGAGATACCACCTCACACCAGTGAGAATGGGGAAAATTAACAAGGCAGGAAACAACAAATGTTGGAGAGGATGCGGAGAAAAGGGAACCCTCTTACACTGTTGGTGGGAATGTGAACTGGTGCAGCCACTCTGGAAAACTGTGTGGAGGTTCCTCAAAGAGTTAAAAATAGACCTGCCCTACGACCCAGCAGTTGCACTGTTGGGGATTTACCCCAACGATTCAGATGCAATGAAACGTCGGGACACCTGCACCCCGATGTTTCTAGCAGCAATGGCCACAATAGCCAAACTGTGGAAGGAGCCTCGGTGTCCATCGAAAGATGAATGGATAAAGAAGATGTGGCTTTTTCGCAACGGGTTTGCCGCCAGAACACAGGTGTCGTGAAAACCACCGCTAAACCTAAACCAAAATGGGAAAGGAGAAGACTCACATCAACATCGTCGTCATTGGACACGTAGATTCGGGCAAGTCTACCACTACTGGCCATCTGACCTACAAATGTGTTGGAATCGACAAAAGAACTATCGAGAAATTTGAGAAGGAGGTTGCTGAGATGGGAAAAGGTTCCTTCAAGTATGCCTGGGTCTTGGATAAACTGAAAGCTGAACGTGAATGTGGTATCACCATTGATATCTCCCTGTGGAAATTCGAGACCAGCAAGTATTATGTGACCATCATTGATGCCCCAGGACACAGAGACTTTATCAAAAACATGATTACAGGCACATCTCAGGCTGACTGTGCTGTCCTGATTGTTGCTGCTGGTGTTGGTGAATTTGAAGCAGGTATCTCCAAGAATGGGCAGACCCGTGAGCATGCCCTTCTGGCTTACACACTGGGTGTAAAACAACTAATTGTTGGTGTTAACAAAATGGATTCCACTGAACCACCTTACAGCCAGAAGAGATACGAGGAAATCGTTAAGGAAGTCAGCACCTACATTAAGAAAATTGGCTACAACCCCGACACAGTAGCATTTGTGCCAATTTCTGGTTGGAATGGTGACAACATGCTGGAGCCAAGTGCTAACATGCCTTGGTTCAAGGGATGGAAAGTCACCCGTAAAGATGGGAATGCCCATGGAACCACACTGCTTGAAGCCCTGGATTGCATTCTGCCACCAACTCGTCCAACTGATAAGCCCCTGCGTCTGCCTCTCCAAGACGTCTACAAAATTGGTGGTATTGGAACTGTCCCAGTGGGTCGAGTGGAGACTGGTGTTCTTAAGCCTGGTATGGTGGTCACCTTTGCTCCAGTCAATGTTACAACTGAAGTAAAGTCTGTTGAAATGCACCATGAAGCTTTGAGTGAGGCTCTTCCTGGGGACAATGTGGGCTTCAATGTCAAGAACGTATCTGTCAAAGATGTTCGTCGTGGCAACATGGCTGGTGACAGCAAAAATGACCCACCAATGGAAGCAGCTGGCTTCACAGCTCAAGTGATTATCCTGAACCATCCAGGCCAAATCAGTGCTGGATATGCACCTGTGCTGGATTGTCACACAGCTCACATTGCTTGCAAGTTTGCTGAGCTGAAGGAAAAGATAGATCGTCGTTCCGGAAAGAAGCTGGAAGATGGTCCCAAGTTCTTGAAATCTGGGGATGCTGCCATTGTTGATATGGTTCCTGGCAAACCTGTGTGTGTTGAGAGCCTCTCTGACTATCCTCCTCTGGGTCGTTTTGCTGTTCGTGACATGAGACAGACGGTTGCTGTGGGTGTCATCAAAGCAGTGGACAAGAAGGCAGCTGGAGCTGGCAAAGTCACCAAGTCTGCCCAGAAAGCTCAGAAGGCTAAATGAATATTATCCCCAATACCTGCCACCCCAGTCTTAATCAGTGGTGGAAGAACGGTCTCAGAACTGTTTGTGTCAATTGGCCATTTAAGTTTAATAGTAAAAGACTGGTTAATGATAACAATGCATTGTAAAACCTTCAGAAGGAAAGGAGAATGTTTTGTGGACCTTTTTTTTTTTTTTTTTTTTTTTTTTTGTGCGTGTGTGGCGGTTTTAAGTTATTAGTTTTTAAAATCAGTACTTTTTAATGGAAACAACTTGACCAAAAATCTGTCACAGAATTTTGAGACCCATTAAAACAAAAGTTTAATGAAAAAAAAAAAAAGAAGAAGATGTGGTCTATGTATACAATGGAATATTCCTCAGCCATTCGAAACGACAAATACCCACCATTTGCTTCAACGTGGATGGAACTGGAGGGTATTCTGCTGAGTGAAGTAAGTCAATCGGAGAAGGACAAACTGTATGTTCTCATTCATTTGGGGAATATAAATAATAGTGAAAGGGAATATAAAGGAAGGGAGAAGAAATGTGTGGGAAATATCAGGAAGGGAGACAGAACATAAAGACTCCTTACTCTGGGAAACGAACTAGGGGTGGTGGAAGGGGAGGAGGGCAGGGTGTGGGGGTGAATGGGTGACAGGCACTGAGGGGGACGCTTGACGGGAGGAGCACTGGGTGTTATTCTGTATTTTGGTAAATTTAACACCAGTAAAAATTATTTTTTAAAAAAGGAGGGGTCTGAACGTAATGAGCACTGGGTGTTATATGCAACTGATGAATCACTAAGCTCTATCTCTGAAACTAATAATACACTATTATTTAATTAATTGACTTTATTTTTTTTAATTTTTTTTAATTTTTTTTAATTAATTGACTTTAAATAAAATTTGACAAAGTAAAAAAATAAAAGGATTTTTAAAATAAAAAAATAAAATGTAGCTACTAGAAAATTTTTCCCTATGTATTTGTTTTGAATTTTATTTTTTTTAGAAAGATTTTATATATTTCTTCATGAGAAACAAGGGGATTTGGACTAATTGGGGTCACAAACCAAGACCCACAGTTCCCCCTGGTGACCCTCAGGAGAATGTCACCCTACATGTATTGGCAGTTCCTCATAATGACTCCTTTTGAGTCCCCAAGAGATGCTACACCTTTGATGAGTGTTTATATGCTCCACCTCAATAAGGAATTAAAAAAACCCAGGTGCATGCTTCAGGCACAAATGTTCCACTAGTTATTTAAAGGAGGAAATAACATTGAGAGCTAGAATGTTTTCTCAGCCTCACCGAGTGATGAGCAAGTTTTTTCCAATGCAGGACACAACCCAGAGCCTGAGTTACCATCCGTCCCTGCCTTGCCCTCTTACCATGCTCCTTCTGAGGGGTAATATGGAAAAATAGTATGTCTTAGGTTAGGGACATTTAAAATTGGCAGATTTCCTGAAAACACTAAAATCCCTGCCCCCACTCTCTGGCTCTGTTTCTGTCTCTATCTCTACCCCTCTGTGTCTCACACACACACAGACACAAAAAAAAAACACATATACTACACCACAGGCACTGAGAGGCACTTGCCTTTGGCATAGGTCACACAGGAGGCACATCCTCTCAGGCTGCTGTCCTACTTGCTGGGTCATTTGGCAAGGGACATGGTCCTGGTTCTCTAACAGATACAAAGCCAACATGGGTGTACCAGCAGAGCTAGAGCAGTACTACTTCATGCTGGTCCACAGTGTGTCATATGTGTCATCTCATTCGGGTTGTCTCACTGGAGTTGGCCCTATGTGTAACCTCGTAGTTATAGGAAGGAGAACATAGTTGTGTTGAAACTGCCACCCTAAATCCCAGGGGTTGATAGTCAGTGTGTATCCTCTGACTTGATCACAGACGGCAGCATGGAGGCCTGGGCGGACAGGGGAGGGCTGTTAGGCCTCAAGACTGGGGTTGGTGGCACTCAGAAAAGAGACCCTGGGACAGACAGACCAGGACACCTCTCACTGACCCGATCTGGGGGCCAGAGAAGCTCAAGGGGTCTTAAACAGGCTCTAGGCATGCCATGTCCACAGCAGAGCTGCGGTGGGCTCAGGAGGACCTAGACCTGCAAATGGAGGAGAAGCAGATCAGCTTCATGTTATTTTGGGACTCCATCACCAAGGATGCTGGCACTGGACCCTTCCTACAGATGATTAGGAGATCCTTTTCTCACTCATGATCTGATTGGGAGAATGTGGAGGCCACTCTAGTCATGCCAGTCATTTTCTCACTGTGGTGACATCCGAGAACAGGGATGGGCCTGCATGTTAACGTTGAAGCATGGGCCATTTAGGAGATGGTCAGGGTTTCTCCGGGTCTGTCAGTTATGTCCCACCTGGGCCCTGAGAACTCTGTGGTACCCATTCACCAGCAGAATCCCTAAGGGGAGGGAGAGACCAACCATGGCAGAGACACTTGTGCATTGAATTATGTCCCCCTGCTCCCAGCTTCAGATGTTTAAAACCCAAACCCCAGTGTGTCTCCACTGGGACCTTCTTATAGAAGAGGATCATGGCAGATGTAATCAGTTAAATTAAATAAGATTGCTATGGAGTAAGTGGCCCATAATCCATTTACTCTGGTGTGCTTATAAAAACACAAATTTGGAGACAGACTCTGTGAAAGAAGAACACCATATGAAGATAGAGAAGGAATCTACATCCCAAGGAATGCCAAACATTTCCAGAAAAGGAGCAGGAGATAGAAGAGAGTCATGAAACGGATTCTCCTTCACAGCCTACAAAACAGGCACAAATCCATTGCCATCTAAATCTCAGAAAGCTGACCTCCAAACTGGGAAATCGTGTTTCCATTTTCAGCTGCCCCCTGCCCCCAGCTTTTGGTGGTATGTTGCCTCAGCCCGAGGAAACTACTACAGCCACTCATCAGAAATCTGCATTCTGCATGTGGATGTCCAATTTTCCCACACCATTTATTGAAGAGACTGTCTTTCTTCCACTGGATACTCTTCTCCTTTGTCAAATATTAGTTGACCATAAAGTTGAGGGTCCAATTATGGATTCTCTATTCTGGTCCATTGATCTATATGTCTGTTTTTGTACCAGGACCACAATGTCTTGATGACCACAGCTTTGTGGTACAACCTGAAATCTGGCATTGTGATGCCCCCAGCTATGGTTTTCTTTTTTAAAATTCCCCTGGCTATTCGGGGTCTTTTCTGATTCCACACAAATCTTAAAATAATTTGTTCTAACTCTCTGAAGAAAGTCCATGGTATTTTGATAAGGATTGCATGAAACGTGTAAATTGCCTTGGGTAACATTGACACTTTCACAATATTAATTCTGCCAATCCATGAGCATGGAATATTTTTCCATCTCTTTGTGTCTTCCTCAATTTCTTTCAGAAGTGTTCTATAGTTTTTAGGGTATAGATCCTTTACCTCTTTGGTTAGGTTTATTCCTAGGTATCTTATGCTTTTGGGTGCAATTGTAAATGGGATTGATTCCTTAATTTCTCTTTCTTCAGTCTCGCTGTTAGTATATAGAAATGCCATTGATTTCTGGGCATTGATTTTTGTATCCTCCCACACTGACAAATTGCTGTATGAGTTCTACCACTGTTGGAGTAGAGACTTTGGGTTTCTATGTACAGTCTCATGTCATCTGTGAAGACGGAGAGTTTGCCTTCTTTGCCAATTTGAATGCCTTTCATTTCTTTTTGTTGCCTGATTGCTGAGGCTAGGACTTCTAGCACTATGTTGAATGGCAGTGGTGAGAGTGGACATCCCTGTCTTGTTCCTGGTCCTAGGGGAAAGGCTCCCAGTGTTTCCCCATTGAGAATGATATTGGCTCTGGGCTTTTCGTAGATGGCTTTTAAGATGCTGAGAAATGTTCCCTCTATCCCTACACTCTGAAGAGTTTTGATCAGGAATGAATGCTGTATTTGTCATATGCTTTCTCTGCATCTATAGAGAGGATCCAATGGTTCTTTTTTTTCCTCTTGCTGATATGATCAGTCACATTGATTGCTTTAAGAGTGTTGAACCAGCTTTGCATCCCGGGGATAAATCCCACTTGGTCATGGTGATTAATCTCCTTAATGTACTGTTGGATTCTATTGGCTAGTATCTTGTTGAGTTTTTTGCATCTGTGTTCATTGAGGATATTGGTCTATAATTCTCATAGATCAATGGAACAGAATAGAGATCTGGAAGTGGACCCTCAACTTTATGGTCAACTAATATCCGACAAAGGAGGAAAGACTACCCACTGGAAAGAAGATAGTCTCTTCAATAAATGGTGATGGGAAAATTGGACATCCACATGTAGAAGAATGAAACTAGACCACTCTCTAAAATCATGCACAAAGATAAACTCAAAATGGATGAAAGATCTAAATGTGAGACAAGATTCCATGAAAATCTTAGAGGAGAACACAGGAAACACCCTTTTTGAACTTGGCCACAGTAACTTCTTGCATGATATATCCATGAAGGCAAGAGAGACAAAAGCAAAAATGAATTATTGGGACTTCATCAAGAGAAGAAGCTTCTGTGGAGTAAAAGAAACGGTCACCAAAACTAAAAGATAACCTATAGAATGGGAGAAGATTGTTGCAAATGACCTATGAGATAAAGGGCTCCTATCCAAGAGCTATAAACAACTTATTAAACTCAACAGCAAAGAAACAAACAATCGAATCATGAAATGGGCAAAAGACATGAACAGAAATCTCACAGAGGAAGACCTAGACATAGCCAACAAACACATGAGAATATTCTCTGCATCATTGGCCATCAGGAAAATACAAATCAAAACCACAATGAGATACCACCCTCACACCAGTGAGAATGGGGAAAATTAACAAGGCAGGAAACCACAAACGTTGGAGAGCATGTGGAGAAAGGTGAACCCTCTTGCACTCTTGGTGGGAATGGGAACTGGTGCAGCCAATTTGGAAAACTGTGTGGAGGCTCTTCAAAGAGTTAAAAATAGATTTTCCCAGGACCCGGCAGTTGTACTGCTGGGGATTTACCCCAAATATACAGATGCAGTGAAACGCCAGTACACTGGCACTCCAATATTTATAGCAGCAATGTCCACAGTAGCCAAACTGTGGAAGGAGCCTCGGTGTCCATCGAAAGATGAATGGATAAAGAAGCTGTGGTCTATGTATACATGGAATATTACTCAGCCATTAGAAATGACAAATACCCACCATTTGCTTCGACTTGGAGGTACCTGGAGGGTATTGTGCTGGGTGAATTAAGTCAATCGGAGAAGGACAAAGGTTATAAGGTCTCACTCTATTGGGGAATATAAAAATTAGTGAAAGGGAATAAAGGAAAAGGAGAGATAATGAGTGAAAATACCATAAAGGGAGACAGAACATGAGAGACTCCTAAATCTGGGAAACAAACCAGGGGTGGTGGAAGGGGAGGTGGGGGGGTTGTGAATGGGTGATGGGCACTGAGGGGGGCACTTGTCGGAATGAGCACTGGGTTTTATTCTGTATGTTGGTAAATTGAACACCAATAAAAAAATAAATTTATTATTTAAAAAATAAAAATGAAAAAAATAAAAAGTGATAGTGCTTTTGTAATTGAGCACATCTGTAACACGAAAAAAAAAGAAAGTGAAAACTTTTGTTTAAAGTGAGAGCAGAGGGATGGGGGAAGGATTTGGGAAGAAGGGTGGGAAATGCAGAATGAGGAGGAGCGGGGGTGTTGGGAGAGTAGATCTCATGAACATACTCTCACTGTTAACTCAGCCTGCTTGGCCTCTCTCGAGACAGTGTCAGTGGCATCATCTCCATCTCTCCTCCTGACTCTTCTTGTCACCTGTTTCAGGCGCTCCTTCTGTTAAATTATAAATAGCTCACGAAGCCCTTAAGATCCCTGAATGAGACAATGATGCTAAAGGACTTCCAATCTGGAGCACTCTGCTAAGGTCACAGGCTACACAAGAACTTTTGACATAAATTTTGATTCCTGGTCTCAGGATCTCCAGGCAACCTGTGAAGCCAACAGGCACCGAATGTCCAATCGGCAAGTGACACTCATTCTTGAAGCTGTTCATTACTTAAATAAACATCAGAAGAGCTGACCAGTGGTCTCTGACTGTGACCTTGATCCTCTTTAAACTTGACGAACAGAAATGACCACTAATGAAATCCTTTGAACCCTTTCAGCCAAGGCTTTGTACTTGTCATTCCCTCACTGGTTGGTTATTATCTAAGGACAACAGGGAATGCTCTTTATCTCCCTCCCTTTTTCATTCACTGTCATCACTTCTACAGTTTGTCCATCTGTCTGTCCATTCAAACTATTGGGTTACTTTTGTTCCCCACATTATAAACACCAGAAGGCCCAGGTGAGGTGGGAAGTGGCATGATTCACACTACAGTTTTGAATATTATTTCCATACAGTCCTCTTGATTGCCTTCCCTACCAATGGAAGTCGTGGAGAAAAATCCCAGTAAAGTCACCTGTGGGAGGCATTTTGCAAGCACTTGGTAGACAATAATCTTTTATTGAGCGAGCAGGAGTTTCTTGTGATCCTTTGTGACTCCAGCCAACCACAAGCTAGAAAGAGACACTACAATTCTGAGACCTGGTGTTCACCTCTCCTCCTGCATCTCTGCCCACAATCTCTCAAGAAAAACTACCTTGACTCTTCCTACCTAATTGGGAGTTGTCCGTCATGGGCTGGTCCTGGATTTTCCATCTCTGAGATCCATCACTGGGGGTACCCACCATGAATTTCTGTGGTCCAACACCAAAAACTCTCCCAACCCTGCACAAGTCACTGCCCGGGGAACAGGGTTACCTTCCTTGATACAACTGCTCAACATTAACCCAAAAATGTGGGTGTACATGAAAATGCTTGGTTTTTAAATGCTCAAATGATAGGGGAAATCTACATGCCCAGTAAACTTGGCCCACCTCTGATCATATGATTAGAGATGGATCACTCATTGGGTTAAGATTCAAGGGAGTTATTATATTTAACATTACAATGCTCCCCCTTCCATTCTATTTGATGTGGTCCCAGGGAGAATCTGGAAAAGTCCAGTAGGCACCATGTGACCACCTCCTGGCACCAGAAGAGTCATCTATAGACGGAGAAACCCATGCTATGCTCCATGGTGGTCTTGCCACAGACATCCTAGCATACACACTATGTTCCTAATCAGGTCCCAGCTTTGCACCCATGATGGACTCAAGGTTCTCTATCCTAACTCGGGGATCTAATGTTTCCTTCTGAATGTTCAACACTAGCAGGTGTCTTATTATACTTCATGATGAAGTGACAGTGAAGATATTCACTGAATCGACCTCCTGAATCAACACCACAACCCTGAGATCTCTGTCCATTCCTTGAATAGGGACCCATCATGGATGCACTGGGTCTGATGGCTCATGGGGTCATCTTAGCTCAGATATCCCGTAGACTCAATTTCTTGCCTGAGTAGTTCAGGTCTTTTCAAGAATTATGGAGAGGAAAGAGAATGCTCTCTGCCAAAATTACCTAAATTTTGACCTGCCTCTTGGAACAGAGGTACAGCATGACAGACTTTGCAAGAAGAGTCATAGGTCTCAGGGCCCTGGAGAAGGACAGGCGGCAGCTCCCCCTGAATCCTCACAGGGAAGAGAAGAGAGAGGGTGAGACCTTTTGCGCTCACTTCCCCATTTGTCTGTGTCACTGTGGCTACTGCTACCATCGGGTGCACCACAGTAATAATCTGCCTCATCCTCCGACTGGATGTTGGAGATGGTTAAATAGTGGTCAGCCCCAGAGCTGGAGCCTGAGAAGCGACTGGGGATCCCGTCCCCCCTGCTGTGGCTTCCATCACTGTTAACCTTCATCAGATACCGAGGGGCCTTCCCTGGTTGTTGTTGTTGATACCAGTTAATATAGTAACTGCTGTGCTCACTGCTCAGAGTGCAGGTGAGCTTGACCGAGGCTTCCAGGGAGGCAGATGCACTTGGAGGCTGGGTCAGCACGGGCGATGCACAGAAACCTGAGAATACAAAAGACAAGAAAGATGTTGAATGTCGCACACCTGGGCCAGGGGTCCAGGGGTTCTGTGCTTGAAGGGAAAGGTCAGGGAGGGGGAATCCCAACCTGTAGAGAAAATGAAGGGCAGGAGGTAAAAGCGGACCCATTCCATGGTGGGGAGAGCCCTCAAGGAGTTCTGCTCTGAGACTTCTCACCCGGGTCTGTTCCATCACCCATCTTATCCTCTTTGTGCAGTTCAGTGAAGGAGGAGCATCAGATGCAAATATATTCTCTGTTTTTCCATGTGTCTGTCTAAATAAGCTCTTTTCTGAACCCTGAACCCAAGAGCCTCACACTGGTAATTTCCTGAGGTCAGCCTCCAATACAGGCACAAATCTGTTGGCATCTAGATCTCAGAATGCTGACCTCCAATCTTTGGGAAAACGTTTTTCCAATGTCCGTTGCCCCCTGCTCCAGGCTTGTGGTGCTCCGTTATCTCAGCCCTAGCAAACTACTACAGTCACTCATCAGAAGTCTGCTTTCTGGGCAGCAGCAGCATGGAGCAGCAGCTCCTTCCAGTGGTGTTACTCTCTGTTTCACAGCCCTGGGAGGGACATCCTGTCACGTGCTTTCCTCCCCTAGAGTGTTGGATTTTCCTTCCCCACAGGCTGGCTTCAGTCCCCCAGACCGGCTGACTAAGGCTCCTATTGGGATCCATTCTGTCTGGGGTTGTGCTGAGATTGTTCAGGTGTCTGGGAGAAATAGAGCAGGTCCCTGCTTCCTCCAAGCAGCCGACAGGTCAGAAAATGAGCCTTGGCCTCCAAATTTGGTATCACATGATGTTCCTGGAATTGGAACACAAGCACTGTCCCATGATTTCTCTCTGGTTGTGGAGTTGGCCCACCTCAGGGCCTTCCAGGAGCTGGCCATGGGGATGACCTGGTCGCTCCTGGTGCTAAGTGCAGTTGAGCAGGCAAATCTTTCTCTTTATTGTTATTACTACTATCTCTATTAAGCTTATTGATATTCCAACCCATATCTCCTGGAGTCTGCTGTGGGAAGATTTGTACACTAGTCTGTTCGGTGTCTGTGGAAGTTGGGAAACTGCTCATTCAGATGGGGATCCAGCTGTACATGGTACAGGTCACAGTGTAGCTGAAAATTTTCCCTTGGATTCCGACAGAGGAAGACAACAGACGCCAACGCCAAGGTTACCTCACTGAGACTCCACTGAGCTATTGTCATTAAAGAGACACTTCAATGTTTTGTAGTGTTTAATGTGAACTGAAGCATTTTCTCATTGAGTGAGTGTCATCATTTCACAGCAAGTAAACCAGAAGCCCAGAGAGACTAGGTACCCCGGAAAATGGTGTATGTCGAGAGATGCAATCCAGGTATCCTAGATTCAAACCCTGTGTCCCGTGGGGCTGAGGTGGACTAGGTTGAAAAGAAGGGAGTGTGGCCTAGGCTAGACAATAGGGCTTATGTCCCCCGATCACTGCCATCCCCATCCCAGCTGATCTCTAAGGAGTCCCCTCACCTTGCATTGGAAGGGTCAATGGCGTCATGTACCAGGTTAATAATGGAGAATCTGTGGGGCTGGTGGAGGCTGTTTGGCTGTGCTGGGCCCTGGTCTGGGTCCTGCTGGCTCTGCTCAGCTTTACTGCTTGGTCTTCTAGCACTGCTCTCCTGGGCCAGTGAGAACGACAGGGATCTCATGACCCTCTCCAGGGGGCAGTTGTGTCTTACAAGTGACCAGAGGGCCTGCAGTTTCTGGAGATTCTGGGGGTCCAGCATGCCCTTCTGGACTGAGCTCAGGGTCAGGGTCATGCTCAGGGTCCTGTGGGGGCTGAGCCTGTAGGCAGGTCCTGGGAGGCATCACATGGACAAAGAGAGTGGACGGGGAGGTGGAGGGTCCAGATAATAATGGGGACCAAGATTTCTGTTTCCTGATCCACAGCTAAGCCTGCCACCCCAAGCCTCCACATGTCCTAACTGGTGTCCTTGAAGATGCTTCTCAGGGGGTGGAGGATAATCTCTGTACTTGTGAGTTGGCTTCATGGATGTGGTTCATGTGGAGCAGTGCTTATCTCTTGACCTTTTGGGCAGTATTCATCCCTCTGTTTTTGAAAATCCTAAAGGCTGGGAGAGCAGGGGCATGTGGGGACATTCTGTAGCTGTTCTTGTGAAACATTCACATTAATATTCCATCTCTTCTTTTCGTGTGTGTAAAATATATAACAGAAAAGTTTCATCTTAATATTTTTATTTCAATGTCTTCCTTAAGGTTGGAAGTCTTCATCCTTACTTTTAAGTACCTCCTTATGGGGTCTTTCACATGACATTCACATCATCTAAATTCAGACGTGTTAACAATAGTTAACTTTCTATTTCAATATTGATATTAGAGGAACCAATCTGCTGGCAGGAACGTAAAGATCACTAGCAGAGAAAAATGTATTTGCATCCTCTCGAGGGGAAAGGGTGAGCATATTTGTCATTGTCCCTGGGATAGTTTTATCATGTTAGGTGGCAGCATGACTGCCAACACTCTCTTTATTCAGAGACTGTGGTTTGTGCTGCTCTGAACAAATTTCGTGGGGTTGAGGGTCAACTGTGGTGTCATATTGTCACTGTTGACAGGCTGACCTGTATTTCACAGAAATGTTTTCCATCCATGTGTCTGGGTAGGGTGGGTGTAAAGGGAGATCTTTGAACAAAATTTGAGGATAGAAGTGAAGCAGCACCCGTGTTGCATCTCACTACTGTGGTTGTGCTTCTTCTGGTCACTTTATAGGCAGCAGCAACTACCCCAATGTCCCCCATTCACCATCAAATGGATGTGACTCTCCTATTGCCTTTCAAAACCCAGAGCACCCAGTGTGTCTGGATCTTTTTTCATTGTATAAAAATATAAGGTACGGTCTAGAGACTGAACAGGTACATTCGTCACCTGAGGGAGAAACCCCGGTTTGTAGGTATGAAGTGGCCTCCTCCGGTCCGAGGACCTGTCAGAGATGATAGCCTTCCTGCGCTGGGTTCCTGAAGGAGACTGAGATGGAGAAGCACATGTGTAGGAAATCTGGGAGGACTTGGAGAGGTCAGTCTGGGCAGAAGGAGAGACATCCATGTTGAGCCATCAGATGAGGTCTCCTTCCTGCAGGTCTCCTTCCTTCAGAAAGGTGGGACCTTCCTGGACCTCTGACCCTGAGGCAGGGCCTTGGGTTGTGGACTCAGGTCATATTTCAACTGAATGTCTCTAGGGGCAGGACCCTGGAGATGCCCATTTGTGAACAACAGCACTTGGCTGTTAGTCGCAGCTCTGTGAGCTGTGAGGGGGCCTGCAGGAGTGAGTGGGTGAGTGATGTCAGAAAGGGGCATGGATGTGATCCACAGTGTCTGCTGCACTTGTCTGCTCCACTCAGATCCCAGCTGCTGGGGATCTGGGCTTCAGAGCTCAGCTGAACTGGGAATTTCTGGTTTTTAATCCAGGACAGTTGAGAGAAAATATAGCCCAGTGACCACAGTATGGAATTGAAAGTCTCTCTGTGTCTTCCATCCACCCAGGCCCTCTGTCTGGGATTCATTCCCAGGAGAGACACGTAGACAGCCTAGTCCTGTCAACCTTCCATTCCCCCCTGACTCACCTGTACAGAGCCTGCCTGGAGGGCTGTGGGGAGTGGGACCCTTGGGGATCACCTTGGAGGGGGCCTGGGTCACACTTGTGCCTCCTCTGTGCACAGACAGGCCTCTTGGGGCCAGAGGAGAGGGTGACAATGATGGGGGTGGGGTTTGTGTCTCACTTCCCCCTTGGCTTGTCTCTGTGAGCCTTAGCACTGCTGTCCCACACTTCACAGTAACAGTCAGCCTCGTCCTAGGCCCGGGCCCTACTGATGGTTCGGGAAGCCCTGTTCCCTGAGTTGGAGCCAGAGAATCAGGCAGGGATCCATGAGGGGCGATTGCTATCATTATAGATAATCAGCAGGGGGCGCTGGCCAGGCTTCTTTTGATACCAGTAAACAGTTCTCCCTCCAATGCCACATGTGATGCTGGTGGTCTGTCCCAGGTTCACCATCACCGATGGCGGCTGAGTCAGCACATAGGAGGCCATAGACCCTGCAAGAGAGAAGAGGAGAGGTGGTTTTCCCGCTCAAGGTCTCATCTCAAGGAAAACCCCACCTGTCTGGCCGCAATCCCAGGGATTTTCTGGGCCCTCTTTTCCACCTTCCCCTTATCTCAGTCCCTGGGTCTCATGGGCCTGGCTGGTTGATGGGGCCTTTGAGCAAAGGAGACGAATTCAATTTTCCCTGAGTCTGGGCAGCCACTCAGGCTCTCAGACTGAGTGTGTATATTGGAAATTTTCACTTCTCCAGCTTTTGTTTAGGGTCCCCCTACATGTAGACCAATTTTGAAATCTGGCTCAAAGCCAGGCTGGTTCCAGAACCTTGCTGCTGGCCTCGGAGTGACCAGGGCTCATACCTGTGCAGTGAGCCAGGAGGCTGAGGAGGAGGGGGGTCCAGGCCATGGTGGAGGTGCCCTGATTCTGCTCCCCAGGTCCCACCTTGGTTAGAGGTCCCTTCTAGGCCTCTCTTATCCCCTTGCTGGAGACACCTGCTGGTCATGCAAATCAGCCAGGGCTCAGGGGCTGCTGCTGAGGAGCTTGTAGTTTGAAAGCAGGACTCAGACCCAAGGGACAAGGACGTGGTTGGGAAGCCCCTTGAAGACCCAGACTCAGACCCAGGGACTGTGCTTTAACCTTTGTGTCTAATGGGGTCTGGTTTCCTCCCTTAGATTCTGTAGCCTTTGCACCTGGGAGACATGAGGAGGCTGAGGGCAGTGCAGTGTCCTACCCCACGTCCCTATTTGTGAGCATCAAGCCTCAACAAAATTCTCTTGCTGAGGGCACACGGAGGTCTTGCGAGCCCTCTAGGTGTTGTAGCTTTCTGACTATGGGGGTAGTCCTAGGGTAGGACATAGATCCTGTGCCTCAGTGTCCCCAGGGTGTACTCAGTTCCAGCATCATATCGAGCCCTTGAGCAAAGTCTGACAGTGACTGAGTATAGCAGGAATTGGGTGGCAGGAGAGCTGTGAAGTCCTGGAGCTGGGCTAGTGACAGAGGCAAATCTATGAGACCCCTGAGTCTGAGAGACGTCAGGTCAGAACTCACTTCAGTGTCCAAGGTTATACTGCAGAAATCCTCCACCTTCCCCTCAGTCTCAGGGCCCAGTGACTCAGCCACCCTCCTGTTAGAACCCCTGATACCAGGCTCACCCCTATGCTGGTTGGCCAGGTCATCTCTGCTGCCCTCTGGTGGCCGCTCCGCAGTGGCTACTGGAGGCCCAGGAAGTCCCTGGTCCATGTGGGGATGGAGAGCCCACTGCTCACATCCTGGTTCCCTGCTCTTGCCCTGCTGACCCAGGGCAGAAGTTACTCTTCTCTTCATGGACCCTGCCATCCTCTAGACCAGGCAGGTGAGGATTGGATTCTTCTTGTACATTGCTATAGGCTCAGCTGAGGAGGAGACGGCACCTGGGGCCCCCAGAGCACACATCTCTAGGGTGTTGGGCGGTCATGGGTGGGGTGTAGAACTGGGTGCCGGGGGGAAACAGGACTCAGAGACTGCCTCCTATTGGTGCAGGCTGTGGATGCTGGGCCCAAATAGGGTGGTGGTGGTGGCTCCTGCTCCACATCCAGGGATCTGAGAACACTCAGTCAACATTCAGACCCACTTTCATCTGGGAGACATTCTGTCCTGGGGATCAGCGTGAACAAGACAGAGGCCCTGCCTCATAGATTTATGCTGTGAGTGGGGCAGCAGGGTGGACACCCTTGCTCTGGTGACACAGCACACAGTCTCTACCAGCTGCTCCCAGTTCCCTCGCTTCTATAGTCATACAATAGGCAGACCATTGACACGATGAGATCCCTCTGGGTCAGGATTGACCCTGTGGTGCAGCACTTGCTCAAAGAAGTATCTTTGTCTGGGGCCCTTTCCGTGAGCATTGCCTCTTTTGAGGGAAAGAATGAGACTAATGTCTTGCTCTTGAATACAGATGTGATGCCTAGAGCTTCAGCAGCCTTCCTGACGTCTGTTGTCTTAAGAATGAAGAGCAAACCTTCATTGATGGTGGAACAGGAAGGGAGAGGATTTGGGACCCCATGTGGTGAAGATCTGGAGAACCCCCATGTGACCCAGATGTATTGTTAAGGGATAAAATAGGCTCCTTTGTTCCTGCCACTGATTGTCATGCGTATGTTTTGCATTAAAATATTGTTAACCAGTAGAAAATATTATCACCAATAAATGACCACAAATAAATCAATGGGTAAAATAACGATGGGAGAAGACATTTAGTAATAGTAACGTACAGACTATGAAGATGGGGATCCGAGGGACAGGCTGACCCTGAGTGGGGGGAGGTTGGAGGAGGCCTCTCTGGGAGGTGACACTGGGGCTGCTGAGTGGTTGGGAGGAAGAATTAGGTACTAGGACATGGGTTTGGGGTCAGGTGATCAGTCTCTGTGGGGAGATCCTGCTGGTGTGAAGGCGAAGGAATGTGACTATAAAAGGTGTCTCTCAGAACATGAAAGACTCCTAACTCTGGGAAACGAACTAGGAGTGGTGGAAGGGGAGGTGAGCGGGAGGTGGAGGAGACTGGGTGACAGGCACTGAGGTGGACACTTGACTAGATGAGCACTGGGTGTTATTCTATATGTTGGCAAATTGAACACCAATGAAAAATAAATTTATAAAAAAATAAGGTGTCTCTGATTCAGAACTCTTTCCCTTTGTAGGTAATATTTTTTTTTAGCTGTAAGATTTTATTATTATTTACCTCTTTGTTTTTGAGAGAGAGTGAGAGTGTGAGCAAGAGCACAGAGGGGAGGTGGAGAGGGAGAAACAGATGCCCTGCTGAGAGGGGGCCCAACAGGGAGTTCAATCCCAGAATCCTGAGATCATGACCTGAGCAGAGGGTAGACACTTAACCATCTGACCCACCCTGAGATACCCAAGGTAATATTTTCTTGTAAATTAAAACTTGAGGGCTGCAGTGATGTGTTGCCAGAATTCATTCTACTGATTGTTTACAGTTTTGGTGAATCCCAAGAAAGGATCCCGTGTGAACCTGGCACAAATAAAGGGGAATCAGCAGCCTTTTTGTAGCTGACAGTCACCGTGGCTGATCTGCTGGCTCAACTGGCTGACATAGGACAGAGGTCACATGGCATGTCTGTACCTCCATCCTCTGTCAGCTTCTGTCTCCTGGGCGTGATCTGCGAGACAGATTCCTGTGACACAGCCCTTAATATGATATATTTGTGTATGTGCTCAAATATTAACTACGCTCAATATATGTCCGTAGATAGATTTGTCTCTGCTATCTATGCTTATAGATGGATGTGTGTCTTTATACATACACAAAAACAAACATATATCAATATTTTTAGGGTTTCAGAACTTTAAACTGAGTCCCACAGTTGTTCTTCAGGTGATCTTTGGTTAGGAAGAAACCACCAGCTCCACTTTATGACCAATGATGAGCGAATGTTGTTCCTACAATGAACAGTGGGGTAAATGACTAATCAGAATCATTGACAGAGATCATCGATGTGAGATGCTCCTGAGCAAAGAAGCTTCTGATCCAGGTCTGGGTCTTTCTGGAAGTGAGGAGGTAGATATGAAGGTGAGTGGTCAGGACATCCCTGGACCTGCCCAGCACAGAGAAGTCTGCTCCCTGGGAGCACTCTTGGACAGTAAGGACACTGGCATTTCCCAAGGGGAGCATTTTCAGGGACTCCCGCCAGTGCTGTGGGTGCTGCTGTGTGAGTCTGACTCTCAGGACATGGTCCCTACAGCCTGAGGAGATAGGATGGATCATCTGCACTTTCTTCTGAGGATTTCACTGGGGACCCCTGCTGACCCCCAGGCCTGGTGTCCCTGGGAGGCACCTACTGGGCAGCCCCAGCCTCTGTCCTGCTGCTCCTGAAGCACCTCTGCTGCCCCCGGCTGGTGGAGGAGGACTCAGCCCAGGAGCTGCCTTCCTGCAGGTCACCTCACAGCACCTGTCACCTGAGGAATGTGAGGACCAGGGATTGTTACCTCAGAGGCAGCTGTACCCCCACTAACCTACCCTGCCTCCACACTCAGGACATTGACAGACACATAGAAGGAGGGTAGGTGACATTAATGTACCATGTCCCAGTGTTGGACTACCCTGGACTGGCCCATTGTTACATTTTTTTAACTTTTTTTTAAACTTTCTTTTTATTGGAGTTCAATTAGCCAACATATAGCATGACACCCAGAGTTCATCTCGCCAAGTGCCCCCCTCAGTGCCCATCACCCAGTTACCCCAATCCCTACCACTTCCCCTTCCACTATCCCTTGTTCATTTCCCAGAGTTAGGTGTCTCTCATGTTTTGTCACCCTCACTGATATTTTCACTCATTATCTCTCCTTTTCCTTTATTCCCTTTCACTAATGTTTATATTCGCAAGATGAATGAGATGATATAATGTTTGTCCTTCCCCAATTGACTTATTTCAATCAGCATAAAACCCTCCAGGTCCCTCCACATTGAAGCAAATGGTGGGTATTTGTCGTTTCTAATGGCTGAGGAATATTCCATTGTATACATAAACCACATCTTCTTTATCCATTCATCTTTCGATGGACACTGAGGCTCCTTCCACAGTTTGGCCATTGTGGACATTGCTGCTATAAACATCAGCGTGCAGGTGTCCCAGCGTTTCACTGCATCTGTATCTTTGGGGTAAATCCCCAACAGTGCAATTGCTGGGTCTTAGGGAAGATCTATTTTTAACTCTTTGAGGAACCTCCACACAGTATTCCAGAGTGGCTGCACCAGTTCACATTCCAACCAACAGTGCAAGAGGGTTTCCCTTTCTCCACATCCTCTCCCACTATTCTTGTATCCTGTCTTGTTAATTTTCCCCATTCTCACTGGTGTGAGGTGGTATAGAAATGCCACTGATTTCTGGGCATTGATTTTGTATCCTGCCACACTGCCAAATTGCTATATGAGTTCTAGCAATCTTGGGGTGGAGTCTTTTGGATTTTCTACGTAGAGTATCATGTCATTGACAAAGAAGGAGAGTTTGACTTCTTCTTTGCCAATTTGAATGCCTTTTATGTCTTTTTCTTGTCTGATTGCTGTGGCTAGGACTTCTAGTACTATGTTAAATAGCAGTGGTGAGAGTGGACCTCCCTTGTTCCTGATCTGAGGGGAAAGGCTCCCAGTGTTTCCCCATTGAGAATGATATTTGCTGTGGGCTTTTCATATATGGCTTTTAAGATGTTAAAGAATGTTCCCTCTATCCCTACACCTGAAGAGTTTTGATCATGAATGGATGCTGTTTTTTGTCAAATGCTTTCTCTGCATCTATTGAGAGGATCATATGGTTCTTGTTTTTTCTCTTGCTGATATGATCAATCACATTGATTGTTTTATGAGTGTTGAACCAGCCTTGCATCCTGGGGAGAAATCCGACTTGGTCATGGTGAATAATCTTCTTAATGTACTGTTGGATTCCTATTGGCTAGTATCTTGTTGAGAATTTTTGCATCCATGTTCATCAGGGATATTCGTCTATAATTCTGCTCTTTGTTGGGGTCTTTGTCTGGTTTTGGAATTAAGGTGATGCTGGCCTCATAGAACGAATTTGGAAGTACTCCATCTCTTTCTGTCTTTCCAAACAGCTTTTGTAGAATAGGTATGATTTCTTCTTTAAACATTTGATAGAATTACCCTGGGACGCCTCTGACCCTGGATTTTTGTGTCTTGGTAGGTTTTTGATGACTGCTTCAATTTCCCCCCTGGTTATTTGCCTGTTCAGGTTTTTTATAGCTTCCTGTTGCAGTTTTAGTATTTTCTGGTTTTCCAAAAATGTGTCCATTTCTTCTAGATTGCCAAATTTATTAGCGTATAGCTGCTAATAATATGTTTTTAAAATTATTTGTATTTCCTTGGTATTGGTGAGGATCTCTCCTTTCTCATTCACGATTGTATTAATTTGAGTCTTTTCTTTCTTTTTTGAATAAGGCTGGTTAATGGTTTGTCTATCTTGTTAATGCTTTCAAAGAACCAACTCCTGGTTTGGTTGATCTCTTCCATAGTTCTTCTGGACTCGATTTCGTTGAGTTCTGCTGGAATATTTATTAAGTCTCTTCTTCTGCTGGGTGTAGGATCTCTTTGCTGTTTTTTCTCCAGCTCCTTTAGGTGCAAGGTTCCCTTTTGTATTTGAGTTCTTTCCAGTTTTTGAATGGTTGCTTGTATTGCGATGTATTTCACCCTCAGGACTGCTTTTGCTGTATCCCAAAGATTTTGAACGGTTGTATCTTCATTCTCATTAGTTTCCATGAATCTTTTTAATTTTTCTCTAATTTCCTGGTTGACCCTGTCATCTTTTATCAGGATGGTCCTTAACCTCCACGTGTTTGAGGTCCTTCCAAACTTCTTCTTGTGATTTAGTTCTAGTTTCAAAGCATTATGGTCTGAAAATTCGCAGGGGACAATCCCAATCTTTTGGTATAGGTTAAGACCCGATTTGTGACCCAGTATGTGGTCTATTCTGGAGAAAGTTCCATGTGCACTTGAGAAGAATGTGTATTCAGTTGAGTTTGGATGTAAAGTTCTATAGATATCTGTGAAATCCATCTGGTCCAGTGTATCATTTAAAGGTCTCGTTTCTTTGGAGATGTTGTGCTTAGAAGAACTATCGAGGGTAGAAAGAGCTAGACTGAAGTACCCAAGTATAAGTGTATTATTATCTAAGTATTTCTTCACTTTAGTTATTAATTGGTTTAAATATTTGGCAGCTCCCACACTCAGGGCATATATACTGATGATTGTTAAGTCCTCTTGTTGGATAGATCCTTTAAGTATGATATAGTGTCCCTCTTCATCTCTCACTACAGTCTTCGGGGTATATTTCAGTTTATCTGATATAAGGATGGCTACCCCTGCTTTCTTTTGAGGACCATTTGAATTGTAAATGGTTCTCCAACCTTTTATTTTCAGGCTGTAGGTGTCCTTTTGTCCAAAATGAGTCTCTTGTAGACAGCAACTAGATGGGTCTTGCTTTTTTATCCAGTCTCACACCCTGCACTTTTTGATGGGGTCATTTAGCCCATTCATGTTCAGAGTTACTATTGAAAGATATGAATTTATTGCCATCATGATACCTATACAGTCCCTGTTTTGTGGATTGTTTCCTTGGACTTCCTCTTTCTATTACAGAGTCCCCCTTAGTATTTCTTGCAGAGCTGGCTTTGTGGTCACATATTCTTTCATTTTCTGCCTGTCTGGAAGCTCTTTATCTCTCCTTCTATTCTGAATGAGAGCCTTGCTGGATAAAGTATTCTTGGTTGCATGTTCTTCTCATTTAGGCCCTTGAATATATCCTGCCAGCCCTTTCTGGCCTCCCAGTTCTCTGTGGAGAGGTCTGCTGTTAAACTGATATTTCTCCCCATAAAAGTCAGGGATTTGTTTTCTCTTGCTGCTTTAAGGATCCTCTCTTTATCTTTGGAATTTTCAGTTCAGTGGAACAATCCACAAAAACAAGGACTGATGGACCCTACACCCAGCAGAAGAAGAGAGTTAATTATCTTTGGAATTTGCAAGCTTGACTATTAAATGTCAAGGTTTTGAGTGTTTTTTCTGTTTTTTTTTTTTTTTTTAAGTGGGGAATCTCTCTATTTCCTGGATCTGAATGCCTGTTTCCCTTTCCAGATTAGGAAAGTTGTCAGCTATGATTTGATACATATTCTGGACCTCTGTTCCTTTCAGCACCCTTGGGAACCCCAATTAAATGTAGATATTTCTTCCTCAGGCTGTCATGTATTTCCCTTAATCTATCCTCATGATCTTTTGATTGTTTGTCTATTTTTTCCTCAGTTTCTCTCTTTGCCATCAACTTGTCTTCTATGTCACTCACTCATTCTTCTACTTCTTTAATCCTCGTCATTAGGACCTTTAGTTTGGATTGCATCTCATTTAATTGACTTTTAATTTATGCTTGATTAGATCTAAATCTGGAATCATGAAGTCTCTTGAGTCCTTTATGCTTTTTTCTAGAGCCACCAGTAGGTTTATAATAGTGCTTCTGAATTGGCCTTCTCACATTGAATAGTAATCCAAATGTTGTAACTCTGTGGGAGAGAGGACTGTTTCTCATTCTTTCTTTTGAGGTGAGTTTTTCCTTCTACTCGTTTTGCTCAGTGCAGAGTGGCCAAAAACAAGTTGTATTGGGAAATGGAGAAAAAGAGAGAAGAGAAAGAAGAGAATAAAAAGAAGAAAAAAGAAGAAAAAAGAGAAGAGAAGAACAGAAAAAAGGGGGGGGGGGGAAGCAACAGAAAACAAAAACAAGAAGGAATATCCTTTGATTCTGTATAATGTAAATCCCTCTTCTTCCCCTGGAACTTTGCAGTGTTGCTGGGTCAATAACTTGCTTTTCCCCTGTCCATCTGGCTGGTCTTCTGTAGGAGGGGTCTGCTGTGATGATTCTCAGGTGTGTGCACCTGGGAGAGCTGCTCAGCCCCCTGTCTGGTGCAAAGCTCAGGGGGAGCTATTTAACCTGCTTATCCAGTGCGGCCACTGTGAGGCTCAGTGGGGGCTGTTTACCCTGTGAGGCCCCAGGAGAAATAACAGCATTGGCGGCGGCCAGCTCCCCAGCCTGGGAGTCAGCTCCTGCAGTAACTACCACAGCTCCCAGTCTGCAGGGGCCTGGATGCTCCTGGACGGGGCCACTGACCTGCTCACATCGGGGACACCGGGGAAGGTGTCCTCGCTGTCCTGGGGCCTCCCGGCCCCGCCTGTCCCGGGGAGAGGCCGGATCCTGGGCTGTGCCCCAGCGCCCTGGGCTCCCGGGCCTGCACTGCTGGAATCGCGCTCCTGGCAGCGCAGCCCCCTCCACGGAGACTCCGCCCGAGCCCCTTCGAGCTGCAGCCCTTTAGGGAGCTCGGCTGCGGGGTGTGGGGCTCTCCCCGGGGGCAGGTGTCTGTTAGTGCCCCCGGGAGCCTGAGGGCATCCCCGCTCTCCTGGGGTCCTGCTCCGACTCCCTGCGAGAGCCTGTCCGTCCAGGAAGGTTGGTGCAGCTCCTGCTCCTCAGGGCAGAGCTCTCCTGACCTGGGGGCGTTCACCACGGCCTCAGCCCAGCTCCTCGGGGCCCCTTCTCCTTGGATGCCTTTTGTTTCTTTTTTTTATCTTTATTCCTACCTTGATAGAAGCACGACCTCCTCTCACTGCAGCATTGCAGCTGTTCTCTCTTTAAATCTCAGGCCAAATTCGTAGGTTTTCAGGATATTTGAAAGTTATCTAGGTAAGTTGGTGGGGACAGGTGACTTGGGGACTCTTCCACCAAGTTGACTCTTCCACCATCTTGCCCTTCCTCTCTGTTTCCATTTGTTTAAACAGCTTCAGGATAGGTATTAATTGGTCTTTAAGTGTTTGGTAGAATTCCCCTGGGAGAGGAATCCTGTCCTAATTCCTTGGAGAAAGAGGGAGGGAGGGAGGGAGAGAGAGAGAGAGAGAGAGAGATTGATTGAAGAGCAGGAAATGGTAGGTGCAAGGCAGCAGCAGTCTCTGTACCAAGTGAGGATGGCTTCCCAGGTGACAGCGGAGGGGGGACAAACTCAACCAGAATGTTCCAGGTCCTGAAACTCTTCCTCTCACTCTGTCAGCTGCCTGTGGGGGGCGTTGTGTTGTGGTCAGGGGCCCACCTCAGGACCAGGGAGGTGCCACTCAGTCACTGTTCCTTTCTGGAGAAATTCTATGGGGAGTATCCCAAGAATATCAATCTCTAGAGGACCCTTTCCACCATCCTTTAACCTGAAAATCCCTGGAATGATTATTTAGGCCATAGAGATTCCCAGTGAAGAGCTTTTTAGTTCATCAGGGCAATAAGAAATTTGAAGAGGAAGTATTCCAATGGAGGTTGCCATGCTTTTGTGAGTAGGGAAAATGATTTTCTCTCCCAGATAGGAAGGTATCCCTCTGATAGAATCCAGGTTTGAAATCGGGGAAGCTTCTGGTCTTCCTTCTTAATACATTTCTCATTTGTCGTTTGAGGCTAAGAAATTGCTGACAACTCAATTTCAAAACAGCATGTCAAAGAATCATGGAGAGAAATTTCATTTATGTAAAACTTTCATTCAAGTCTTGGAAGAGAGCTTTCCCCTCAGAAGGACAGAAGTCCCCTGAATGCAAGTGTGGCCACCAATCAGGGTCACTGGGTCATGGGTATGAGTCCATGTGGGTCAGACCTGAGCTAAGGGTCAGAGCTGCCTGTGCAGGTGATGGGACCTGGGCACTGGGAGGAGAGAGGTGCATGAGGAAGTTCCCTGGTAGGCCCCTAGACAGTGTCTGAACTTCCTCCACAGTTTCTGAAAGCTGTAGGATAGAAGGGCCTGGAGTGACAGGGGCATTTCCCCCTCAGGACGCCCCAGGCAGCCCTTCATGAGGTGCGGACCCCTCACCCAAGACAGATGTGACACAGCCCCTGGGGCCCATCGAGGCCACCTGTCCCCAGGAGAAGAAGGATTACTGCCACTATGCTGTCTGAGACCACTGTCCCCATTCCTGAGTAACACGTGATGACGTCTGGGCCCACATGATGTATGACTTCCTAAATCTTATTAGCTTCTGTAAAAGTTGATACAGATTCTACACGCAAACTAACCACCACATTTGCCGGAAAGATTTAGCCCTCCTCCCTGTTCAGAGATGTGAACATACAGGAGAGGACAGAGAACTTGCTAGAGTCTCCTCACCTTCAGGGGTGGGGAGATGACTAGGGAGGACACTTGATCCTGATGCTTGACCTGCAGCTGCTCAGAGGGCAGCCAAGAGTGAGAGCTAGAACACAGAGGAAGTTTTGTGTCCCACTGCCCATCCTTCGGTCACTTGCATCACATTTGGGTGCTTCCACTACTCTGCTTACTGTCAAGGCCATAGTCCCACTACTCCAGGCCCTCAGTCTGCTCTTCCTCAGTGGATGTGTCTCTGTGTTATGTCTTCAGAATTGGGCTTTGACGTTTACTCATATCTATAGGATGATTTGGTAGACAGGTTTGGCTTTTGCTGCTCAAAGAGGCATGTTCAAGGGCTAAGCTCATCCCCAGAGGGATCCTGGGCCCACCCAGGATTATGAACACAAGGGAAGGTCAGTGGCAGGTGAGGGGAGCAAAGGGCCTGAAAGTGAGGAGAGAGTCCCTGAGGAAGACAGGGAGGCTCAGTGAGAAGTGACTTCCAGACTGAGGGAAGGAGCCATGTCAACAAAGGTGATGAAGGGCCCTGACCCCATGGAGTCTGTTGGGAAGGACCACTGGGCCCTGGTGCATCACACTGTGTCTCTCTGGGGTCCTGTCACCTGTGTTGGGAGCTGCTGGGGAACCGGATGAAGCTGCTCCGATTGTGCTTCTTGATGGACCAGTACTACAGGCTTGCCCAGAGCTGTTCCACCTACTCATGCACGGCCCCCCTCCAGAATGCTCCACTTGCATCTGCATCTTGGGGAACCCACCTCCTCTGGAGACTGTCCTCACTGAGATTCACAGGGTGGGGGTCCAGGCTCCATGGAAAGTCTGACTTCCTCTGCTTATCTCCTTAGGCTCTAGTGGGCCCCCTGTGACATGGGGCCTAACTGTCCTGCTCTGTTCACCTGTGCTTCATTCAGTTCGTAGCCAGTAGTGATGTGGGAAAGAATGGTTCAAGAATAGTTTCTGTCGGGAGCCTGGGTGACTCAGTGACTGAGCGTCTGCCTTTGTCTCAGGTTGTGATTCTGGGGGCCCGGGATCAAGTTCCGAGTTGGGCTCTAAGCCAGGAGCCTGCTTCTCCCCTGCCTATGTCTCTGCCTCTCTCTCTGTGTCTCTCATGAATAAAGAAAATCTTTTAAATGAAAAAAAATAGAGTCTTTGTCCCTCTACATGAGTGTGTCCTGCGATTGGGTGATGCCTCAGGGATCACTACCTGCCCAACACTGGGAACACCTAGAGTACCCGGTCTCCCTTCAGCTCTTCCTAGAATGAGTCAGGAGAAGTGAGGGCAATGGCTGGGGTGAGTTTTGCTGTCATGGGGGAACTGGTGTCTCTACACATCTGGGGCAGGAAAGGGTTTCTATGGATTCAAGGGATCCCCTGGGGCTTCCTGGGTTTGTGATAAAGTCATGACTGTACCACATTCCAGTTCAGCAGGTCTGATATTGGACCAGAATTCCCAAAGGAAGCTGTAGTCCTGCCCAGTTGATGGGATGATCACTAGCTCAGGTGTTTTCTGAAGGAAGGTGCTCCTGGGGTTCGTGGTGAAGAGAGTAGTTATAGACCCCCCTCTGAGCACAGGGTAGTGGCAGAAATGAGCAGGACATAAAGATCCAGTGTTTCTCCTTCTGTGGCAGGAATGCACCTGGCTACATTGTCATCAGATGTTTCTGTTTCCTCCACCTGTGCCAGCCCTTCAGCACCTAACATCAGGTGTGTTCACAGGAGCAAGATTTCTAGCTCAATATCGACGTTTAGGATGACAAACCAGGTGAGACAGAGATCAATATCCCTAGCAGACAGAAGCGTAGCTTGTATCCTCCTATGGGAGAAAGAACTTATGTGTGGTTGTGTCAGGATAGTTGCACATTATCTGGTGGAAGCAAGGACCCGATATTCCCCTTATTTGCAGGCTGTGGTTTGTCTGGATCTCCTGTGGACAAGGGGGACTCGGTGGCTTTCATACCAAATCATACTCATTTCATACCATTGTTTTCTGTCCATATTTCTGGGTCAGGTGGGTGTAGAGAGATATTTTTGTGCAGGACGTGGGGTAGACCTGTGGCCGCACCCAATTTCTGTCTCCTGTCGTTGCATATCTTCTGGCCATTCTGTAGGATGAGGCCACTGTCCCGATTCCCCCCCAATCACCATCAGGGTGGATTTGACTCTCCAACTGTCTGTCACAACCTAGAGCACATGGTGTGTCTGGTCCTTTTCTCACTCTAAAATAGATGAAATGATCTCATCTCCAAGGAGGTTGGACATGCACACTGGGGGTTGGGGGAGAGAACTCGAGAGGTTGTGGGTATATCCCGGGGCCTTCTGTGCTCTCTGAAGACTGTGGCTGTGATGCCGGCCACCCTGGAATGGGATCCAGTAAGGAGGCTCTGAGATGGAGAAGTGCATGTGTAAAAGTCTGGAAGGAGAAGGGGTATCAGTTGGGAAGAAGCAGAGCGACCCACAGAGACGAGCCATTAGATGAGGCCTCCCTTCTGCAGGGATCTCATCCTTGGGACCTCTCAGGACCTGGGAGCAGGAGGCAGGGTAGAATCCAGGCATGGGGACATCATTCATCTGCGGCTCTCTGAGAAGGGACAGATCTTGGGGCAGGAGGTTTCAGGGCCAACAGCACTTCCCCACCAGTTACACCCCTGTGAGCTGTCAGGGACTCCAGGCAGCAGTGGGGGGCCATGTGAGCCAGAAGAGAGGTGTGGGTGACCCTCGATGTCTCCTGCTCCTGATAGGTCCACTCAGGGAGGGAAGGTTCCACCAAGGTCCCCAGGGCTTCAGGAGCTCAGCTGAGTTGAAACACTGGAGCACTCAGCCTGGTCATTTGGAAGAGCATTAGCCCAAGATGGCGATGGAAATTCAGGCGCATGGCCCCTGGCCCAGGTCCCCCTGTGTCTATTTCTACCCAGGCCCTCAGGCCTCCATTCACAGCCAGGCCCAGGGAACCAGGGTAACTTAGTGCTGTGAGCTGTAAATGCTCTCCTGAACCTCCAGGTGCAGACCTGCTGGGGACTGGGTAGGAGGGAGGGTCTGGGACCTCAGATGAGGGGGCCTGGGGCAGACCCCCTCCTGCTCAGTGCACAGCCCCCAGGGTGGAGGGGAGGGTGACAGATGGGAGAAAGGGTTTCAGTCTCACTTCCCCGTTGACCTGTGTCACTGTGAGCCTTAGTACTGCTGTCCCACACCTGGCAGTAATAGCCTCGTCCTCTGCCAGAGCCCCGCTGATGGTCAGGGTGGCCATGTTCCCTAAGTGGGAGCCAGAGAATCGCTCAGGGATCCCTGTCGGCCTGCGGCTATCAACATAGATAATCAGCACGGGGGCCTGGCCCAGCGTCTGCTGGTACCATCGAAGACTTTTACTTCCAATGCTGTCTCCCCCACAGGTGATGCGGGCCAGCTGCTTCAGAGTCACAGTCACTGAAGGCGACTCAGTCAGCACATAGGAGGCCACAGAACCTGCAAGAGAGAAAAAAAGAGGTGGGTTGCCAGCTCCAGGTCTCAATTCAAAGATAATTCCATGGCCTGACCTCAGCTCCAACAAGTCTCGGGAGTCTGTTTCTACCTCCCCTCATCTCACCCCTGGTACCCTGGGTATAGCTGGTGGATGGAACCTTTGAACAAAGGAGACAACATTAATTTTCCCTGGGTCGGGGCGGCCCCTCAGGCTCTCACAGAGTGAGTGAGCAAGTGGTAAGACTTCACTCCTCCACCCTATTCATTCGGGCCCTACCCTCTCCAGGCACCCTGTTCTGGACTCATGATCATTTTTGGACTGGACCCAGAACCTTGGTGCTGCCCTAGGAGTGACCATGGCTCAGTACCTGTGCAGAGAGCCAGGAGGCTGAGGAGGAGGGGGGTCCGGGCCTGGTGGAGGCTCCCTGATTCTGCCCCCCAGGTCCCACCCTGGTTAGAGGTTCCCCCCAGGCCTCTCTTATCCCGTTGCTGGAGACACCTGCTGGTCATGCAAATCAGCCAGGGCTCACGGGCTGCTGCTGAGGAGCTTGTGTTTTGAGAGCAGGGCTCAGACCCAAGGGACAAGGACATGGATAGGAAGCCCCTTGCCGACCCAGCCTCAGACCCGGAGACTGTGCTTTAACCTCTGTATCTAGTGGGGTCTGGTTTCCTCCTTTAGATTCTGTAGCCTTTGTACCTGGGAGACGCGAGGAGCCTGAGGGCAGTGCAGGGTCCTACCCAGATTCCTGTTTGTGAGCATCAAGCCTCAACAAAATTCTCCTCTTGCTAAAGGCACATGGAGGTCTTACGACCCCTATAGGTGTTGTAGCTTTCTGACTATGAGGGTAGTTCTGGGGCAGGACATAGATGCTGTTCCCCAGTGTCCCCAGGGTGCACTCAGTGCCAGAGACAGATCCAGACCTTGAGGAAAGTCTGACAGTGACTGATGTAGCAGGAATGGTGTTGACAGGAGAGGTGTGATGTCCTGGACCTGGGCTAGTGACAGAGGCAAATCTATGAGACCCCTGAGTCTGAGAGACGTCAGGTCAGAACTCACATCAGTGTCCAAGGTTTTACTGCAGACAACCTGAACCTTTCCCCGCCGGTCTCAGGGCCCAGTGACTCAGCCCCCCTCCTGTTAGAACCCCTGATACCAGGCTCACCCCCTGTGCAGGTGGCTTCGCCAGGTCATCTCTGCTGTCCCCTGGTGGATGCTCCTCACTGGCTGCTGGAGGCCCAGGTAAGTCCCTGGTCCAGGTGGGGATGGAGAGCCCTCTGCTCACATCCTGGTTCCCTGCTCTTGCCCTGCTGACCCAGGCAGTAATTACTCTTCTATTCATGGACCCTGCCAGCCCCTCGACAAGACAGGTGGGGATCAGATTCTCCTTGGACATTGGAATAAGCTCAGCTGAGGAGGAGACGGCCCCAAGGACACACATTTCTGGGGTGTTGGGCGGTCATGGGTGGGGTGCAGGACTGGATGCCTGGGGGACATAGGACGCAGAGACTGCCTCTTACTGGTGCAGACTCCGGGTGCTGGGCCCAAATAGGGTGGTCACGGCTCCTGCTCCACATACAGGGATCTGAGAACACTCAGTGTACATTCATCCGACCCACTTTGTTCTGGGAGACTTTCTATCCTGGGGATCAGTGTGAAGGAGACAGAGGCCCTGCGTCATGGATTTATGCTGTCAGTGGGGGAGCTGGGTGGACACCCTTGCGCTGGTGACACAGCACACAGTCTCTACCAGCTTCTCTCCTATATTCATACAATATCCAGACGATTGCCACATTGAGATCCCTCTGGGTCAGGATTGACCCTGTGATGCAGCACTTGCCCAAAGAAGTGTCTGTGTCTGGGGTCCTTTCTGTGGACATTTCCTCTTTTGAGGGAAAGAATGAGACTAGAAGAATACGGTGCCTTGCTCTTAAATACAAATATGATGCCTGGAGCTTCTGCAGCCCTCCTGACATCTGTTATCTTCAAGAATGAAGAGCAAACCCTTAGTGATGGTGGAACAGAAAGGGAGAGGATTTGGGACCTCACGGATTTGGTGAAGATCTGGAGAACCACCATGTGGCTCAGACGTATTGTTAGGGGAGAAAATAGACTCCTGTGTGTTCGTGCCACTGATTGTCATTGGTATGTTTTGCATTAGAATATTCCTAACCTTTATTGAATATTAGTTGACCATACAGTTCAGGGTCCACTTCTGGGTTCTCTATTATGTTCCATTGATCTATGTGTCTGTTATTGTGCCAGTACCACACTGTCTTGATGATCACAGCTTTGTAGTACAACCAGAAATCTGGCATTGTGATGCCCCCTGATATGGTTTTCTTTTTTAAAATTGCCCTGGCTATTCGGGGTCTTTTCTGATTCCACACAAATCTTAAAATAATTTGTTCTAACTCTCTGAAGAAAGTCCATGGTATTTTGATAGGGATTGCATGAAACGTGTAAATTGCCCTGGGTAACATTGACATTTTCACAATATTAATTCTGCCAATCCATGAGCATGGAATATTTTTCCATCTCTTTGTGTCTTCCTCAATTTCTTTCAGAAGTGTTCTATAGTTTTTAGGGTATAGATCCTTTACCTCTTTGGTTAGGTTTATTCCTAGGTATCTTATGCTTTTGGGTGCAATTGTAAATGGGATTGACTCCTTAATTTCTCTTTCTTCAGTCTCATTGTTAGTGTATAGAAATACCATTGATTTCTGGGCACTGATTTTGTATCCTGCCACGCTACCAAATTGCTGTATGAGTTCTAGCAATCTTGGGTTGGAGGCTTTTGGGTTTTCTATGTAGAGTATCATGTCATCGGCGAAGAGGGAGAGTTTGACTTCTTCTTTGCCAATTTGGATGCCTTTAATGTCTTTTTGTTGTCTGATTGCTGAGGCGAGGACTTCCAGTACTATGTTGACCAGCAGTGGTGAGAGTGGACATCCCTGTCTTGTTCCTGATCTTAGGGGAAAGGGAACCCTCTTACACTGTTGGTGGGAATGTGAACTGGTGCAGCCACTCTGGAAAACTGTGTGGAGGTTCCTCAAAGAGTTAAAAATAGACCTGCCCTACGACCCAGCAATTGCACTGTTGGGGATCGACCACAAAGATACAGATGCAATGAAACGCCGGGACACCTGCACCCCGATGTTTCTAGCAGCAATGTCCACAATAGCCAAACTGTGGAAGGAGCCTTGGTGTCCATCGAAAGATGAATGGATAAAGAAGATGTGGTTTATGTATACAATGGAATATTACTCAGCCATTCGAAACGACAAATACCCACCATTTGCTTCGACGTGGATGGGACTGGAGGGTATTATGCTGAGTGCAGTAAGTCAATCGGAGAAGGACAAACAATGTATGTTCTCATTCATTTGGGGAATATAAATAATAGTGAAAGGGAATATGAGGAAAGGGAGAAGAAATGTGTGGGAAATACCAGGAAGGGAGACAGAACATAAAGACTCCTAACTCTGGGAAACGAACTAGGGGTGGTGGAAGGGGTGGAGGGCGGGGGGTGGGGGGGAATGGGGGACGGGCACTGAGGGGGACACTTGACGGGATGAGCACTGGGTGTTTCTCTGAATGTTGGTAAATTGAACACCAATAAAAATTACTTTATTAAAAAAATAAAAAATAAAATTTTTTAAAGAAAAAAAAGAATATTCCTAACCAATAGGGAATATTATTACCAATAAATGACCCCAAATAAATCAATGGGTAAAATAACAATGGGGAGAAAACCATTCAGTAATTGTAAAGTACAGACTATGAAGATGGGAATCCGAGGGACAGGCTGACCCTGAGTGGGGGGATTTGGAGGAGGCCTCTCTGGGAGGTGACACTGGGGCTGCTGTCTGGTTAGGAGGAAGAATCAGGTACTAGGACATGCGTTTGGGGACAGATGATGAGTGTCTGCGGGGAGACTCCTTACGTGAGGGTGAAGGACTGTGACAATATAAGGTGTCTCTGATTCAAAACTCCTTTTATAGGTATTATTTTATTTTTTTTTAATATGAAGATTTTATTTATTTATATATTTGAAAAAAGGCGCAAAAGTGAGCATGACCACAGAGAGGAGATGGAGAGGGAGAAGCAGACGCCCTGCTGAGCGGGGGCCCGACAGGGGGTTCAGTCCCAGAATCCTGAAATTATGACGTGAGCAGAGGGTAGACTGAGTCTCCCCTAGGGACCCAAGGTAATATTTTCTTATAGGTGAAACTTTGGGGTCTGCCATGATGTGTTGTCAGAATTCTCCTACTGATTGTTTCTGGATTTGGTGAATCACAGGAGAGAATTCTGTGTGAATGTGGAGCAAACTAATGGGGAAGCAGCAGCCTTTTTAGCTGAAAGTCACTGTGGCTGATCTGCTGGATCACCTGGCTGACACAGGACACAGGTCACATTGCCATCGCTGTGCCTCCATCCTCCGTCAGCTTCTGTCGCTGACCTGGGTGTGTGAGTTCAGCCTGACATCAAATACCTGTGACACAATCCTTTATATGATGTAGGTGTGCACATGTACAAATATGAAGGGACTTCTCAATCTGCGTGTGTAGAATATTTATTTGTCTCTGCTGTCTGTAGGCTTGTGGATAGATGTGTTGGATATACTAATGAAAAAATATATATGTGCTTTTTAATAGGTTCAGAACTTTAAAATGAATTCTGGTGTTTGACTTGTGTAATCCCTGTTTGGGCAGAAACCACTGGGTCCACTTTATGACCCATGATAAATGAGTGTTGTTCCCATAATGAACGTGGGACAAATGTCTAATCAGAATCATTGACAGAGATCATTGGTGTAGATGGTCCTGAGCAAAGGAGCTTCAGCTCCTGGTTTGAGTCTTACTGGAAATGAGGAGGGAGACGTGAGGACGAGTGGTCAGGACATCTCTGGATCTGCCCAGCACACATGAGTCAGCTCCCGGGAACACTGGTGGACAGTGAGGATGCTGGCGTTTCCCAAGGGGAGCATTTGCAGGGACTCCCGCCAGTGCTGTGGGTGCTGCTGTGTGAGTCTGACTCTCAGTACATGGCCCCTACAGCCTGAGGAGATAGGATGGATCATCTGCACTTTCTTCTGAGGATTTCACCTGGGAGCCCTGCTGACCCCCAGGCCTGGTGTCCCTGGGAGGCACCCCTGGGCATCTCCAGCCTCTGACCTGCTGCTCCTGAAGCACCTCTGCTGCCCCCTCCTGGTGGAGGAGAACTCAGCCCTGGAGCTTCTGTCCTGCAGGTCACCTGAAAGCAGCAGTTACCTGAGGAAGGGTGTGGACCAGGGATTCAAGGCACCCATTGGTAGATGCTCCCTCTGCCCTGTCCATCAAGGCACAATCAGGACAATGACAAGGGCACGGAGGAAGGGCAGGTGAGATTTCTGTACCATGTCCCAGTGTTGGAATGCCGTGGCCTGGCCCATTGTTATAGAGGGAAAGCAGGGTAGACAAGAGTGCATTTGCCCAGGGTCATGGTCTAGGACAGTTGTGTAATACCCTATAGCCTCTTCTTTCTCTGTGCACCTAGGAATCCAGTCTGATGATTCTGCATCCCAGTTAGTGCAGTTGGGTCACAGTGGGAGTAGGTGATGCTCCTGCACTAATGTTCACGTGGGCACCTAAATTTTATTACTGTTACTATACTCTGTGCTGCTGTTTTTACTATGACCTGCAGCTCTTGGAGTTTGGGGGGAGGATATCTTCACTAGCATAGTTGGGCGTTTGGATAAAGTTGGAAATCTGCTAATTTAGAACAGGACATACAAGTTCATATCATACACTTCCCACTTTTTTGAGCCCTTTTCCTTGGATTTCTGTGGAGCATGGACCAGGGCCCTCAGCCAGGCCCACTCACTGACACCCAGCTGAGGCTCTGTTTCATTAGTAAGACTCTATCAATGTTTTTATATCATTTAATTTGAAAACTAAGTGTTTCTGACATCATTTTAATTGTCCCCATTTCATAGCAAATCAAGTTGAGGCAGAGAGGCTGGCTTCCCAAGTTTAGAGGATATTGGGCAAGTGGAGGAGTGGGCCCAAGTGTGCTGGTTTCACCTCTGGGCTCCTTGAGGCAGAGCTTGAGCAGAGCCGGAGGAGGGAGGGTGAGGGCAGGCTGGGCCCCAGGGCTTGTGTCCCTGGACTCACTGCCATCCACATCCTGGCTGGTCTATAAAGGAGCCCAATGCCTTCCTGTGGGGACGGTTAGTCATGTGGTGGCCCAGGACAGAGCAGGAGATCCTGTGGGGATGGTGGAGGCTGGTTGGCTGTGTAGGGCCTGGCCTTAGTCCTGCTGGCTCTGCTCCCCAATATTGCTTGGGCCTCTCTTTTCTGAGTAGGTGGACATGACAAGAGTCATATGTTGACTCTCCTGGGACACAGTTCATAAGGATTCTTAGGGTCTCTGGCTTCAAGAGACTTCAGGTCTTAACGTCAGGTATGTCACTGCTGCAGCATCCCCTGGGCTGAGGTCATGGTCAGGATGATGCACAGGGTCCTGTGGGGTCTGAGCCTGTGACAGGGCCTGGGAGCCAGAACCTGGGCATAGAGCAGTGTAAGGGAGAAAGAGCCTCTATGCCATGATGGAGACCCCAGATTGTGTCCTGAGCCCACAGCTGATCCTGGTCACCCATCGCCTCCCTCATGCCCTCACTGGACCCTGGGAAAATGCTCCTTCTCAGGCTGCTGGAGAGAATTCTATGTTTCAGTGAGGACTTCATTGATCTGGTTCATGAGGGGCTTGCCCCTGTGTTGGCGTCATAGGGGAGCCCTTGTCATTCTGTATTTGAAACTCTAGAAGATGGAGCGACAAGGGGCATTTCTATAGCTGTTCTCATGAAATGTTCCTTGTGAATTTATCTTTTCTTTTTGTACATATGAAAAACATAAAAGAAAATGTTCCTATCTAATTATTTTTCAGGATTCAATTTATCCCCCATATTTCCTATGTGCTCCATAGAATGTTCCACGTCTCACACTGTGGAACAGAACTGGTAGGAATTGCCCTGAAATTTGAATTGGATTTGAGTGTCCTTTCCTTTGCTGGAGGTTTTTTGTTTGCAACATCCACTTAGATATTACAGTTAAACTAAGTTCCATAATCTCATTATTTTATCTTTAAATTTAAACTGAATTAATGAACACAGAGGATATTATTAATTTCAGAGGTAGATTCAGTGATTCATCAGTTGTATATAACGTCAAATGGTTTGGGTGCCCGGACATCTCAGTCGTTAAGTGTCTGCCTTTGGCTCAGGTGTCGATTCTAGGGTCCGGGGATCCAGTGCCACACTGGGTTGCCTACACATGGTGGAATATTGTCTTCTCCTGCCTCCTCTACCCTGAACTCTTGCTTGCTCTCTCATTCTAGTGCCCTCTTTCTCTCAAATAAACAACAAAAATAAAAATAAAACAAAATTGGTGGGAATGTGAACTGGTGCAGCCACTCTGGAAAACTGTGTGGAGGTTCCTCAAAGAGTTAGAAATAGACCTGCCCTACGACCCAGCAATTGCATTGCTGGGGATCGACCACAAAGATACAATGAAATGAAATGCAGGGACACCTGCACCCCGATGTTTCTAGCAGCAACGTCCACAATAGCCAAACTGTGGAAGGAGTTTCGGTGTCCATTGAAAGATTAATGGATAAAGAAGATGTGGTCTATGTATACAAAGGAATATTCCTGAGCCATTACAAACGACAAATACTCTCCATTTGCTTCGACATGGATAGACTGGAGAGTATTATGCTGAGTGAAATAACTCAATCAGGGAAGTACAACCATTATATGGTGTTCTTTATCTTGGGAATATAAAAATTAGTGACAGGGAAAAAAGGGGAAAGGAGAAAAATGAGTGGGAAATATCAGAAAGGGAGAAGGAATATGAGAGACTCCTAACTCTGGGAAACGAACTAGGGGTGGGGGAAAAGGAGGTTTGTGGGGGTGGAGGTAACTGGGTGACAGACACTGAGGGGGGGCACTTGATGGGATGAGCACTGGGTGTTATTCTATATGTTGGCAAATTGAACACCAATAAAAATAAGTTAAAGAAAGATGTCCATCGACAGATGAACAGATAAAGAATATCTATGGAATACATATAATATATAAATATATAAATATATATAATATATAAATAATATTAATATATATTAATATGAATATAACATATATATATATCATGGAATATTACTTGGCCATCAGTAATGATGAATTCCGACCATTTACATCAATGCAGGTAAAAATGGAGGGTATTAGGCTCAGTGAAATAAGTCAATCAGACAAAGATGATTATCATGTTTCACTCAAATGAGGAACTATAAGAAATGCAAGGGAACATAAGGTAATAAGCGGGGTATGAGTGGGGGAAAAAGTCAGAGGGGAAGACAAAGCAAAAGACTCTCTTAAATTTGGAAAACAAACTCTGTTGCTGATGGGGAGTTGCATGGGGGATGTGGGATGGCCTGAAGGAGGGCACATGATGTGATGGACCCGGGTTTTGACTGCAAAGGGGCTTGGGGAATGTATGGGTAATGATTCATCAGTCATATACCATGATTGTAGAGGTGATTACACTGCTATGTACTTTTTCGGAAACTCACACCTGTTTGCTTAGGATAGATTTTACTGTATATACCTTATAAGTCAATAAAAAAATGGAATGAAAAGAATATGAAAGGAAAACAAGAAGAGAAAACTAAACAAAAAGTTATGGTAGGCAAAGATTCCCAAGAGCATACTTTCACTTAGAGAGTGCTGTGCAGGAAATCTAAATCTACAGGAAACACACGCCTGAGTAAAAGAAAAGATGAAGAAGCAGGCATGAGCAGAGAAGGACAGTGAAGTGTCAGATTGTCCCAGCCAGTGCTGCAGTAGAACCTTTGGGAGCCCTGGTGCTGGGTGTGTTCTCCAGAGTCGTAGAGAATAGTAGGTAAACGTCCTGCTTCTCGGCCACCCCCATGAAGGGGTCACCAGACACAGGCTGCAAACAAGAAGGGGGCAAGGGGACATGTCCCTGCTGTGCCAGCTCTCTTAAGCAGAACTAATTCCTGGAGCAGCAGTTTCCAACAAGCCTCACCTCTGGGGAAATGAGGGCTTCAAACCTGTAGATAAAGGTTAGGAACTCTGGTTGTCACCCATGACTTCTAGACAATGACAGACTCAGTATCATTATTTTTGCTGTTGTGATCCTTGGAGAATCAAGTCAGGCGGGCAGGCAGATGCACAAACATACATGCTCTAGGGCAGAAAAAATGTGTGAATAGAATACCTGTAAAGGGAACACACAGTCTAGGATAATGAATTAAGCAGAATTCAGTAGGAGATGACTATTGGATAATATTCCAGACATCTCTAGAGAAAGACATTGAAAGTGTTTATGAGTTAGAGCAGAGGGATGGGGGGAAGGATTAGGGAAGAAGGGTGGGAGATGCAGAATGGGGAGGGATGGAGGTGTTGGGAGAGTAGATCTCATGAACATACTCTCACTGTCGGCTCAGCCTGCCTGGTCTCTCATGTCACAGTGTCAGTGGCATCACCTCCATCCCTCCTCCTGACTATTCTTGTCACCTGTTTCAGGCGCTCCTTCTGTTAAATTATAAATAGCTCACGAAGCCCTTAAGATCCCTGAATGAGACAATGATGCTAAAGGACTTCCAATCTGGAGCACTCTGCTAAGGTCACAGGCTACACAAGAACTTTTGACATAAATTTTGATTCCTGGTCTCAGGATCTCCAGGCAACCTGTGAAGCCAACAGGCACCGAATGTCCAATCGGCAAGTGACACTCATTCTTCAAGCTGTTCATTACTTAATTTCACATGACCAAAGATGACCAGTGGTCTCTGACTGTGACCTTGACAAACAGAAATGACCACTAATGAAATCCTTTGAACCCTTTCAACCAAGGCTTTGTACTTGTCATTCCGTCACTCGTTGGTTATTATCTAAGGACAACAGGAAATGCTCTTTATCTCCATCCCTTTTTCATTCACTGTCATCACTTCTACAGTTTGTCCATCTGTCTGTCCATTGTTTCTACAGTTTGTCCATCTGTCTGTCCATTGAAACTATTGGGTTACTTTTGTTCCCCACATTATAAACACCAGAAGGCCCAGGTGAGCTATGAATTGGCATGAATCACACTACAGTTTTGAATATTATTTCCGTACAGTCCTCTTGATTGCCTTCCCTACCAATGGAAGTCGTGAAGAAAAATCCCAGTAAAGTCACCTGTGGGAGGCATTTTGCAAGCACTTGGTAGACAATAATCTTTTATTGAGTGAGCAGGAGTTTCTTGTGATCCTTTGTGACTCCAGCCAACCACAAGCTAGAAAGAGACACTACAATTCTGAGACCTGGTGTTCACCTCTCGTCCCACTCCTCCTGCATCTCTGCCCACACTCTCCCCCCCTGCTGTGGCTTCCATCACTGTTAACCTTCATCAGATACTGAGGGGCCTTCCCTGGTTGTTGTTGTTGATACCAGTAAATAAAGTAACTGCTGTGCTCACTGCTCAGAGTGCAGGTGAGCTTGACCGAGGCTTCCAGGGAGGCAGATGCACTTGGAGGCTGGGTCAGCACAGGCAAAGCACAGAAACCTGAGAATACAAAAGACAAGAAAGATGTTGAATGTAGCAGACCTGGACCAGGGGAACAGGGCTTCTGTGCTTGAAGGGAAAGATCAGGAAAGGGGAATCCCGACCTGTAGAGAAAATGAAGGGCAGGAGGTAAAAGCAGACCCAGTCCATGGTGGGGAGAGCCCTCAAGGAGTTCTGCTCTGAGACTTTTCACCCGGGTCTGTACTCTCCAACACCCATCTCATCCTCTTTGTGCAGTTCAGAGAAGGAGGAGCATCAGATGCAAATCCATTCTCTGTTCTTCCATGTGTCTGTTGAAATAAGCTGTTGTCTGAACCCTATACCCAAGAGCTTCAGACTGGTAATTTCCAGAGTTCAGAAGAAGGACCAGGTGTGAGTTTCAAGAGTGGAGAGATGAATTTACACAACACAAGTATCTTTAGAGGAAGCGGCAGTCACATTCTTTGCACTTAAGCATACACAAGGGGATTTAGACTAATTGTGGTCACAAACCAAGACCCACAGTTCCCTCTGGTGTACCCTGGCAGAATGTCATCCTACATGTATTGGCAGTTCCTCATAATAACTTCTTTTGAGTCCCCAAGAGATGCTAGACCCTTGATGAGTGTTTATATGCTCCACCTCAATGAGGAATTAAGCAAAACAGCTGCATGCTTCAGGCACAAATGTTCCACCAGTTTTTTAAATGAGGACATTAACATTGACAGATAGAATGTTTTCTCAGCCTCACCGAGTGATGAGCAAGTCCTTTCTAATGCAGGACACAACCCAGAGCCCGAGTTACCATCCGTCCCTGCCATGCCCTCTTACCATACTCCTTCTCCCCTCATCCTAACGTTTTTGGGACCCTCCAATCATAATCCCCTCTTCTTTCTTCCAGTGTCTGTCCTCCATGAGTCTGTTTGGAAGGGTGCTGAGATCTTCCTGGTCTTGGAGTTAATGTGTTCCAGGAAAAACAGTTTGTTGGCTGTGAGTCTATAATGCAAGTACATTTACCCTAAAGAAACCTCATTCATTGAACCTGCACTGTCTAACGTACAGCTACAAGGTGTAGATAGATGCTGAGAATGAAATGTGCCTAGTCCCAATAGAGATTGTCTGTAGATATGAAGAATCCATGAGATTTCAAAGATTTAGTATAAAAATAATGTAAAATACATCAATGTTTTTACCTTTAATTCATATTGGATTATAGTTTCAAGTAACAGAACTAATCAAACTGTACTATGAAATCAAATGCTATTCATTTTTTTCTCTTTTTCACAATGTAGCTGCTACAAAATTTTTCCCAATGTATTGTTTTGAATTTGATTTCTTTTTTAAGAAAGATTTTATGTATTTATTCATGAGAAACACAGAGAGGGAGAGAGAGGGAGAGACACCGGCAGAGGTAGAAGCAGGCTCCATGTAGGGAGTCTGATGTGAGACTGGATCCCGGGTCTCCAGGATTATGCCCCCAGTGGGAGGCCGTGCTAAACTGCTGAGCCACCCAGGCTGCCCTGAATTTTATTTCTGATGTCCCAGCTGCTCTGCAAAGCCCCAGTAGCAGTTACTTGCTTTTGGAAAAAAGTGAGAGAATCTCACTTTTACTTGGAGCATTCAAAATAGGCCATGTCGTAGCTTTGAAAGCACAATGAGAGGCCACAATTTGGTGGTGAAGACCAGGGATTCGGAGTATCAGAAGATCTTGATTTTCTGCTGGATTGGCCACTTTCTAGCTTTGACCTCAGGCAAGTTACACATCCTACATGCCTCAGCTTCTGCACCTGCAAATTGGGGTGATGATCAGAATGCTTATTCATAGAGTATTTGCGATTAAAGAATTCAATAAACGTGAAGTTCTTGGAATTGTGCTTCATATGTGTTAAGCACATAAAAAAGTTTTACTCCTTCTTCCCCTTTTTATGTCTTTTATCCTTAAGCATAAAGAATAGTCACTGGGGTTTAGAGGATGAGGGATAGTATGGAAACACTGTATGTCTTAGGTTTGAGACATTGAAAATTGGCAGCCCACAGAGTCTGTCTCCAAATTTGTGTTTTTATAAGCACACCATGTAAATGGATTAGGGCCGCCTCCTTTTTATTTTATTTCAGATTTCCTGAAAACTCTAAAATCTCTCTCACTCTCACTCTCTGGCACTGTCTCTCTGTCTCCTTTCTCTCTCTCTCTCTCTCTCTCTCTCTCTCACACACACACACACACACACACACACACAGAAACACATTCATTTAGGGAATATAAAAAATAGTGAAAGGTAATAAAGGGGAAAGGAGAAAAAATAAGTGGGAAATATCAGAAAGGGAGACAGAACATGGAAGACTCCTAACTCTGGGAAACGAACTAGGGGTGGTGGAAGGGGAGGAGGGTGGGGGGTGGGGGTGACTGGGTGGCGGGCACTGAGGTGGGCACTTGACGGGATGAGCACTGGGTGTTATTCTGTATGTTGGCAAATTGAACAACAATAAAAAAATAAATTTATTATTAAAAAAAGAAACACATATACTACACCACAGGCCATGAGAGGCACTTGCCTTTGTCATAGGTCACAGGAGGCACATCCTCTCAGGCTGCTGTCCTTCTTGCTGGGTCTTTGGGACAGGGATATTGTCCGGGTTCTCTATAAGAAACAAAGCCAACATGGGTTTCCCAACAGAGTTGAGGAGTATTTATGCTGGTCCACACTGTGCCATATGTGTCTTCTTATCCAGGTTGTCTCACTGGAGTTGGCCCTACTTGTAGCCTCCTAGCTCTAGGAAGGAGAACATAGTTGTGTAGAAACTACCACCCTAAATTCCAGGTGTTGGCAGTCAGTGAGTGTCCTCTGACTTGACCACAGAGGGCAGCATGGCTGGGTGGACAGGGGTGGGCTGATGGGCCTCAGGCTGGGGTTGTTGGCACTGAGGGAAGAGACCCTGGGACAGACAGACCAGGACACCTATCACTGACCCCCTCTGGGGGCCAGAGAAGCACAAGAGGCCTTAAACAGGCTCTAGACATGCCATGTCCACAGCAGAGCTGAGGTGGGCTCAGGAGGACCTAGACCAGCAGATGGAGGAGAAGCAGATCAGCTTCGGGTTCTGTGGGGACTCCATCACCAAGGCAGCTGGCACTAGATCCCACCTACGATGATTAGGAGATCATTTTCTCACTCATAATCTGACTGGGAGAATGTGGAGGCCACTCTAGACACGTTAGTCATTCGCTCACTGTGGAGAAAATCAGAGAGCAGGGATGGGCCTGGATGTCAACATTGAGGCATGGGCCATTTAGGAGATGGTCAGGGTTTCTCCGGGGCTGTCGGTTATGCTCCACCTGAGCCTGGGGAACTTTGTGGCACCCATTAACCTGCAGAATCCCCAAGGGGAGGCAGAGCCCAACCATAGCAGACACATTTGTGTATTGAATTATGTCCCCCCACTCCCAGATTCAGATGTTTAAAACCCAAGCCCCAGTATCTCTCACTGGGACCTTCTTATTGAAGAGGATCATGGCAAATGTAATCAGGTAAAATAAAAAGGAGGCGGCCCTAATCCATTTACATGATGTGCTTATAAAAACACAAATTTGGAGACAGACTCTGTGAAGGAAAAACACCATACAAAGATAGAGAAGGAATCTAGAAGCCAAGGAATGCCAAACACTGCCAGAAAACCACCAGGAGCTAGAAGAGAGTCATGAAACAGATTCTCCTTCACAGCCTCCAAAACAGGCAGAAATCTGTTGGCACCTAGATCTCAGAATGCTGACCTACAATCTGTGGGAAAACGTTTTTCCAATGGCAGTTGCGCCCTGCCCCCAGCTTGTGGTGCTCCGTTATCTCAGCCCGAGCAAACTACTACAGTCACTCATCAGAAGTCTGCTTTCTGGGCAGCAGCAGCATGGCTGGGTTCGTTCCAGTGGTGTTACTCTCTGTTTCACAGCCCTGGGAGGAGCATCCTGTCACGTGCTTTCCTCCCCTAGAGTGTTGGATTTTCCTTCCCCACAGGCTGGCTTCAGTCCCCCAGACCGGCTGACTAAGGCTCCTATTGGGATCCATTCTGTCTGGGGTTGTGCTGAGATTGTTCAGGTGTCTGGGAGAAATAGAGCAGGTCCCTGCTTCCTCCAAGCAGCCGACAGGTCAGAAAATGAGCCTTGGCCTCCAAATTTGGTATCACATGGTGTTCCTGGAATTGGAACACAAGCACTGTCCCATGATTTCTCTCTGGTTGTGGAGTTGGCCCACCTCAGGGCCTTCCAGGAGCTGGCCATGGGGATGACCTGGTCGCTCCTGGTGCTAAGTGCAGTTGAGCAGGCAAATCTTTCTCTTTATTGTTATTACTACTATCTCTATTAAGCTTATTGATATTCCAACCCATACCTCCTGGAGTCTGCTGTGGGAAGATTTGTACACTAGTCTGTTCGGTGTCTGTGGAAGTTGGGAAACTGCTCATTCAGATGGGGATCCAGCTGTACATGGTACAGGTCACAGTGTAGCTGAAAATTTTCCCTTGGATTCCGACAGAGGAAGACAACAGACGCCAACGCCAAGGTTACCTCACTGAGACTCCACTGAGCTATTGTCATTAAAGAGACACTTCAATGTTTTGTAGTGTTTAATGTGAACTGAAGCGTTTTCTCATTGAGAGTGAGTGTCATCATTTCACAGCAAGTAAACCAGAAGCCCAGAGAGACTAGGTACCCCGGAAAATGGTGTATGTTGAGAGATGCAATCCAGGTGTCCCGGATTCAAACCCTGAGTCCCGTGGGGCTAAGGTGGACTAGGTTGGAAAGAAGGGAGTGTGGCCTAGGCTAGACAATAGGGCTTATGTCCCCCGATCACTGCCATCCCCATCCCAGCTGATCTCTAAGGAGTCCCCTCACCTTGCATTGGAAGGGTCAATGGCGTCATGTTCCAGGATAAAAATGGAGAATCTGTGGGGCTGGTGGAGGCTGTTTGGCTGTGCTGGGCCCTGGTCTGGGTCCTGCTGGCTCTGCTCAGCATTACTGCTTGGTCTTCTAGCACTGCTCTCCTGGGCCAGTGAGAAAGACAGGGATCTCGTGACCCTCTCCAGGGGGCAGTTGTGTCTTACAAGTGACCAGAGGGCCTGCAGTTTCTGGAGATTCTGGGGGTCCAGCATGCCCTTCTGGACTGAGCTCAGGGTCGGGGTCATGCTCAGGGTCCTGTGGCGGCTTAGCCTGTAGGCAGGTCCTGGGAGGCAGCACATGGGCAGAGAGTGTGTAAATTAAACTTGGGGACTGCAGTGATGTGTTGTCAGAATTCATTCTACTGATTGTTTACAGTTTTAGTGAATCCGAAGAATGAATCCTGTGTGAACCTGGAACAAATAAAGGGGAATCAGCAGCCTTTTTGTAGCTGACAGTCATTGTGGCTGATCTGCTGGCTCAACTGGCTGACATAGGACAGAGGTCACATGGCATGTCTGTACTTCGATCCTCTGTCAGCTTCTGTCTCCTGGGCCAGGTGTGCGTGTTCTGCGAGACAGATTCCCGTGACACATTCCTTAATATGATATATTTGTGTATGTGCTCAAATATTAATTACACTCAATATATGTCCGTAGATAGATTTGTCTCTGCTATCTATGCTTATAGATGGATGTGTGTCTTTATACATACATACAAACAAACATATATCAATATTTTTAGGGTTTCAGAACTTTAAACTGAGTCCCACAGTTGTTCTTCAGGTGATCTTTGGTTAGGAAGAAACCACCAGCTCCACTTTATGACCAATGATGAGCGAATGTTGTTCCTACAATGAACAGTGGGGTAAATGACTAATCAGAATCATTGACAGAGATCATCGATGTGAGATGCTCCTGAGCAAAGAAGCTTCTGATCCAGGTCTGGGTCTTTCTGGAAGTGAGGAGGTAGATATGAAGGTGAGTGGTCAGGACATCCCTGGACCTGCCCAGCACAGAGAAGTCTGCTCCCTGGGAGCACTCTTGGACAGTAAGGACACTGGCATTTCCCAAGGGGAGCATTTTCAGGGACTCCCGCCAGTGCTGTGGGTGCTGCTGTGTGAGTCTGACTCTCAGGACATGGTCCCTACAGCCTGAGGAGATAGGATGGATCATCTGCACTTTCTTCTGAGGATTTCACTGGGGACCCCTGCTGACCCCCAGGCCTGGTGTCCCTGGGAGGCACCTACTGGGCAGCCCCAGCCTCTGTCCTGCTGCTCCTGAAGCACTTCCGCTGCCCCCGGCTGGTGGAGGAGGACTCAGCCCAGGAGCTGCCTTCCTGCAGGTCACCTCACAGCACCTGTCACCTGAGAAATGTGAGGACCAGGGATTCCTACCTCAGAGGCAGCTGTACCCCCCTAACCTGCCCTGCCTCCACACTCAGGTCATTGACAGGCACATGGAAGGAGGGTAGGTGACATTCATGTCATGGACATGTACCATGTCCCAGTGTTGGACTGCCCTGGCCTGGCCCATTGTTACATTTATTTTTTTATTTTTATTTTTTTAACTTTTTTTTTTATTGGAGTTCAATTTGCCAACATATAGCATAACACCCAGTGATCATCCCGCCAAATGCCCCCTTCATTGCCCATCACCCAGTTACCCCAATCTCCCTCACTTCTCCTTCCACTAACATTTGTTCATTTCCCAGTTAGCTGTCTCTCATGTTTTGTCACCCTCACTGATTTTTTCACTCATTTTCTCTCCTTTCCCTTTATTCCCTTTTACTAATTTTTATTTTTATTTATTTTATTTTTTAAATTTATAACACCCAGTGCTCATCCCATCAAGTGCCCCCCTCAGTACCCGTCACCCAGTCACCCTCACCCCCCACCCACCTCCCCTTCCACCACCCCTAGTTAATATCCCAGAGTTAGGAGTCTTTCATGTTCTGTCTCCCTTTCTGATATTTCCCACTCATTTTTCTCCTTTACTCTTTATTCCCTTTCACTATTTTTTATAATAAATTTATCTTTATGGTGATCAATTTGCCAACATACAGAATAACACCCAGTGCTCATCCCATCGAGTGCCCCCCTCAGTGCCCATCACCCATTCACCCTCAATCACCACCCTTCTCCCCTTCCATCATCCCTAGTTCGTTTCCCAGAGTTAGGAGTCTTTATGTTCTGTCTCCCTTTCTATTATTTCCCACACATTTCTTCTCCCTTCCCTTATATTCCCTTTCACTATTATTTGCATTCCCCAAATGAATGAGAACATATAATGTTTGTCCTTCTCCAATTTACTTATTTCACTCAGCATAAAAGCCTCCAGTTCCATCCACGTTCAAGGAAATGGTGGGTATTTGTCGGTTCTAATGGCTGAGGAATATTCCATTGTATACATAGACCACATCTTCTTTATCCATCATCTTTCGAGGGACACCGAGGCTCCTTCCACAGTTTGGCTATTGTGGACATTGCTGCTAGAAACATCAGGGTTCAGGCGGTCTGGCATTTCACTGCATCTGGATCTTTGGGGTAAATCCCCAGCAGTGCAATTGCTGGGTCTTAGGGAAGATCTTTTTTTAACTCTGAGTAACCTCCACACAGTTTTCCACAGTGGCTGCACCAGTTCACATTCCCACCAACAGTGCAAGAGAGTTCTCCTTTCTCGACATCCTCTCCAACTTTTGTGGTCCTGCCTTGTTTGTTTTCCCCATTCTCACTAGTGTGCAGTGGTATAGAAGAACCACTGACTTCTGGGCATTGATTTTATATCCTGTCACACTGCCGAATTGCTGTATGAGTTCTACCAAACTTGGGGTGGAGGCTTTTGGGTTTTCATAGTACAGTATCATGTCATCTGCTAAGAGGAAGAGTTTGACTTCTTCTTTGCCAATTTGAATGCCTTTTATTTCTTTTTGTTGCCTGATTGCTGAGGTTAGGACCTCAGGTACTATGTCGAATAGCAGTGGTGAGAGTGGACATCCCTGTCTTGTTCCTGATAATTAGGCTCCCAGTGTTTCCCCCATTGAAAATGATACTTGCTGTGGGCTTTTCGTAGATGGCTTTTAAGATGCTAAAGAACGTTCCCTCTATCCCTACACTCTGAAGAGTTTTAATCAGGAATGGATGCTGTATTTTGTATTTCTCTGCATCTATTGAGAGGATCATATGGTTCTTGTTTTTTCTCTTCCTGATATGATCAATCACATTGATTGCTTTATGAGTGTTGAAGCAGTCTTACATCCCGGGGATAAATCCCACTTGGTCATGGTGAATCATATTCTTAATGTATTGTTGCATCTTATTGGCTAGTACCTTGTTGAGAATTTTTGCATCCGTGTTCATCAGGAATATTGTTCTATAATTTTCCTTTTTGGTGGGGTCCTTGTCTGGTTTTGGAATTAAGATGATGCTGGCCTCATAGGATGAGTTTGGAAGTATCCCATCTCTTTCTACCTTTCCGAACAGCTTTAGTAGAATAGGTATGGTTTCTTCTTTAAACATTTGATAGAATTACCCTGGGACGCCTCTGGCCCTGGATTTTTGTGTCTTGGAAGGTTTTTGATGACTGCGTCAATTTTCTCCCTGGTGACCGGCCTGTTCAGGTTTTCTATTTCTTCTTGTACCAGTTTTGGTAGTTTCTGGTTTTCCAGAAATGTTTCCCTTTCTTCTAGATTGCCTAATTTATTGATTTATAGCTGCTCATAATAAGTTTTTCAAAAGGTTTCTATTTCCTTCTATTGGTGGTGATTGCTCCTTTCTCATTCATGATTTATTAATTTGCGTCTTTTCTCTCTTCTTTTTAATAAGGCTGGTTAATGGTTTATCTATCTTATTAATTCTTTCAAAGAACCAACTCCTGGTTCTGTTGATCTGTTCCACAGTTTTTCTATTCTCGATTTCGTTGAGTTCTGCTCGAATATTAATTAACTCTCTTCTTCTGCTGGGCGTAGGGCCCATCTGCTGTTTTTTCTCTAGCTCCTTTATGTGTAAGGTTAGCTTCTGTATTTGAGTTCCTTCCAGTTTTTGAATGGATGCTTGTATTGCGATGTATTTCCCCCTTAGGACTGCTTTTGCTGCATCCCAAAGATTTTGAACAGTTGTATCTACATTCTCATTAGTTTCCATGAATCTTTTAAAATTTTCCCGAATTTCCTGGTTGACCCTTTCATCTTTTATCAGGATGGTCCTTAACCTCCACGTGTTTGAGGTCCTTCCAAACTTGTTGTTGTGATTTAGTTCTAATATCAAGGCATTATGGTCTGAGAATATGCAGGGGACGATCCCAATGTACTGGTATCGGTTCAGACCCGATCTGTGACCCAGTATGTGGTCTTTTCTGGAGAAAGTTCCATATGCACTTGAGAAGAATGTGTATTCAGTTGAGTTTGGATGTAAGTTCTGTGGATATCTGTGAAATCCATCTGGTCCAGTGTATCATTTAAAGGTCTCGTTTCTTTGGAGATGTTGTGCTTAGAAGACCTATCGAGGGTAGAAAGAGCTAGATTGAAGTCACCAAGTATAAGGGTATTATTATCTAAGTATTTCTTCAGTTTGGTTATTAATTGGTTTAAATATTTGGCAGCTCCCACATTCGGGGCATATATATTGAGGATTGTTAAGTCCTCTTGTTGGATAGATCCTTTAAGTATGAGATAGTGTCCCTCTTCATCTCTCACTACAGTCTTCGAGGTAAATTTTAATTTATCTGATATAAGGATGGCTACCCCTGCTTTCTTTTTAGGGCCATTTGAATGGTGAATGGTACTCCAACCTTTTATTTTCAGGTTGTAGGCGTCCTTCTGTCTAAAATGAGTCTCTTGTAGACAGCAACTAGATGGGTCCTGCTTTTTTATCCAGTCTGAAACCCTGCGTCTTTTGATGGGGTCATTAGTCCCGTTCACGTTCAGAGTTACTATTGACAGATATGAAGTTTAGTGTCATCATATCTATTCAGTCCTTGTTTTTGTGGGTTGTTCCACTGAACTTCTTCTTAAAGGGGAATTTTAAGAGTGCCCCTTAAAATTTCTTGCAGAGCTGGTTTGGTGGTCACATATTTTTTCAGTTCCTGTCTGTCTTGGAAGCTCTTTATCTCTCCTTCCATTTTGAATGAGAGCCTTGCTGGATAAAGTATTCTTGGTTGCATGTTCTTCTCATTTAGGACCCTGAATATATCCTGCCAGCCCTTTCTGGCCTGCCAGGTCTCTGTGGAGAGGTCTGCTGTTACCCTAATATTCCTCCCCATAAAAGTCAGGGATTTCTTGTCTCTTGCTGCTTTAAGGATCTTCTCTTTATCTTTGGAATTCGCAAGCTTCACTATTAAATGTCGAGGTGTTGAATGGTTATTATTGATTTTAGGGGGATCTCTCTATTTCCTGGATCTGAATGCCTGTTTCCCTTCCCAGATTAGGAAAGTTTTCACCTAGGATTTGTTCAAATACATATTCTGGCCCTCTGTCCCTTTTGGCACCCTCGGGAACCCCAATTAAACGCAGGTTTTTCTTCCTCAGGCTGTCGGTTCTTTCCCTTAATCTGTCTTCATGGTCTTTTAATTGTCTGTCTCTTTTTTCCTGTTTCCCTCTTTGCCATCAACTTGTCTTCTATGTCACTCACTCGTTCTTCCACCTCATTTACCCTCATCGTTAGGACTTCTCGTTTGGATTGCATCCCATTCAATTGATTTTTAATTTCTGCCTGATTGGATCTAAATTCTGCAGTCATGAAGTCTCTTGAGTCCTTCATGTTTTTTTCTAGAGCCACCAGTAGCTGTATAATAGTGCTTCTGAATTGGCTTTCTGACATTGAATTGTAATCCAGATTTTGTAACTCTGTGGGAGAGAAGAATGTTTCTGATTCTTTCTTTTGAGGTGAGTTTTTCCTTCTAGTCATTTTGCTCAGTGCAGAGTGGCCAAAAACAAGTTGTATTGGGAAAAGGAGAAAAAGAGAGAGAGAGAGAGAGAAGGTAAGAAAAGAGAAAAGGACAAAAGGAAGATAAAAAAGGAAAAAAAAAGAAGAAAAAGAGAAAGAAAAAGAAAGAAAGGTGAAAAAAAGGTGGGGGAAGCAATCAGAAATCAGAAAGAAAAAAAAACACGGGGGAGTATCTTCTGATTCTGTATACTTTAAGTCCCTTGACTTCGCCTGAACTTGTTCGTCTAGTTGGTCTTCTGGGGGAGGGGCCTGCTGTGCTGATTCTCAGGTGTTAGCACGTGGGGGAGCTGCTCTGCCCCTGCCTGGTGCAGGGCTCAGTGGGGGTTGTTGACCCCTGAGGCCCCTGGAGGAACAACCCCAGTGGCGGGGCCAGCTCTGGAGCCCTGGATTCAGGCCCCGCAGTAGCTCCGGGGCTCTCCGTCTGCAGGGCCTGGAGGCTCCGGGGCGGGGCCGCTGATCTGCTCAGCTCGGGGCAGGAGCGTCCTTGCTGTCCTGGGCCTTCCTGGCCCCTGCCTGTCCGGGGGAGGCCGGATCCTGGGCTGTGTCCCGGCGCCCTGTGCTCCGGGGCCTGCGCTGTTGGATTCGCTCCCGCCCCGCAGCCCCCTCCGCGGAGCCGCCGCCCGAGCCCCTCCGAGCTGCTCCGGGTCCCGCCGAGCGCTGCAGCCCTTAGGGAGCTCGGCGCACTCTCCCGGGGCGCAGGTGCCTGTTAGTGTCCCCGGGAGCCCGAGGGCATCCCCGCCCTCCTGGGTCCTGCTCTAACTCCCTGCGGGCCCCTTTCCGCGGGGAAGGTTGGTGCAGCTCCTGCTCCTCCGGGACGGGGCTCTCCTGTCCTGGGGACACTCGCCCCGGCCTCAGCCCGGCTCCTCGTGGGCCCCTCCCCCTTGGAGGCCTTTTGTTTCTTTATTTCTTTTTCCCCGTCTTCCTACCTTGATAGAAGCGCGAACTCTTCTCAATTTGCGTTTCAGCTGTTCTCTCTTTAAATCTCAGGCCGAATTCATAGATTTTTCAGGATGATTTGAAGGTTATCTAGGTAATTTGGTGGGGACAGGTGATTTGGGGACCCTACTCTTCCGCCATCTTGCCCCTCCTCCTGCTATCAATTTCATCTCTGTATTTTTAAATCTCAAAACATGATTATCATTCAAGGAAGTTTTAAAAGATTTGCTCATAAAAGTATCTTCTACATGTGCTCTTATATATCAAGTAAATCATGTGCTCCAGCCACAGATTAAATATAGTTATAATAAACGTGTCCATATCCTCTGCCGATCCATCTCATGCAAAGCCTGCCTGCAGGGATGTGAGGAGGGAGCAACCTGGGACCTCAGTTGCTGTAGCCTGGGTCAGACCTGCTCATGCTCTGTACACAAGGCCTGGGGGTGGAGGAGAGGGCGACCAGATGGGGACGGGGTTTGTGTCTCACTTCCCCATCTGCCTGTGTCGCTGTGAGCCTTAGCACTGCTGTCCCACACCTGACAGTAATAGTCAGCCTCATCCTCGGCCCTGGCCCCACTGATGGTCAGGGTGGCAGTGTTCCCAGAGTTGGAGCCGGAGAATCGCTCAGGGATCCCTGAGGGCCGCTTGCTATCCTCATAAATAATCAGCACGGGGCCCTGGCCAGGCTTCTGCTGGTACCAATAAGCATATTTATCTCCTATGTTATTTCCCTCACAGGTGATGCTGGCTGTCTTTCCCAGGTTCACTGACACTGAAGGCAGCTGAGTCAACACATAGGAGGCCACAGAACCTGCAAGAGAGAAAATGAGAGGTGGGCTTTCAAACTAAGGTTTCATCTTTAGGAAGCCCCACCTACCTCAGCTGGATTGGGGTTTCAGGCCACTCTGGGCACCCAAGGAGCTGGCTCCCATCAGTCTCAGCCCCTGGGACCCCTATGCCTGGCTGGCGGATGGAGTCAGTGAGCAGATTGGGGGATTTCATCCTCCAGCCCCTCATCTTGCAGCAGGATCATGAGCATCCCGACCCCAACAGACAGTGGCTGCTGCTGAGCCGTCAGGACCAGGCTTGGGACAGTTTTGGGGGTCTGGGTGGCATGAGCCTGGGCTCAGCACCTGTGCAGTGAGCCAGGAATCCGAGGAGGAGAGGAGTCCAGGCCATGGTGGAGGTGCCCTGATTTGCTCCCTGAGGCCTTAGGCTGGGCACATGCCTTCCCAGGCCTCTCTTATCCCCTTACTGGAGGCACCTGCAGGTTATGCAAATCATCTGGGGCTCAGAGGCTACTGCTGAGGAGCTTTGTGGTTTCAGAGAAGGCTCAGCCACAGGGGACAGGGAAAGGTAGGGGTATCCCTGCAGACCTAACATCAGCCCAGGGGATTAGGCTTCATCTGCTCATCCTCTATGTGGTTGTGAAATCTCCTCCTCAGATTTTTATCCAAATCTTGCTCCTGGGTAATCATAAGGCCTTAGATCAGTGCACATTTCACCTAGAACCCTGCTTTTGACCAAAGTTGAAGAAAATTCTTCATGTACTAAGCACACACTGACTTTTGAAGGACCTACTGAGATGCTGTACGTGATGTCCCAGGGAAAGCCACTAGGGCAGGTCATTGATTCTGTGGCTCAGTATCCCCAGTAGATCCCAGCACTCAGTTCCTGGGGGAGATGCAGTCCTGAGCAAGATTAGACAGTGACTGGGTTTTAGCAGGAATGGGCTGGGCTGGAGAGGCGTGACATCCCAGACCTGTGCAGAGACAGTGGCAAATTCCTGAAGATACAGATCTAAGGGACACTGACGCAGAATTTTATGCTGATGATGAAGGTGACAGTGTAGAAAGGGTGTAGCTTTTCCTTTATATCTCAGGTGGTGGTGATGAACCCTCTGTCCTGTCAGAACCCCTGGTGCCTAGACAGTCCATGTACAGGCGTCTTTGGCAGGTGATCTCTGCTGCCCTCTGGTGGCCGCTCCACATTGAAGCTGCAGGTGCAGGAAGACCTTCCTCCAGGTGAAGATTCTGAACCCGCTGCTCCCATGCTGATTCCCTGATCCATGGACTTTTGGCTCCATGGGAGGAATTGCTTTTCTCAAAGTAGTCCCTTTCAACCTCAAGATCATTCAGGTTCGGATCAGATTACTCATGAAAATATGAGCAGGCTCATTGAGAGGAGGAGAATGCAGGGCCCCTCTGCAGTTTGGGTGGTGGGTGGTCATGCAGGTTGTTTGGAGCTTGGACCTGGGGACACAAGACTCAAGGACCACCTATTACTGGTGCCAGCGGCTGGTGAAGGACCAAACTGGGGCAGAGGTGACTCTTGCTTCAAAGTCAGAGACAAGAGAACAGTCACTTAACAAACATTTATTCAGACCCACTTTGGTTTGGCAGACATTCCATCATGGAAATTAGTGTGAACAAGACACAGTCACTTTGTCAGAGTTTCCATCTTGGGCCTGGGGAAGCAGAGGGACATACCTGATTTGATTATATAGTATAGATTCTCCAACCCCATCTTTCTGCATCTTGTTTTTTATATTCTTTCAAAAGTTACACAATTGCTGTCCCAGGTGCCACTTGGTCAGCATTGACTCTATGGTCCAGAGTCATCCACATGGATGTATCATGTGTCTGAGGTTAGTCTGGGGGGACTTTGGTCTTGTGAATAGAGAAACGGATTATATTTATGCAGTGGTATTTCTCTTGTACCCGGGTGTGATAGCTGGAGCTGCAGCAGCCATTCTGAGTTATCTTGTCCACAAGGATGAAAAACAAAACCTCCAAGTAGTGATGGTGAGAGAGCAAGTTGGGACATCACAGAATTAATTAGCAACTAGAGAACCACCACTTGACATCAGACTTATTTCTGTGGGGAAAATTGTTGCCTGAATATTCATGCCTCTGATTGAGAGAGGTGTGCTTGCATTGAAAATTATTGACCACTTATGATAATGATTAACACAATGATCAATGAATAAAATAATGACATATGAACATATGCAGTGTTGGGCTATGTGCAGAGAATGAAGTGAGATCAGACATAGGGACAGGCAGGTCATGTGTGGGGAGAGACTGGAGGGGCCTCTCTGCAGCGGTAACAGTGGGGCTGCTATCAGAATGGGAATCAGGGACCAGACCTGAAGTGTGTTTGGAGTCAGTGTCTGTGGAGCAGAATCTGGTTTGTCTGACGATGCAGGGACAGTGAGGAGCTCAGGTGGCTGTGATTCAAAAGTCGTTTAGTTCCAAGGTGATATTTTCTCATGAGTGAAAATCTCAAAGGCCGGTGTGATGTGTTAGAATTCTCCTGTTGTGTGTTTCCAGGAGAGGTGAGTCAGAAGAGGAGTGCCTGTGAACCTCCCTGCAACCTGAGTAGGAAGCAGGACCTCTTTGTAGGTGACAATTGCTGTGACTTCTCTGTGGCTCACCCCTGTGTGTGTGTGTGCTGTATGACATTAAATTCTTGTCACACATCCCTTGATATCATATATTTATGCAATTAGGCAAGGAGTATACTTGCATATGTGCACATATATACTAAGTATGTCTGCTGTATGCATGCTTGTAGATATACATGTGTGTACATATATACACATATATTTACACTATACATACACACATTTTCTAGAGATTCTGAACTCTGAATTGTGTACCAAAGATGCAGTTGATGTGATCCTTGGATTTTTAGGAGGCACGTGATTCCATTATCAGCAATGATCAGATGGACGTCGTTACTGTAATGATTAGTGGGATCAAATCAATTGCAGACACATTTGACAGAGGACGTTGGGATCCATCAGTTAATGATGGTGTTCCTAGACCGAAATACAAGGGCAGATTACAAATTGTTTACATCTGTATAAGTGGAAAACTCCATTAGGCAAACTTGCTTAAACTTGTCTTGCTACTGAACCTTAGCAGAGACTGTACATTCCTTAATAGCTGCTGGTTTACTTTGTGATCTGAACTGCCTGCCTGGGCTGAGTACTGTCTGTCCAACCATTCCAGGGAACTTGGTATTCACAACAGTTGTCCATCATCAAATAGAAGAGGTAAATTTGATATCAGGCTTTGCTAGGTCCTAAAGGCACAAGTGAGTTGCATGAGGAAGAGGCCCAATGCCCATGACCCCAAACCCTGCTGAATTGCCTTCTCTCTGTCTCCCAACTACGGCCCAAAGTAAACAATCCTGTGACTAACTGATAAAGAGCAATATATACTGGTTTATAGTGTATTATAGTGGTCCCAGTATGATGTGTAGCCAATTCTGATAGTTAACAATATTAGTCCAGCAGCCCTCATTTGGGACACTCCTGCATAACATGGGTAGAGAAAAAATATTCACTAAGGTAATATTTGAGCAGATTACTTGGTTTATTTTGCCCGGATAGAGAGAAGGATAGAGGTGGGTTTCTACTAAGAAACTACATACTTACTACATAGGTTCTGACTCAGAGTTCAGTGGATGACCAGAGACTTCAGGAAACACAATAAGAAAACTGGTGAAAGATATCTGAGGAAGTTATATGTGAGTAGAACCCCCCAAATGAACACAGAGCTTGGTACTATTTGTGTTCCATGAAAATGTCTACCATAGAGTGTCCTCAAAAGGAAATGGTGTTAATAATCAGGTGGATAATGTGACATGTCTGGGGACAGTGGTCAGTTTTCTTTACTTTCCTTTCCTCTTTCTTTCTTTCTTTCTTTCTTTCTTTCTTTCTTTCTTTCTTTCTTTCTCCTTTCTTTCTTTCTTTCTTTCTTTCTTTCTTTCTTTTCTTCTTTCTTTCTTCAATTTGGCAATCTATAGCATAACACCCAGTGCTCATCCCATCAAGTGCCCCCCTCAGTGCCTGTCACCCAGAAACTCCCACCCCCCTGCCCACTTCCCTTTCCACCACCCCTTGTTCATTTCCCAGAGTTAGGAGTCTCTCATGTTCTGTCTCCCTCTCTGATATTTCCCACTCATTTTTTCTCCTTTCCCCTTTATTCCCTTTCACTATTTTTATATTCCCCAAATGAATGAGACCATGTAATGTTTGTCCTTCTCTGATTGACTTATTTCACTCAGCATAATACCCTCCAGTTCCATCCATGTCGAAGCAAATGGTGGGTATTTGTCATTTCTAATGGCTGAGGGATATTCCATTGTATACATAGACCACATCTTCTTTATCCATTCATCTTTCGATGGACAAGTGGTCAGCCTTCTTGTTCCTCCATCCTTGACCTTTGTCCACTGGGTTCCATGGCAAAGTAGCCACGTTGCAAGGTGGGAGGTTATTCATGGCATCATCACTATGGATCTCCACTCTCTAAAGCTGAACTGAATATTGTCACTTCTGAGAACCCACCTGCCAATAGCAGAGACCAACCTTGAGTTCCAAGAATGAGATCATTCCTAGGTAATCAGCCAGGATCCTCGTGGCAGATTGATCCCATTAGACCTCTTCCATCATGGAAGGGATTGCTCTGTCCTTATTAGAACGGACCTAGATAAGGACCTGCTTTCTTTGACTTTAATGCTTCCTCCCAAACTATTTCCCTGAACTTACAGAATGCCTCACCCACTGTTCTAGTATTTCAAGGAGGCTTCTGTCCAAAGTACATATTTCACATCAAATAATATGATGCAGTGTGCCCATGTCCGCAGAATTGGCCAGTTCTACCATCTTCCCCACCATTCTGAAACAGCTGGATTGAATGAGTGCACTAATGGCTGATTGAAGACTCAGTTACTGTGCCTGGCACAGGACAACACCTTGTGGGGCTTGGGCAACATTTTCCAGAAGGTGATATTTGCACTACACGTGTTTCCAACCTATGAGGCTGTGTCTCCCATAGTCATCATTCGTGGGTCCATGAATCTAATGGTGGAGATGGGAATGTCCACACTCACTGATTCAGAATCATGACTCTATCCCTATGACCCAAACTCTGATACCATAGAGGTCTTAGTTCTAAAGGAGAACTGCTTTCCTTAGAAACACAGCAATGATACTATTCAACCAAAAGGTCAGAGAGCTCCTTGTCATTTTGAGCTTCTTGTGTATCCATGTATGACTCTCTGTCTGTAATTTCAGTGGTCTTCTATCCCCAATAAATGCACTAGCCAGGGACACCTGGATGGCTCAGGGTTGAGTGCCTACTTTTGGCTTGGGTCGTGATCCCAAGGTCCTGGGATCAAGTTCCGGATCAGGCTCCCCAGAGGGAGTCTGCTTCTGCCTCTGCCTGTGTCTCTGCCTCTCTCTGTGTCTCTCATGAATAAATATTTTTTAAAAATACACTAGCCAAATAATGTGACAGCCTCATTCTGCCTCCTGCGTATACGCTCCTGATCTACAGGATGCAGAGCCTACCTGAAGGGCTGGGTTGGGAGGGAGGTCTGAGAATCTCAGATCTGGGGACCTAGCCTGGGCCTTCTTAATGCTTTGTACACAGTCTTCCTGGGGGTAAATAGATATTCAGCACAGGAGCTTGGCCCAGCTTCTGCTGCTGTCACTGGACATTTTCCCCTCCCACATTTTTCCCCGCAGGTGATCCTGGCTGTCTGTCCCAGGGTCACTGACATGGAGTGATGGAGTGGAGTTTTGTCAGTACCTAGGAGACATGTGAACCCAGGCACAGCACCTGTCAGTGAGGGAAGACACTGAGGAAGAAAGGGGTCAGACCATGGTGCAAGTGCCCTGATTCTGTTACCATAGCCTAAGGCTGAACAATGTTCCTCCCAGGCCTCTCTTATCTCCTTGATAGAGACACCTTCTGATTATGGAAGTCAGATTGGGCTCCAGGGCTGCTGCTGAGGACCCTTGAGGGTTCAGAGAATATTCAGCACCAAAGGACATAGAAAGTGGAGGGGCAGCCTGGACCCATAGCCTTGGGCTGATATCTTAATCCCAGATTGTCCTACATTCACTCCTTTGCTGGCCTGACCCCTGAGATTCAGAAGTGGATTGGGTCTTCATTTTCTAAGCCCATTCTGGCAGTGACATTATCATGCTCCCAGAGGTGCAGGATGCTACATCAGATTACAGCTCATGGCCACAGATACCAAATAAAATTTATCCTCTACCAAGAGCACATGACATTTCCATAACCATCATGGTGCTGTATGTGTCTGATCTTGGTTGTGAGCTCTTGCAATGGGTCTTAGGGACTGTGCCTCAGTACCCCCCTGTTCCAACCAGCCTCTGCAAGCAGTATTTTCCATGTCAGAGAAGGAGAAGAAGCGTCAACAATTAGTAACTCTTCAAGGAAATGTCTATTAAATTTAAGTGTCTTCAGTTGTGGAGACACATGAAATAAACATCTTAATTGATAAGTTAATTTGGAAAAAGTTTATGATATGGAACATTATTGTATCGCAGGCACAGGGAAAGGGAAGAACAGAGTCTTCCACAACCCTCTCCCTTGAGGGGGATAAGTGGATGGACAGGTGAGGGGACAGGTGGGAGGACCTTCCAGGAAGGAAGAGCAACTGTATCTTGCAGCACTGGGGACTCTCAGCACAGAGGAGGGAGGGGGAAACGTGTGATCACAGAGAGGATGAGTGTTTATGGACAGTGATCGCCCTTTAGTTCTGTTCAGGTAGGGAGGGCACGGATTGGTGGTGGGAGGGAAAGTGCTTCTACCAGTGTTAGAGAAATAAGCAATGTCTGCAAGAGCAGGACCTGACACAGGTACCCTAAGAATTTGCACTTGAGAGTGAAGGATGAGTGTGCACAAATAAAAAATAAACCTTGCCTGTTAGAAACCCTGATGCCCAGGCCCTCCCCATTGCATGTGGTTTTACCACATGATCTCTGCTGTCTCCTGGTGGCCACTCTACATGGCTGCTGGAAGACCAGAAGTTCTGCTTTGGTAAGGTATAGATTCATAGTTCATAGTTCAGGTCCAAATCCTCATCAGTTGACCTCTGCCAGAGTGAGGAATGAGCTTTGTATGCATGGCTTCTGCCTGCGTCATGTTCTGGCTGATGGGCCCAGATTGGCCATGAACACATGCACAGGCTCATTTGGAGGAGGAAAGCACTGGTTTACCCGAGGCTTCCCAGCACCTGTCTGTGGGGTGTAGTAGGTCATGCAAGTGGTACTACAGCTTAACACTAAGGGTCACAAGACTCAAGGGATGGCTCTTATTGGTGCCAACTGTGGGTGCAGGGTTCCTGTGTGTGTGTGTGTGGGGGGGTGATCAAGGACTAAAGGCTCAAAGACAGAAACAGAAGACCTTCTGGCAAGCAGACATTTCTTCAGACCCACATTGGTCTGGCCCACCTTCCATCCTGGGAATGCTGCATGAACAGGACACAGTTCCTCTTGAACAGGGAACTCGGCTGCTGCTCCTGTGATGGGAAGAGAAATACACAGGGAGCTGTGTGTGGGAGGAGCTCAGTCAGTGCCCCCGGGAAGCACGGTACAGGTGGTCAGAGGATTGGGAGAACAGGACCAGTTGAGGGACCTGGATTCCACCTCAGCTCAGGTCTAGTCTGGACCTTTCTCCTAAGGTGAGCACTCTGGGCACAGAGGGATGTACCAGGTGTGGGAAGAGGCCATTCCCAGGTAATTAGTCAGGTTCTGTTGGCAGGTGCTGGCAGCATTGAGGGGCCCCCATTGTGAAGCTGCTTGGTGGGGACATGTTTGACACCAGGAGGAATCAGACAGGTCCTGATTTCTCCCTAAGTCACCTGGGGGCTGAGATCCCTCAGGGAAGTGGTACTGTTCCCCCCATCCCTCTTATATGACTGCAGCCTCAGGGACTAAAGGGCACCATGAGCCTCCTGTGTCCCTGTCTGCGGTCCCAGTGGGTGACCTGTCACGCTTTCTCCAACCCCCCACAGCCTGGCTGAGCTGAATAGGAATAGAAGGGAGGGGTGCACCAGACAGGGAGGGGAGGGGGGATGGAGAGCAGGTCCTGGGTCCCTGGAGAGGCAGATGGAGGAGCAGGAGCTGGAGGAGCATGGCAGCAGTGGTGAGGAAGGCTGCCCAGGCTGAGAGAGGAGGTGGGTCAACCTCAGCCAGAATGTTCCAGGTCCTGAGCTTCTTCCTCTCTGTTCTGCCAGCTGCCTATGGGGGGCACCTGGCCACAGTGACACCTGCTACCTGGAAGGGAAAGTGGCAGCCCATTCATTGTCATGTTCATGAAAAAGTCAGTGATTAGTATCTTTCTATTATAATGCACTAGATAGACCTTTTCATGATCTTTTAGCCTGAAAGGTCCTTGGGAATATTATTTAAGTCCTAGAGGTTCCCCTAAAAAACTACAGGCTGCATCAGAGTCTATCAGGTCAATAGCTACATTCCAGATTGAATAATCCAATTGTAGCTGTCCATGCTTTTTTGAGGAGGAAATGATTTTGTCCTGAGTTTCCTTATCCTCACTAAGATGTCAACTTGGCTATAAGCCAGAAATGGAAATAATGTGAACCCCTCCTTTATATTTATATTTATATTTATATTGCACATTTGTTGTTTTTACTTCATGTGAGTGTCCTAAAAAGCATTGTCAAAATCACACGCCAAAGAATCATGAATAGAAATTCAGCTTATAATACAACTTTATTGGAAAATGTCTTGGAAAATGTGTCTACCCTCACAGCAACAGGTGAGGCTCAAACATAGACATTTTCATCCGCAGGGTCAGAAATGATGTGGATGTGAGTCCATGTGGGTCACACCTCAACTAAGCCCACGTGATCTTTCCCCGTGAACTACATGCTCTGTCCTGCTCACACCTGTGGGAAATTCACTTTGATCACAGGCAGGAGATTCCTCTTTCTGGGAATGAAGAGCTGGGTTGTGTGCGGGCACATGAAGACATCTGTCCCATATTTCTGTCATGGCTCTGGTGAGCTGGTAAGTGCTTCCTTTTCTCTCAATGCCAATTTCTCACAAGCAGGAGATCAGAGAGCGGTCCCCTCTCCTGTCACATGCTATGCTCTAAGGTTGGGAAGTACTAGCTTTTCCTAATGTGGGTTTTCCTGAAGATTACCATAACATGAGTCTTGTTGAGTCCCTTCCTCACTGAGGCCCAAGCAGTTGGGAAAGTGTCAGAATTGCTTTTTCCAATGTGGCTTCCCCCAAAAAGTTCATTTGCTCTTAAATCGAAGAATTTGTCACTTGAAATCCAGGCCTTGTAGAGATTTGTTTACTAGTTCATGCCATGGAAGATGTCTCCAAATGGATTGGATACTGCACACATATTCACTCTCAGAGCACTAATATAGTCAGGAAGTTGTTTGTAGACCGCAATGTGAATGAGCGTGTTATATACTTCCAATACAAAGACAGGAGAGAATGCAAAAACATCTCCATCCTATTTACTTCTAATCCCCATGGCCCACATTTAACCTGTGTGCATGCATCTGGTGTTGTCTGGGCAATGGAGATTCAGCACGTGCAAATCTAACCTAACTTAAACTGGTACAGCAGTCATAGAACACATATGGAAGCTCCTCAATAAATTAAAAGCATCTCCATATGATCCAGTTATCCCATTTCTGCATATAAATCCAAAGAAAATGAAATCAATATCTCAAAGAAATTTCTGCACCCCTATGTTCATTGTAGCATCAATCACAATCACCAAGACAAGAACACAATCTAAGTGTTCATCCATAGATGAATGGATAAAGCAATTGACATACACACACACACAGAGGATTATTATTCAGCTTTAAAATAAAAGGGAATCTTGCCATTTGTAACAATTGGATAAAGTTGGAGGGCATTATGCTAAGTGATACAAGTCAGATAGAAAAATCAATATTTGGGACACCTAGGTGGCTCAGCAGTTGAGCATCTGCCTTTGGCTCAGGTCATGATCTGGGGGTCCTGGGATCAAGTCCCACATGAGGCTCCCTGCGAGGAGCCTCCCTCTCCCTCTGCCTGTGTCTCTGCCTCTCTCTGTGTGTTTCTCATGAATAAATAAATAAAATCTTTTAAAAAAATCAATACTCTATTATCTCACTTGTATGTGGAATCTAAAAGTGCTGAATTCATAAGAATAGAGAGTAGATGGATAGTTACCAGGGTCAGAGGGTGGGAGAAATGGAATGTCGATTGAAGAGTATAGATTTCTAGTTATAAGATGAATAATTTATTGGGATATAATGTGCAGCTTGGTGGTTATAGGTTACAATATTGTATAATTGAAAATTACTAAGATGATAGATCTTGGATGTTGTCACCACACACACACTAACACATAGATGCACGAAGGCAAGTGTGTGAAGGGATGGATGGGTTAACTAACCATATTTGGGGTCATCGTGTTAAAATATATGTGTGTATCAAGTCATCATGTTTTATACCCTCAACTCACACAACGTCATATCTCTATAGCTAGATATAGCTGGAAAATCAAGGAAAATTCCATTTGTATTTTTGTTTTCTTTTTTTTCTATCAATTTTGGGGTGGATCTTCCTCTGCAAAGGGTGAGAATTTGACTTCTTCTTTGCCATTTTGGATGTATATTATTTCTTTCTGTTGTCTGATTGCTGAGGCTAGAATTTCTAGCACTCAATGAACAACAGTGGTGAGAGTGGACCTTGCTGTCATATTCCTGACCTCAGGGGAACAGCTCTAAGTTTTTCTCTGTTGAGAATAATACATCCTGTGGGCTTCTCCTATACGGCTTTCATGATATGGAGGTATGTTCTCTATACTGTGGAGAGTTTTAATCAAAAAAAGATGCTGTATTTTGTCAAATGCTTCTTTGTCATTATTGAGAGGATCATTTAGCTCTTATGTGTTCTTTTATTAATGTGGTGTATCATGTTGATTGATTTGTGGATGTTGAACACACTTGCAGCCCAGGAATAAATCCCACTTGCTCATGGTGATCAATCCTTTTAATGTATTCTTGGATCCTATCGGCTAGTGTCTTGGTGAGAAATTTAGTATCTATGTTCATCAGGGATACTGGTCTTTACTTCTACGTTTTGGTGGGGTCTTAGTCTAGTTTTCAGATTAAGGTAATGCTGGCCTCATAAAAAGAGTTTGGAAATTTTCCTTCTAAATAACAAATGTTGGAGAGGATGTAGAGAAAGGGCAACCCTCCTGCACTGTTGGTGGGAATGTGAACTGGTGCAGCCACTCTGGAAAACTGTGTGGAGGTTACTCAAAGAGTTAAAAATAGAGCTACCCTATGACCCAGCAATTGCACTGCTGGGGAATTACCCCAAAGATACAGATGCAGTAAAACCTGGGACACCTGCACCCCAATGTTCATAGCAGCAATGTCCACAATAGCCAAACTGTGGAAGGAGCCTCAGTGTCCGTCGAAAGATGAATGGATAAAGAAGATGTGGTTTATGTATACAATGGAATATTCCTCAGACATTAGAAACGACAAATACCCACCATTTGCTTCAACGTGGATGGAACTGGAGGGTATTATGCTGAGTGAAGTAAGTCAATTGGAGAAGGACATACATTATATGGTTTAATTCATTTGGAGAATATAAAAAATAGTGAAAGGGAATAAAGGGGAAAGGAGAGAAAATGAGTGGGAAATATCAGTGAGGGTGATGAAACATGAGAGACTCCTAACTCTGGGAAATGAACAAGGAGTAGTGAAAAGGGAGGTGGGCGGGGGGTTGGGGTGACTGGGTGATGGGCACTGAGGAGGGCACTTGATGGGATGAACACTGGTTGTGATGCTATATGTTGGCAAATTGAACTTCAATTAAAAATATACAAAAATAAATTTTAAAAAATTTAAAAGGAAATTTTCCTTCTGTTTCCATTTTTTTTTGAACCAGCTTTGGAAGGAGAGGTTTTAATTGTTCTTTAAATGTTTGGTAGAATTCCCCTGGGAGAGGAATGCTGGTCCCTGGTCCCTGGGGAGTAAGAGGGGGAGAGAGAGAGAGAGAGAGAGAGAGAGAGAGAGAGAGAGAGAGAGAGAGAGAAGCAGAAACTGGCAGGTACAAGGCAGCAGAGTTCCCTGCACCAGGTGAGGAAGGCTGCCCAGGTTGAAAAGGGACGTGGGACAACCTCAGACAGAATGTTCTAAGTCCTGAAGCCTCTTCCCCTTGTTCGGCCAGCTGCCTGCACTTGGCACTGTGCACTTGGTCAAGGGGGATCTGGGGACCAGGGAGGTGGGAGCCCATTAATTGTCAGGTTGTTGAGAAAGCCTCAGCTAGGAATATCCAGAATATAATGATCTAGTGTGGCCTTTAATTATGCTTTCACCTGAAATATTCATGGAAATATCTTTTTGTCACAGGGATTCACACCAAAATTTTTCTTTCCTGTTCATCAGGTCAATACGTAAATTTTAGATGAAATATTCCAATTGCTCTTGCCATTCTTTCCTGAGGAGATAATTATTTTATGTCCTGTGTCTCCTACTCCCACAAGTTATCCCTCTAACAGAACCCAGGGTGGAAATAGGGAAAGCCTGTGTTCCTCCTTCTTAATAAATTCTCCTCTGTCGTTCAGACCTCATGCAGTCGCTCTAAAAAATCAGCCTGAAAATCACCAAAGATATAGGGAGAGAAATTCAATTCATGGAAAAAATTTATCCAAATCTTAGAAAACGTCTTTACCTTCAGAGGGACAGAAGTGACCAGAATGCAGCTGTGTCCGCCACATGGGGTCACTTAGTCAAGGGTGTGAGTCCACGTGGGTCAGACCTGAGCTAAGGGTCAGAGCTGCCTGGTGCAGGTGATGGGCCCTGGGAGGACAGTGGTGCAAGAGGAAGTCCCCAGGTGGCCCCAGATGGTATCTGTACTTCTTCCAGTTTCTGTAAAACCCGAAGAGAGAAGGGCCTGGGGTGGCAGGGACATGTATCCCTCTCAGGAAGCCTCACAGCCCTTCATGATGTGGGGACCCCTACCCGAGAACCAGAAGAGACACAGCCTCTAGGGCCCACCCAGGCCACCTGCACGCAGGAGAAGAGGGTTCTCTGCAGACTGTGCTGTCTGAGACAGCTGTCTCCTCTCCTGAATGACACATGATTACATCTGGGTCCCTCTTGATACATCATGACGTCCTAAATCTTTACTCTCAACTCTAAACCCCAATTACAATCCCAATAGTCAGAACAGCCCCTCACTCTGTCACTGTTCAGGTGGATAAACTTCCCAGATGGGATGACAGAGAACCAGTTAGAGTCTCCCCCCCTTCTGGAGTGTCAGCCCAGGACTGGGAAGGACACCTGATCCTAGCAGCGCTCAGAGAGCAGGAAAGAGTGAGAGCCAGACCACGGAGGAGATTTGTGTCCCACTGCCCATCCTTCTGTGTCACTTGTATCCCTGCCAAGCATACCTCAGCCATGATAGATGATCCAGCAGTGAGCAGCCTTGTCCTGGCCATTGTGGCCCTGGTCATGCTCAGGTGGCCATGAAGTTCCATCTTCAGAATTAGCCCCAGATGGTTGCTCATGTCTGTATATATATAACCAGCTCAGGGATCTGGTATATCTTCTGCCTCTAATAAGAAATATGTTCCTGCCTGAGCTCAGACCCAGAGCAGGGGATCCTGGGCTTACCCAGGGTGATGATGACAGGGGCGTATTCTCAACCTCAGGTTAAGGGAGGCAGAGCCTATAAGAGAGGAAAGGAGAGAAGGCTGGAGGGAGACAGGGAGGCTGAATCAGAAGTGACTGTCCCAGCCCTGAGGGGAGGGAGTGTTGTGGACACACGTGAGGACAATATCCTAACCCTAGGCAGCCTGGGGGTGGGATGGACAGCAGGACCCTGGTGCCTCATATTGTGTTTCTCCAGGGAGCCTGTCTCCTGTGCTGGGAGCAGCTGGGAGCAGGACATAGACACTCAGAGTGAAGTCTCCGAGGCAGCAACAAACACTCCCCTGGGAGCTGTTCCACCTGCATCTGCATCTTGCAGAGCCTTCCCCTCCTCTGGGGACGATGTGCTTACTGAGCTTCACAGGGTGGGGCTCCAATGCTGTGGAAAGTCTCACTTCCTCTCCTTGTCTTCCTAGGTCCTACTTGGCCACCTGGCTCTTGGGGCTTAACTGTCTCCTCAGGTCACTGAACTTGATTCAGAGTCTATACCCTGTAATGGTTTCAGAAAATGGTTTAAGAATAGACTTTTTCACCCATGGGATCTGTGTTATGCAGGGGCGATGCCCCGGTGCGCTCATGGGTCCTGTGCCTGCGGAGCTGTGCTTACCTCTGGGCTCCATGGGGAAGCCCTCGTCACTCCGTGCACCTCTTAAAGGCTGGGAGTGAAGGATGTAGAGTCAATGGCATTTCTGTCTCTGTTCTCATGAATGTGTGCTGTGCACAGCCTCTGTGTGTGGATAAAATATGTACCAGATATCTCCACACTCTAAGTGTCCACATTATCTTCACGGATTCTCTGTCTGTTCTGTGAATGCTTCATGTCCCACAATGTGGAGCAGACTGGGTGTAACTTGTCCTTAACTTCTGCTTGGATTTCAGCGTCACTTCCTTTCCTGGAGGCTTCTGATCTGCAGCATCTAGGCTGGTGATGCTGTGAAACTCAATCCCACCTCCCTGTCTTTAATCATGATGTTAAGAGCATTTCCTGAATGTGATTCGTAATATCAATTCCATATAGAATCTTGCTTTTATTTTCACTTTGTCCCATGTGTTGTTTCTTATTTCCATGTATTTCTTTCTCTTTTTAAATCTAACTGAGCATTGTCAAGTGACTCCATTTCTTCTCAATATTTAGGCTCATTGGCTATAACTGCTTCTGACCTGATTACCTCCCCCCCGTCATGTCTGTTTGCAGGTGATGGTAAAGCAGGTCACCTGGAGAGGAAGAACCTGAGAGCATATCTCTGCATGCTCTGCATTCTGCCATCATTTTCCTGCATACTACTCTTAGCTCTAATGTGAATTCCAACATAGGTTCAAATTAGATTTGCTTATTTTTTTTTATTGGAGTTCAATTAGCCAACATATAGAATAACACCCAGTGCTCATCCCGACAAGTGCCATCCTCAGTGACCATCACCCAGTCACGCCCACTCCCGCCCACCTCCCCTTCCACCACCCCTAGTTCGTTTCCCAGAGTTAGGAGTCTTTATGTTCTGTCTCCCTTTCTAATATTTCCCACATATTTCTTCTCCCTTCCCTAATATTCACTTTCACTATTATTTATATTCCCCAAATGAAGGAGAACACATAATGTTTATCCTTCTCTAATTGACTTACTTCACTCAGCATAATACCCTCAGTTACACCCATGATGAAGCAAATGGTGGGTATTTGTCGTTTCTAATGGCTGAGTAATATTCCATTGTATACATAAACCACATCTTCTTTATCCATTCATCTTTCAATGGACACAGAGGCTCCTTCCACAGTTTGGCTATTGTGGACATTGCTGCTATAAACATTGGGGTGCAGGTGTCCCGGAGTTTCATTGCATCTGTATTTTTGGGGTAAATCCCCAGCAGTACAATTGCTAGGTCATAGGGCAGGTCTATTTTTAACTCTTTGAGGACCTTCCACACAGTTTTCCAGGGTGGCTGCACCAGTTCACATTCCCACCAACAGTGCAAGAGAGTTCCCGTTTCACCACATCCTCTGCAACATTTGTGGTTTCCTGCCTTGTTAATTTTCCCCATTCTAACTGGCGTGAGGTGGTATCTCATTGTGGTTTTGATTTCTATTTCCCTGATGGCAAGTGATGCAGAGCATTTTCTCATGTGCATGTTGGCCATGTCTATGTCTTCCTCTGTGAAATTTCTGTTATGTCTTTGCCCATTTCATGATTGGATTGTTTGTTTCTTTGCTGTTGAATTGAATAACTTCACATGAAGGCAAGAGAAACAAAAGCAAAAATGAACTATTGGGGCTTCATCAAGATAAGAAGCTTTTTTTTTTTTTTTTTTTTGCCCATTTCATGATTGGATTGTTTGTTTCTTTGCTGTTGAGTTTAAGAAGTTCTTTATAGATCTTGGAAACTAGCCCTTTATCTGATACGTCATTTGCAAATATCTTCTCCCATTCTGTAGGTTGTCTTTTAGTTTTGTTGACTGTATCCTTTGCTGTGCAAAAGCTTCTTATCTTGATGAAGTCCCAATAGTTCATTTGTGCTTTTGTTTCTTTTGCCTTCATGGATGTATCTTGCAAGAAGTTACTGTGGCTGATTTCAAAAAGGGTATTGCCTGTGTTCTCCTCTAGGATTTTGATGGAGTCTTGTCTCACATTTAGATCTTTCATCCATTTTGAGTTTATCTTTGTGTATGGTGCAAGAGAGTGGTCTAGTTTCATTCTTCTGCATGTGGGTGTCCAATTTTCCCAGCACCATTTATTGAAGAGACTGTCTTTCTTCCAATGGATAGTCTTTCCTCCTTTATTGAATATTAGTTGACCATAAAATTCAGGGTCCACTTCTGGGTTCTTTATTCTGTTCCATTGATCTATGTATCTGTTTTTGTGCCAGTACCACACTGTCCTGATAACCACAGCTTTGTAGTACATCCTGAAATCTGGTATTGTGATGCCCCCAGATATGGTTTTCTTTTTGAAATTCCCCTGGCTATTCGGGATCTTTTCTGATTACACATGAAACTTAAAATTCCACACAAATCTTAAAATAATTTGTTCTAACTCTCTGAAGAAAGTCCATGGTATTTTGATAGGGATTGCATTAAATGTGTAAATTGCCCTGGGTAACATTGACATTTTCACAATATTAATTCTGCCAATCCATGAGCATGGAATATTTTTCCATCTCTTTGTGTCTTCCTCAATTTCTTTCAGAAGTGTTTTGTAGTTTTTAGGGTATAGATCCTTTACCTCTTTGGTTAGGTTTATTCGTAGGTATGTTATGCTTTTCGGTGCAATTCTAAAGGGGATTGACTCCTTAATTTCTCTTTCTTCAATCTCATTGTTAGTGAATACAAATGCCACTGATTTCTGGGCATTGATTTTGTATCCTGCCATGCTACCAAATTGCTGTATGAGTTCTAGCAATCTTGGGGTGGAGGCTTTTGGGTTTTCTATGTAGAGTATCATGTCATCGGTGAAGAGGGTGAGTTTGACTTCTTCTTTGCCAATTTGAATGCCTTTAATGTCTTTTTGTTATCTGATTGCTGAGGCGAGGACTTCCAGTACTATGTTGACTAGCAGTGGTGTGAGTGGACATCCCTGTCTTGTTCCTGATCTTAGGGGAAAAGCTCCCAGTGCTTCCCCATTGACAATGATATTTGCTGTGGGCTTTTCGTAGATGGCTTTTAAGATGTTGCAGAATGTTCCCTCTATCCCTACACCTGAAGAGTTTTGATCATGAATGGATGCTGTATTTTGTCAAATGCTTTCTCTGCATCTGATGAGAGGATCATATGGTTCTTGGTTTTTCTCTTGCTGATATGATGAATCACATTGATTGTTTTATGAGTGTTGAACCAGCCTTGTGTCCCGGGGATAAATCCTACTTGGTCATGAGGAATAATTTTCAAATGTACTCTTGGATCCTATTGCCTAGCATCTTGTTGAGAATGTTTGCATCCATGTTCATCAGGGATATTGGTCTGTAACTCTCCTTTTTGGTGGGGTCTTTGTCTGGTTTTGGAATTAAGGTGATGCTGGCCTCATAGAACGTATTTGGAAGTACTCCATCTCTTTCTATCTTTCCAAACAGCTTTAGTAGAATAGGTATAGTTTCTTCTTTAAACGTTTGATAGAATTCCCCTGGGAAGCCATCTGGCCCTGGACTTTTGTGTCTTGGGAGGTTTTTGATGACTGTTTCATTTTCCTCCCTGGTTATTGGCCTGTTCAGGTTTTCTATTTCTTCCTGTTCCAGTTTTGGTAGTTTGTGGCTTTCCAGGAATGCGTCCATTTCTTCTAGGTTGCCTAATTTATTGGCGTATAGCAGTTCATAATATGTTTTTAAAATCGTTTGTATTTCCTTGGTGTTGGTAGTGATCTCTCCTTTCTCATTCATGATTGTATTAATTTAAGTCTTCTCTCTCTTCTTTTTAATAAGGTTGGCTAATGGTTTATCCATCTTATTAATTCTTTCAAAGAACCTACTCCTGGCTCTGTTGATCTGCTCCACAGTTCTTCTGGTCTCGATTTCGTTGAGTTCTGCTCGAATCTTTATTAACTCTCTCTCTCTGCTGAGTGTAGGATCTATTTGCTGTTTTTTGTCTAGTTCCTTTATGTGTAAGGTTAGCTTTTGTATTTGAGTCTTTCCAGTTTTTGAATGGATGCTTGTATTGTGATGTATTTCCCCCTTAGGACTGCTTTTGCTGCATCCCAAAGATTTTGAATGGTTGTATCTTCATTCTCATTAGTTTCCATGAATCTTTTAAAATCTTCCTTAATTTCCTGGTTGACCCTTTCGTCTTTTATCAGGATGGTCCTTAACCTCCACGTGTTTGAGGTCCTTCCGAACTTCTTGTTGTGATTTAGTTCTAATTTCAAGGCATTATGGTCTAAGAATATGCAGGGTACGAACCCAATCTTTTGGTATCGGTTCAGACCCAATTTGTGACCTAGCATGTGGTCTATTCTGGAGAAAGTTCCATGTGCACTTGAGAAGACTGTGTATTCAGTTGAGTTTGGATGTAAAGTTCTGTAGATATCTATGAAATCCATCCGGGCCAGTGTATTATTTAAAGCTCTCAGTTATTTGGAGATGTTGTGCTTAGAAGACCTATGGAGGGTAGAAAGAGCTAGATTGAAGTCACCAAGTATAAGGGTATTATTATCTAAGTATTTCTTCACTTTGGATGTTAATTGGTTTAAATATTTGGCAGCTCCCACATTTGGGGCATATATATTGAGGATTGTTAAGTCCTCTTGTTGGATAGATCCTTTAAGTATGAGATAGTGTCCCTCTTCATCTCTCACTACAGTCTTCGGGGTTAATTTTAGTTTATCTGATATGAGGATGGCTACCCCTGCTTTCTTTTGAGGACCATTCGAATGGTAAATGGTTCTCCAACCTTTTATTTTCAGGCTGTAGGTGTCCTTCTGTCTAAAATGAGTCTCTTGTAGACAGCAAATAGATGGGTCCTGCTCTTTTATCCAGTCTGAAACCCTGTGCCTTTTGATGGGGTCATTAAGCCCGTTCACATTCAGAGTTACTATTGACAGATATGAGTTTAGTGTCATCATGATATCTATTCAGTCCTTGTTTTTGTGGATTGTTCCACTGAACTTCTTCTTAAAGGGGAATTTTAAGAGTGCCCCTTAAAATTTCTTGGAGAACTGGTTTGGAGGTCACATATTCTTTCAGTTCCCTCCTGTCTTGGAAGCTCTTAATCTCTCCTTCCATTCTGAATGAGAGCCGTGCTGGATAAAGTATTCTTGGTTGCACGTTCTTCTCATTTAGGATCCTGAATTTATCCTGCCAGCCGTTTCTGGCCTGCCAGGTCTCTGTGGAGAGGTCTGCTGTTACCCTAATACTCCTCCCCATAAAAGTCAGGGATTTCTTGTCTCTTGCTGCTTTAAGGATCTTTTCTTTATCTTTGGAATTTGCAAGCTTCACTATTAAATGTGGAGGTGTTGAACGGTTTTTATTGATTTTTTGGGGGGGATCTCTCTATTTCCTGGATCTGAATGCCTGTTTCTCTTCCCAGATTAGGAAAGTTTTCAGCCATGATTTGTTCAAATACATATTCTGGCCCTCTGGCCCTTTCCGTGCCCTCAGGAACCCCAATTAAATGTAGGCTTTTCTTCCTCAGGCTGCCGTTTATTTCCCTTAATCTGTCTTCATGGTCTTTTAATTGTTTGTCTCTTTTTTCCTCAGTTTCCCTCTTTGCCATCAACTTGTCTTCTATGTCACTCACTCGTTCTTCCACCTCGTTAACCCTCATCGTTAGGACTTCTCGTTTGGATTGCATCTCATTCAATTGATTTTTAATTTCTGCCTGATTGGATCTAAATTCTGCAGTCATGAAGTCTCTTGAGTCCTTTATGGTTTTTTCTAGAGCCACCAGTAGCTGTATAATAGTGCTTCTGAATTGGCTTTCTGACATTGAATTGTAATCCAGATTTTGTAACTCTGTGGGAGAGAGGACTGTTTCTGATTCTTTCTTTTGAGGTGAGGTTTTCCTTCTAGTCATTTTGCTCAGTGCAGAGTGGCCAAAAACAAGTTGTATTGGGAAAAGGAGAAAAAGAGAGGAGAGAGAGAAGGAAAGAAAAGAGAAAAAGAAAAAACAAAAAAGGAAGATAAAAAAGGAAAAAAGAAGAAAAAGAAAAAGAGAAAGAAAGGAAGGAAAAAGGGGTGGGGGAAGCAAACAGAAATCAAAAAGCAAAAAATCATAAACAAACAAACAAAAAAAACACGTGGGAGTATCTTCCGATTCTGTATACTTTGAGTCCCTTGACTTCCCCTGGAACTGGTCCGTCTCGCTGGTCTTCTGGGGGAGGGGCCTGTTGTGCTGATTCTCAGGTGTTAGCACGTGGGGGAGCTGCTCTGCCCCTGCCTGGTGCAGGGCTCAGTGGGGGTTGTTTACCCCGTGAGGCCCCAGGAGGAACAGCAGCAGTGGCGGGGCCAGCTCTGGAGCCCTGGATTCAGCCCCCGCAATAACTAGGGAACTCTCTGTCTGCAGGGCCTGGGGGCTCCGGGGCGGGGCCGCTGATCTGCTCAGCTCGGGGCAGGAGCGTCCTCGCTGTCCTGGGCCCTCCTGGTCTCTGCCTGTCCTGGGGGGAGGCCGGATCCTGGGCTGTGTCCCGGCGCCCTGGGCTCCCAGCCCTCGCTGTTGGATTTGCGGTCAGGCCGTGCAGTCCCCTCCGCACAGCCGCCACCCGAGCCCCTCCGAGCTGCTCCTGGAACTGCGCAGCCCCCTCCGCACGGAGCCTCTTCCTCTGCCCGAGCACCTCCGAGCTGCTCCCGAGGCCGCGCAACCCCCTCCGCGGAGCCGCCGCCTGAGCCCCTCCGAGCTGCTCCGGGTCCCACCGTGGGCGCTGCAGCCCTTAGGGAGCTCGGCGCACTCTCCTGGGGTGCGCAGGTGCCTGTTAGTGTCCCAGGGAGCCTGAGGGCATCCCCGCCCTCCTGGGTCCTGCTCCACCTCCCTGTGAGCCCCTTTCCGCCCGGGAAGGTCGGTGCAGCTCCTGCTTCTCTGGGACGGGGCTCTCCTGTCCTGGGGACACTCGCCCCGGCCTCAGCCCGGCTCCTCGCGCCCCCCCCCACCCCCCTTGGATGCCTTTTGTTTCTTTATTTCTTTTCCCCCGTCTTCCTACCTTGATAGAAGCACGAACTCTTCTCACTGTAGCATTCCAGCTGGTCTCTCTTTAAATCTCAGGCCGAATTCAGGCCTGATTTTCAGGATGACTTGAAGGTTATCTAGGTAATCTAGGTATCTAGGTAATTTGGTGGGAACAGGTGATTTGGGGACCCTACTCTTCCGCCATCTTGCCCCTCCCTCCCCAAATAGACCTTTTTGATAGAACAATCTGAAATATTGAAGTCCCTAAGGTCAGTATATCCATCTATGTCTTTATTATTCTACATGGTGAGGAAATCCGCATGTAGGTGAGGTTTCCATTCATGTGTCCATTGATTTTCTGATTTGTCGCCATATGTGTTTTCTAGATATTTTCACATTTCTCTCAGTTTCTTTAACTTGTGATTCTTCAAGGAATCTCTACATTTCCTCTATCCTAAATTATAAGAACACAGGTATTGATTTTTGTGATTGTAAATATTGTACATGCTTTAGCTTTATTGTGCATTCATCCTCTTGTGCGAGTAAAACTATGCAAGTGCAATTGTGCAAGTGTTCAATTCACCTACTTTTGTGCTGGTTAAGTTATTCATTCATTCATTCATTCATTCATTCATTCATTCATTCATTTATGACACAGAAAGAGAGGCAGACATAGGCAGAGGGAGAAGCAGGCATCCTGTGGGGAGCCCAATGCAAGAGTTGATCCAAGACCCCAGAATCAGAACCTGAGGGAAAGGCAGTCACTCAACCACTGAGCCACCCAGGTGACAGAAGGGAAGGAGGATTTAATATGTTTTCCATAACAATAGTTCCATTCTCAGAAGTGACAGTAAGCACCTCCTAACCTGAAATGACTGTAGAGTAGGTCACAGAATGATGCTTGAAATCCAGGTAACACAGGGGCATCAAGAGAGGGTTGATAGAGAATGAGATCCCCAGCTCTGCCTGTCTCCAAGAAAGCAGAGTAATTGAATCCTCCCTAATCTCAGGCAGCCTAGAGCGCTCTTCTAACCCTCCTCCTACATAACAAAGGGATACTGAGATTCCTCCCTCACCCCACCAAGACCTCCCAAGTAGACGGAAAAGACATTTAAATCCTATTTTGAATTTTTAGGCTCTGTCCTGAGCCCAGTCTATCTAGATTCAGAAAAACCATGCCAAAGCATTTCAATATCTGAATGGGTAAACTCTGCTGTCCAGGGATGCAGAAGTACTTAGAATAGAGGGCCAGGTCAGAAAGCACATTTGCATGGAGGTCCCTCCCTCCTCTGAGGCAGGGGGAGAGGATAAGGGAGTTAAGGGACAGCCAGGCCCAGGATTGAGGTCTCAGAAATCAGTGTACTTGGGGTGTCCCCACCATGGCCTGGGCTCTGCTCATCCTCATCCTCCTTACTCAGCACAGGTGAGGGAGGTCTCCACAAAAGATACCATTCTGGGTTTATTTTTGTCTCCTTCTCAGGCTTACCAGGGGCCTCAGCAGAGTGTGTTCTTCCTCTTTTCAGGGATCTGGGGACAGTCTGCTCTGAGTGGATGTCTGGGACTGTGGGAAGGACAGCCAACATCTCCTATGCTGTTTGAAGCATCAAAACATTGGGCATTTTAATACTGTTTCCTTCTAACAAAACACTCACTCACGGCCTCCAAACTCCTGATTTACTCTACCACTACTCTGCCCTCAGGAATCCATAATCACTTCTCTAGCTCCTAGTCTGACAACACAGCCTCCCTGACTACCATTGGGATCTAGGGAGAGGACAAGGCTGAGGGATGCTCAGATTAGCATAGATCTTAGTCTCTCCCATCATATTCTTCTATGTATTCATTTCCAAAGCTTTCTCCATACCTTTTCTTTCCCTGATAAATGCTCGGTACCTTCAAGCTTTACCCATCTAGACTGAGAGAACTAATACACACAGTTTAACTACTGGGAGGGGGTCAAAGTACAGTTCAAAGCAGCCTGTGCTAGTAGAGAGACAGAATAACATCTTGAATCACAGCTTCATCTTTGAGTAAGAATGATCAGAGGCTGTGGTGCCTTTAGAACATGTCTCCTCATGGAGAAATCCTATAGATTATGAAGGGACCATTGTCTCATGAGTTTCTAAAGCCTCTGTTCTGAGACTTGCTTTCTGATTCTCATAGCATTAGCATGATTCCTTATAAACATCTATGAATGCAGGGACACCTGGCTGACTAAGTCAGAGGAGCACTCTTTTATTTTTTTAATAATAAATTTATTTTTTATTGGTCTTCAATTTGCCAACATACAGAATAACACCCAGAGGAGCACTCTTCTTCTACTCAAGAGTTACTCTTGATCTCAGGGTGGTGAGTTTGAGTCCTACATTGGGTGTAGTCATTACTTAAATAAATTTTAAAAATGCAAAAAAACACCCACTAAAGAATCTACTGATACAAAGAAATTCATGACTCTATTAGTGAGTCTTTTAAGGTGAGATCATAATTTCCTTTAGAGAAAGTAGTTATTATTTTTATAGTAGGAAACATTACCAAGAAATAAAGAAGCTAGACGTGGAGTGAACAGGATGACTTCCAATATGACATTTCTAGAGCTACAAAGCCCTTTGTGTTTTGTGTATATGGGTCTCAAGGTGTAGAGAAAGCCTCTTGGGTGGTTTCTTTTTTTTTATAAATTTATTTTTTATTGGTGTTCAATTTGCCAACATATAGAATATCACCCAGTGCCCGTCACCCAGTCACCCCCACCCCCCGCCCACCTCCCCTTCCACCACCCTTAGTTCATTTCCCAGAGTTAGGAGTCTCTCGTGTTCTGTCTCCCTTTCTGATATTTCCCACTCATTTTTTTCTCCTTTCCCCTTTATTCCCTTTCACTATTTTTTATATTCTATTGGCTGGTTTCAAGTAATGAAACTATATACATTTCAGTATTTTTAGAAAAGATGAGAAAATTATTACTCTTTATAGAGGTGATATGAAATAGTTCAGGTGTCCCTATGGTCAAAATATCTACCTGTGTTTTTCTGGTCAATACAATCAGGGAATCAGCATGCTGATCACAGCAGGTACATTCATCTGTCCATAGAATTTCTGAGTTAAGGCCATTCACTTTCCAATGCACCTATTCTGAATATTTTTATGTGTCCCTCTTTTTTTGTCACTTTCTCAAGTTATGGAATCATCTTGTTTCATTTCACCTGAATGATAAGGATCTAGATATGAATTTTGTTTTATTTTTCTTTATATTACCATTATCGATTATTAATTTTATTACATGCAAATGGCCATCTCGCCATCATTGAGAGCAGTCTTGCTATTTATTTAAATATCATGCCTTATTTTGTGGTAGAAAATCCAGAAGAATAAAAAAAAAATAGTGTTCCCTGCACCATGGGACCTGAACTTGCTCTTTGCACTAATAGAGCATGGATCAGAAGAAAAGGCAGCTTCCCCATGAACAATGCAGAAGGAACCTGGACATGTGGACTGTTCCCCAGAGAACACTCTCTAAAGTGATCACTCTTTACAGTGATCTCAGGAGGCAAGGATCCAATGTACAAGGCTACCACTGAACCTCAGACCTAACTGATGGATTTATGAGAAGGTAATTAACAGGTTACCATTATTATTATTATTATCAGTAGTAGACATCATTATCTAGATTAATTATGAAGTAATATATGACAAATATGTTCAAAACACACATGAACAATCATTTCATATAAAAAAGCAATCACTCAAAAAAAAAAAGCAATCACTCTCACTACAGATTTTTTTTCCCTCAATACCATGTACAACAATTATTTCCTCCCACCTTTGGCCAAGGTATCACTTCTCACTCTCTTGTGCTCTTTAAATGTCTGTCACAGGGCATGAACAATGACACTAGAGTAGTTTTATCAGAATATTCACACTCTACAGAAATAGACATACCTATTTCCATTCTGGCAAGGACTAGTCAGCCCGTTTAGAGTCTTTGCTTCAAACTCAGCTCTTTTTAGTAAACACACTAGGTCAAAATCCCTTTGTGGGTGAAGAAACTTTACTTCAGGAAGACACACAACTCTGAGGTAAGATCTTGCCAATATGCTCTAAGGGTCAGGATGAAGAATGTCTGAGTCCCTGTATTTGATGGACACACTCTCTGCTGAATTGTCTGGGGAAAGTCACAGTTTCCTCTTTGCCTGTGTGATAGGACTCCAGAAGGTAACACTTTCTAACTCCTCAACAGAAGAACAGAGGCAGAAGGACATGCCTACTCAGTGTACTATGAAAATCCTCACTTCAAATGCCTCCATATCCCACACCAGTGCAGGTCAGCCTGGATTCAAGACACCTGAACTGTCAATTGACTTATTCTTTCCACCATGCTGTATTCAGATGGACATCCTTGATGGGTTATTCTGGTGTCGAAACAAAGGCATCTGAGAAAACATCAGATGGTATGATGACCAAAAGATGTTATTTTTTTGTGTAGTGTTCCTCATCTTGACCACATATTCAAGGGATTTGATCCAGCAAAAGTCTGAATGACACAGCAGGAGCTTGGTCAGATGTCTGAATCGCATCCTAGTACCCACCCAGCACAAGATCTGTCCCCTCATTAGAAAGCAAACTTTCCAAAATGGTTCTTCTGTTGCACAAGAGATAATTTGTGAATTATTCCCCATTTTCTCTGGATTTCTCAAGGATATATGATACCCTCACTGGTCCCTCACAATTGCTACCTATATTCCCATTTACAGTGAATTGGTAAGTACACATAATATTAAATGTCTGTGCAAGAATTTGTTGGACTCCTGACTGAAATGGGGCTTGAGTGCAACAAGATTTGAGGGGGAACCACCTTCACTCTGCCAGTTTTAGCACTGGCAACTCATGTCTGGCAATCCAGAATGTTGGTTACTATGTCTAATAGCCCAGTCTTTTTGATAACATTGGTGTAATTATTTTTTTTCACAATTCTTTTTCTAGTTCTTCTTTTGTGCCCAGAGTATAGTAAGTACCTCCATGCTGTAATCTTCTAAGTCTGGAAGAGTGACACAGGTTGGCCCCTAAGCCACTGGTGAGAGCAGCAGTGTGTAGGGATGTTCTCTCCTGGATACTCAGTATAATGTCCTGAGTCGCAGCCCTGGGTCAGTGTAAGGTTAGATTAGTGGTTACTGTGCCTGTACGGTGTTTGTGAAAACGGTAAGTAGGAGGCAGAGAAACAAAGTTGTGGTCTTTCATTTTGGTCTAAGACCTACTCCCTCACTGTAGGATAACATTTTTTAAGTGAATATCCTACATGTTTATGATGGGAGGCAGCCATCAGCATCCCTTCTGTGTTTCTGGATCTGAGGTGATAAGACAAGTCCCTTTTCAGGTGGTAGTTGCAATTCTTGCGATTTGCACAGTAAATAGAAAACCAATTGCTACACGTTGAGTAAACAGGATCATTGCAAATAGGACATTTCTGGAAATATCATTGCACTGTCATCTGTTTTGTTTTTGTTTTTGTTTTGTTTTTGGTGGCTACTGTGTAGGAATACTTACATGCATTTATGGAATAATAAAACATTTCTCTTTCTTCTAATTTTTGTAAATTAAAAATATATTGGGGAAGTTTCCTTCTAATTTTGGAAAAAGGTGACAGATAAGTTTTTGTAGGATAGATTTAAATGTCTTGGTGTCATCATTATGAAACTACCTATAGCATTGATTGTCAGTGCAACCCATAATCAGCATCTCACAAGTTCTCATAGACTTTCCTACAAATTTACAGCTTAAGTGTCACACGTTGGTGACATCATTTCTTCTAGATATTTTATCTTTCTTAAAAGATTATTTGTGCAGGTAAGTTGTTCATTCAATTTGTAATGAGAGATAAGTAAGGAAGTAATTTTTGTTGTATATTTTACATTCATTTCCATTGTTTTTTTTTTACTAAAATTTTTTTTGGAATTTGTCTTTTGCCTCCCCGTTAGTCAAATATGTGTTTCTTTTAGCTGTTTCATGTCTGCATGTGTAAGCACATGTGCCCACATCCTTTATATGAAATTTGGTAACCTCTAAACTGGAATGAGAACACTGGGTTTCCTCCTGGTACTAATAGAACATGGAACAGAGATCAAGGTGGATCTTGATAAAGATCAGACATTTGCCCTTTTTAAGAAATGCCTGGACACCTGCTGTGTTCCCAGGAGAACTCTTCATTGTGATTCTAGGAGATAAGGATTCAGACTTTTGTTCCCTAACCCAGGCACACATGCCCTGTCTGACAAATTTCACAGCAAGTCATTGGCTTATTACATGCTTCTGTATCATTTCAAACTATAGATATAAAATTAGCTTAGGAAGTTTTTATAAACTGAATGGACACATAAATCATGTTCCAAAAAAGAAGGGTGTTTAAAACTAGGAACTTGTACCTGACTGGATCAAGTATCTGTAAAACAAATACTTCACTTGGGATTTACACAGGAATCACAGTTTCATAACCTAACACTGGATAGATTCAGGATAGATGACAAAATACTCAATACATGAAGAATGAGGAAAATCTCAACTGGTATGGTATAGAAATTTAGAGATACTTAACCCAGCATGACAAATAATTTGGAATTTCTCACCAAGACTTTATAATTTATTTATTTATTTTTAAGATTTTATTTATTTGTTTATTCATGAGAGACAGAGAGAGAGAGAGAGAGAGGCAGAGACACAGGCAGAGGGAGAAGCAGGCTCCATGCATGGAGCCTGATATGGGACTTGATCCCGGAACTCCAGGATCATGCCCTGAGCCAATGGTAGGCGCTAAACCGCTGAGCCACCCAGGGATCCCCTCTCACAAAGACTTTATTTATTTATTTATTTATTTATTTATTTATTTATTTTTCACAAAGACTTTAAACCAGCTACTTACAAGTTGACAGAGAAAAGGAGAATTTCTCTGAAAATTACTGGAGAGATTCACATCTCAGTAAAAAATAAAAGACATAATGAAGTACAAATAAAAAGTACAGTTTATAGAACTGAAAAAGAGACTAGTGACTCAGGGTAATAGCAAAGAAAAGTGTGCAAACTAAAATAAAGAGGGAAATAATTTTAAGATAAAAAATTACCAGTGAACTGTGCAACCTCTTCAAGTGCCCAAATATGCATATAATAGGGGATCCTAAAAGAGAGGACACAGAGTAGGAGAAGGAAACTTGTACTTCCAGATGCTGAACAAACCAAAAAGATAAGAAACATGATGAAAACCACATCAAAGCACACTTTATCTGATTCTTGGATGTGTGGACCCCTTTCCAGACAACTTTTGAATTCAGTAACTATTTAGTGGTAAAACATCAACCCAGGTACTTTGTTCCCAGATGATTCTCAACTGGTCATGAGTATGGAAGTGATGTGGGCGATGAAAGCAAAAATTAGAGTGAATAGAGGGTATAAGTAGGTAAAGTCTCCAGATCCCCTCTTCTTACTGTACTGAGACCAGAAGACCACACTCTACCAGCTCCTCTCCTGATCAGAATTATCTCAGCAGGACATAAAGCACATCTGTGGGATTGGGGAAATCCAGTAGAGTTGGCAGTGTGCTGTTAGGATGAGAACATGGGTGCTATACGGATGGTGAAATCTGAGATGATCTCCCTCAGGTGATCATCCCCCTTTCAGACTCTTCCACAAGAAATTTAAAAGCTCATCCATGAGGAAACTGACATCACTAAAAAGGCTGGCAGCACTGATACCAGCTTGAAATGCTTTTGTGTATCTGGACTGGATTCCTTTTGGTACTTTCCTGTCTGAGCTAGTATGTCTTGATATAACAAAGCACCAGTGTCATGGTCAGTCAAGAGGACTCCCTCTCTCTCCCTCCCAGGGAAGTGTTCAGGGACTCCTCCCAGAGAACATGCTGAGCCAGGAAGTAGAATACTTGTGAGTCTTAACTTCTGACTGTATTCCTGCTAGATATTTAGTAACTGGCTCACATAGTATAAGACCAGATGCTCAGTTCTAGGGGTCTCTCATCTTTTCCCAGAGCCTTGTCTGTCCTCTTCAGTAGGGGCTGTGCTGAACTCCCAGGAAACTCAACCAACACTGACCCTGAAGCTCTCTTATGCTTAATGTCCCCTGGGTTCCTACTTAATGGATATATTGTGCTTTGCTTTGTCATCTAATCCCTATTACAGTTTCTTTGGGAAGAAGGGCATTGGCCTGACATCACTGGGAGCCTGGCTCCTGGTTGGAAACCTACCTCCTGGCATGAAGATGTAAGAAATGCATTTTTCCCCATATGTTTTGGGTATTGGGCCCTTATGAGATATATATGTTATAAATATTCTCATTCCATAGGTTGTCTTCCCTTGGTAAAAATCCCTAGGCATCCTACTGTCCTACTGAAGTTTTGCTGGATCATAGGCCACAAGGGAAACCAACCATGCCTTGTATCAGAGTGAACATTAGAGGAATTTAGAGTGAGATGTTCCCCAAGAAGAGAAGGAGTGAAACAAGCTGAGGTGTCCACTTGCTCTGCTCCCATCACTGAAAATTTAAAGAAACTCATCATAGGAATACATGACACAAGGAAGAGGAAGCTGACTCAGCCCCTAGAAAATTCATCAAGGGAACGTCTTCTTTTGGGACATCATTGGGGGAAGAAGAGAGAGTGAAGAACTGAATTCTCAAGGCCATATGGCACAAAGCCCAATTTGCCTACCTAGGATTGGGAAGCATATTCAGAGCAAGGAGACAGCCTGTGAGCACAGGGCAGATTTTTTTCTCACATACCCCATGAGCTTGTACCCCTGAGGTTACTGCCACCGACTTGTATATAAGCAACAGTAATAGCCAGCCTCATCCTCAGGTTGGATCACAGAGATGGTCAGGGAAGCTGTGTTGCCAGAGTTGAAGCCAGTGAAGTGAGCATGGATACCTGAGGATCACTTATTGACATAATAAATTGCAGGTTAGAATCAATCCCAGAGAGAGAAGGGACAAGATGGCAGAAGAGTAGGGTCCCCAAATCACCTGTCCCCACCAAATCACCTAGAACACCTTCAAATCATCCTGAAAATCTACGAATTCGGGAAACAAAAGGCCTCCAAGGGGTAGGGGCCCCGCGAGGAGCCGGGTAAGGCCAGTGCGAGTGTCCCCAGGACAGGAGAGCCCCGTCCCGGAGGAGCAGGAGCTGCACCAACCTTCCCCGCGGAAAGGCCTCCCGGGGAATTGGAGCAGGATCCCCAGAAAGGCGGGGATGCCCTCGGGCTCCCTGGGACACTAACAGGAACCTGCGCCCCGGGAGAGTGCGCCGAGCTCCCTAAGGGCTGCAGCGCTCGGCGGGACCGGAGCAGCTCGGAGGGGCTCGGGCGGCGGCTCCGCGGAGGGGGCTGCGGGGCGGGAGCGAATCCAACAGCGCAGGCCCCGGAGCACAGGGCGCCGGGACACAGCCCAGGATCCGGCCTCCCCCGGGACAGGCAGAGGCCGGGAGGGCCCAGGACAGCGAGGACGCTCCTGCCCAGAGCTGAGCAGATCAGCGGCCCCGCCTGGGAGCCCCCAGGCCCTGCAGACGGAGAGCCCCGGAGCTACTGCGGGGGCTGACTCCAGGGTCCCAGACCTGCCCCCGCCACTGGGGCTGCTCCTCCTGGGGCCTCACGGGGTAAACAACCCCCACTGAGCCCTGCACCAGGCAGGGGCAGAGCAGCTCCCCCAAGTGCTAACACCTGAGAATCAGCACAACAGGCCCCTCCCCCAGAAGACCAGCGAGACGGACCAGTTCCAGGGGAAGTCAAGGGCTTAAAGTATACAGAATCGGAAGAGACTCCCACGTGTTTTTTTTGTTTGTTTGTTTATGATTTTTTGCTTTTTGATTTCTGTTTGCTTCCCCCACCCCTTTTTCCTTCCTTTCTTTCTCTTTCTTTTTCTTCTTTTTTCCTTTTTTATCTTCCTTTTTTGTTTTTCTTTTTCTCTTTTCTTTCCTTCTCTCTCTCCTCTCTTTTTCTCCTTTTCCCAATACAACTTGTTTTTGGCCACTCTGCACTGAGCAAAATGACTAGAAGGAAAACCTCACCTCAAAAGAAAGAATCAGAAACAGTCCTCTCTCCCACAGAGTTACAAAATCTGGATTACAATTCAATGTCAGAAAGCCAATTCAGAAGCACTATTATACAGCTACTGGTGGCTCTAGAAAAAAGCATAAAGGACTCAAGAGACTTCATGACGACACAATTTAGATCCAATCAGGCAGAAATTAAAAATCAATTGAATGAGATGCAATCCAAACTAGAAGTCCTAACGACGAGGGTTAACGAGGTGGAAGAACGAGTGAGTGACATAGAAGACAAGTTGATGGCAAAGAGGGAAACTGAGGAAAAAAGAGACAAACAATTAAAAGACCATGAAGACAGATTAAGGGAAATAAACGGCAGTCTGAGGAAGAAAAGCCTACATTTATTTGGGGTTCCTGAGGGCACGGAAAGGGCCAGAGGGCCAGAATATGTATTTGAACAAATCATGGCTGAAAACTTTCCTAATATGGGAAGGGAAACAAGCATTCAGATCCAGGAAATAGAGAGATCCCCCCCCCCCCCACTAAAATCAATAAAACCATTTTTTAATTTTTTTTAAATTTTTATTTATTTATGATAGTCACAGAGAAAGAGAGAGAGAGAGGCAGAGAGAGAAGCAGACTCCATGCACCGGGAGCCCGACGTGGGATTCGATCCAGGGTCTCCAGGATCGCGCCCTGGGCAAAAGGCAGGCGCTAAACTGCTGCGCCACCCAGGGATCCCAAAAAAAGCCGTTTAACACCTTGACATTTAATAGTGAAGCTTGCAAATTCCAAAGATAAAGAGAAGATCCTTAAAGGAGCAAGACAAAGAAATCCCTGACTTTTATGGGGAGGAGTATTAGGGTAACAGCATACCTCTCCACAGAGACCTCGCAGGCCAGAAAGCGCTGGCAGGATATATTTCCGGTCCTAAATGAGAAGAACATGCAACCAAGAATACTTTATCCAGCAAGGCTCTCATTCAGAATGGAAGGAGAGATACAGAGCTTCCAAGACAGGCAGGAACAGAAAAATATGTGACCTCCAAACCAGCTCTGCAAGAAATTTTAAGGGGGACTCTTAAAATTCCCTTTCAAGAAGAAGTTCAGTGGAATAATCCACAAAAACAAGGACTGAATGATATCATGATGACACTAAACTCATATCTTTCAATAGTAACTCTGAACGTGAATGAGCTTAATGACCCCATCAAAAGGCGCAGGATTTCAGACTGGATAAAAAAGCAAGACCCATTTTGCTGTCTAAAAGAGACTCATTTTTTGCTGTCTACAAGAGACTCATTTTAGACAGAAGGACACCTACAACCTGAAAAAAAAAGTTGGAGAACCATTACCATTCAAATGGTCCTCAAAAGAAAGCAGGGGTAGCCATCCTCATATCAGATAAACTAAAATTTACCCCGAAGACTGTAGTGAGAGATGAAGAGGGACACTATCTCATACTCAAAGGATCTATCCAAGAAGAGGTCTTAACAATCCTCAATATATATGCCCCAAATGTGGGAGCTGCCAAATATTTAAATCAATTAATAAACAAAGTGAAGAAATACTTAGATAATAATACACTTATACTTGGTGACTTCAATCTAGCGTTTTCTACCCTTGATAGCTCTTCTAAGCACAACATCTCCAAACAAATGAGAGCTTTAAATGATACACTGGACCAGATGGATTTCAGAGATATCTACAGAACTTTACATCCAAACTCAACTGAATACACAGTCTTCTCAAGTGCACATGGAACTTTCTCCAGAATAGACCACATGCTGGGTCACAAATCGTGTCTGAACTGATACCAAAAGATTGGGATAGCCCCCTGCATATTCTCAGACCATAATGCCTTGAAATTAGAACTAAATCACAACAAGAAGTTTGGAAAGACCTCAAACATGTGGAGGTTAAGGACCATCCTGCTAAAAGATGAAAGGGTCAACCAGGAAATTATGGAAGAATTAAAAAAGATTCATGGAAACTAATGAGAATGAAGATACAACCGTTCAAAATCGTTGGGATGCAGCAAAAGCAGTCCTAAGGAAATACATTGCAATGCAAGCATCCATTCAAAAACTGGAAAGAACTCAAATACAAAAGCTCACCTTACACATAAAGGAGCTAGAGAAAAAACAGCAAATAGATCCTACACCCAGCAGAAGAAGAGAGTTAATAAAGATTCGACCAGAACTCAATGAAATCGAGACCAAAAGAACTGTGGAACAGATCAACAGAACCAGGAGTTGGTTCTTTGAAAGAATTAATAGGATAGATAAACCATTAGCCAGCCTTATTAAAAAGAAGAGAGAGAAAACTCATATTAATAAAATCATGAATGAGAAAGGAGAGATCACTAACAACACCAAGGAAATACAAATGATTTTAAAAACATATTATGAACAGCTATACGCCAATAAATTAGGCAATCTAGAAGAAATGGATGCATTCCTGGAGGCCACAAACTACCAAAACTGGAACAGGAAGAAATAGAAAATGTGAACAGCCGATAACCAGGGAGGAAATTGAAGCAGTCATCAAGAACCTCCCAAGACACAAAAGTCCAGGGCCAGATGGCTTCCCAGGAGAATCTATCAAACGTTTAAAGAAGAAACCATACCTATTCTACTAAAACTGTTTGGAAAGATAGAAAGAGATGGAGTACTTCCAAATACGTTCTATGAGGCCAGGATCACCTTAATTCCAAAACCAGACAAAGACCCCACCAAAAAGGAGAGTTACAGACCAATATCCCTGATGAACATGGATGCAAAAATTCTCAACAAGATACTAGCCAATAGGATCCAACAACACATTAAGAAAATTATTCACCATGACCAAGTAGGATTTATCCCCGGGACACAAGGCTGGTTCAACACTCATAAAACAATCAATGTGATTCATCATATCAGCAAGAGAAAAACTAAGAACAATTTGATCCTCTAATCAGATGCAGAGAAAGCATTTGACAAAATACAGCATCCATTCATGATCAAAACCCTTCAGAGTGTAGGGATAGAGGAAACTTTCCTCGACATCTTAAAAGCCATCTACAAAACGCCCACAGCAAATATCATTCTCAATGGGGAAGCACTGGGAGCCTTTCCCCTAAGATCAGGAACAAGACAGGGATGTCCACTCTCACCACTGCTGGTCAACATAGTACTGGAAGTCCTAGCCTCAGCAATCAGACAACAAAAAGACATTAAAGGCATTCAAATTGGCAAAGGAGAAGTCAAACTCTCCCTCTTCACCGATGACATGATACTCTACATAGAAAACCCAAAGGCCTCCACCCCAAGATTACTGGAACTCATACAGCAATTTGGCAGCATGGCAGGATACAAAATCAATGCCCAGAAATCAATGGCATTTCTATACACTAACAATGAGATGAAGAAAGAGAAATTAAGGAGTCAATCCCATTTACAATTGCACCCAAAAGCATAAGATACCTAGGAATAAACCTAACCAAAGAGGTAAAGGATCTATACCCTAAAAACTATAGAACACTTCTGAAAGAAATTGAGGAAGACACAAAGAGACGGAAAAATATTCCATGCTCATGGATTGGCAGAATTAATGTTGTGAAAATGTCAATGTTACCCAGGGCAATTTACACGTTTAATGCAATCCCTATCAAAATAACATGGACTTTCTTCAGAGAGTGAGAACAAATTATTTTAAGATTTGTGTGGAATCAGAAAAGACCCCGAATAGCCAGGGGAATTTTAAAAAAGACCATATCTGGGGGCATCACAATGCCAGATTTCAGGTTGTACTACAAAGCTGTGGTTATCAGGACAGTGTGGCCCTGGCACAAAAACAGACACATAGATCAATGGAACAGAAGAGAGAACCCAGAAGTGGACCCTGAACTTTATGGTCAACTAATATTCGATAAAGGAGGAAAGACTATCCACTGGAGGATAGACAGTCTCTTCAATAGATGGTGTTGGGAAAATTGGACATCCACATGCAGAAGAATGAAACTAGACCACTCTCTTACACCATACACAAGGATACACTCAAATGGATGAAAGATCTAAATGTGAGACAAGATTCCATCCAAATCCTAGAGGAGAACACAGGCAACACCCTTTTTGAACTTGGCCACAGTAACTCCTTGCAAGATACATCCATGAAGGCAAAAGAAAGAAAAGCACAAATGAACTATTGGGACTTCATCAAGATAAGAAGCTTTTGCACAGCAAAGGATACAGTCCACCAAACTAAAAGACAACCTACAGAATGGGAGAAGATATTTGCAAATGACGTATCAGATAAAGGGCTAGTTTCCAAGATCTATAAAGAACTTCTTAAACTCAACAGCAAAGAAACAAACAATCCAATCATGAAATGGGCAAAAGACATGAAGAGAAATCTCACAGAGGAAGGCGTAGACATGGCCAACATGCACATGAGAAAATGCTCTGCATCACTTGCCATCAGGGAAATACAAATCAAAACCACCATGAGATACCACCTCACACCAGTGAGAATAGGAACATTAACAAGGCAGGAAACCACAAATGTTGGAGAGGATGCAGAGAAAAGGGAAGCCTCTTACACTGTTGGTGGGAATGTGACCTGGTGCAGCCACTCTGGAAAACTGTGTGGAGGTTCCTCAAAGAGTTAAAAATTGACCTGCCCTACGACCCAGCAATTGCTCTGTTGGGGATTTACCCAAAGATTCAGATGCAATGAAACGTCAGGACACCTGCACCCCGATGTTTCTAGCAGCAATGTCCACACTGGCCAAACTGTGGAAGGAGCCTCGGTGTCCATCAAAAGATGAATGGATAAAGAAGATGTGGTCTATGTATACAATGGAATATTTCTCAGCTATTAGAAATGACAAATACCCACCATTTGTTTCAACATGGATGGAACTGGAGGGTATTATGCTGAGTGTAGTAAGTCAATCGGAGAAGGACAAACAGTGTATGGTCTCATTCCTTTGGGGAATATAAATAATAGTGAAAGGGAATATAAGGGAAGGGAGAAGAAATGTGTTGGAAATATCAGAAAGGGAGACAGAACATAGAGACCTCTAACTCTGGGAAACGAACTAGGGGTGGTGGAAGGGGAGGAGGGCGGGGGGTGGGGGGGGAATGGGTGACGGGCACTGAGGGGGGCACTTGAGGGTATGAGCACTGGGTGTTATTCTGTATGTTGGTAAATTGAACACCAATAAAAAATAAATTTATTTTTAAAAAAAGGAGGATGAATGAACCATAAAGGTAAAGCATGTAAAATTTTTAAAATCACAAAGATCAATACCTGGGTTCTTCTATTTTAGGACAAAAGAAATATAGAGATTCCCTGAAGAATTACAAGTTAAGGGAGAGAGAGAGAAAAAATATCCAAGAAACCCGTGCGGGTTCTGACCCAGAAAATCAATGGACACATGAATGGTAAACTCACATGCTGATTCCTTCACCATGTGGAATAATAAAAAATATGGATGCATATATTGACTTTAGGGACTTCAAAATATTTCAAATTGTTCTATCAAAAATGTCTATTTTTTCCTATTAAAAAAGTTTTTAAAAAATATTTTACTTATTTATTCATGAGAGACACACAGAGAGGGGCAGAGACAGAGGCAGAGGGAGATGTAGGATCCATGCAGGAAGCCCAATAGGAGACTCAATCCTGGGACCGAAGGATCACCCCTTGAGCTAAAGGCAGATGTTCAACGGCTGAGCCAACCAGGTATCCACCATAAAGGTTTAAAACATATAGAGTTTAGTTTTTTTGAAAAGATATTTTTCCCCACAGGAAATAGACAAGTAATTATATGAAGTGTGAACATTCTGAAGAAAATACTACATCTGCCACAGAGGAGGAGGGGTGACCATAGTGGTGTGCTTCTAGATGTCCCCATGTTGAGTGAGCATCTTCAAACCAAGGAGGAAGCCTGTGAACACAGACAGATTTAGGTCTCACTTCCTCATGAGCTTGTACCACTGTGGAAAGTATTACTACCAGTATATGCGCTGCAGTAATAATCAGCCTCATCTTCAGCCTGGAGCCCAGAGATGGTCAAGGAGGCTCTGTTCCCAGACTTGGAGCCAGAGAAGCGAGCAGGGATCCCTGACGGCCGATTATTGGTATAGTAAATCAGGAGTTTGGGGGAGGTGCCTGGGAACTGTTGGTACCAGTTGATATAATTATTACTGCCAATGTTACTGCTGCTTCCATCACAGGAGATGGTGACAGTCTGGCCCAAAGTCCCAGACACCGAGGAAGGTTGAGTCAGGGCAGACTGGGCCCAGGACCCTGAAAAGAGAGAGAGCATAATACAATGAGTTTAGCGCTGGGTACCCAGGTAAGGCTGAGGAGAAGAGAGAGGATCAAACTAGATGGCCCCAAGGCCCTTTCCCTGGAGACCTCACCTGTGCCCTGAGAGAGAAAGGTGAGGAGGACCAGAGTCCAGGCCATGGTGGAGATGCCCCAAAATCACTGCCTTCTGAGACCCCAACCCTGGGCCTGGCTCCCCCATAACTCCCTTATCCCCTCCCCTGCCTCAGAGGAGGGAGGGGCCTCCATGCAAATATGTTTCCTGACCCTGCCTCTCCCCACCCACCCTGACCTGACTCTCTCTTCTAGGTACTTCTGCATCCCTGGGCAGCAGAGCTTAGCTGCGCAGAAATTAAAACACTTTCACAGGGATTTTCTGAACCATGACTGACAGGAGCCCATGACAGACCCTAGGAATTCAAGCCAGACTTGGAATATCTATACCTTCCACTGAGGAATTCTTGGTGTGGATAGGGGAGGAATCTCCGACCAATTCATTGTGTGGGAGGAGGGTAGAAGAGAACTCCAGGATTGCTGAGATTAGGGGAGATTCAAGTGCTCCTCTACCCAGGATAACAGGCAGAGCTGGGATCTCATTGCCCTCCACTGCGTCCTGGTTTCCCTCTAATACCTGCATTTCAACCTTTGGTCTGCATCCTGCTCAACAGTGGATTCAGGTTAGGACATGCTTACTGGCACTTTCCAGAAAAGGAATTATAGGAACACAACAGATATTAGACCCCTCTTCCTTCATGTTCCATCTAAAGTGTCTCCAGATTAGAGACACTGCATTAGACCTGCATAAAGGAGAAAAAAACAAATACTGCTTTTCCCACAACGGGCCGTCGCTGCCCCCTAGTGGTCCCATGGGATAAAACCAAGCACCAGGGCAGGCAGCACAGAGAGCACTCAAAACCCATGCTCTCTCTGCTCATCTTCCTCCTGCCCTCCCTCCACACCTTCCCAGCTCAGTCCCAGGCCCCCCTCTTTGATGCAACTTTAGATTCTTTCCACTTATCCTTTACTTCCTCAATATCGAAATAAGGAATCTGCAAAATGGAGTGGCCCAGATGCTCCCTCTCTGAGTCACCTTGCTTATTCCAGAAAGGCCAAGTCACAGGAATAGAATATGTGGATGGATGTGGCTCAGGGCTGAGGAAACATCACATATTATTAAATTAATTCGATCTCAGTTGGTATGAGGATGAGAAAAGAGGGACTGCGAGAAAATGGCTGAATTTTTTAAATGATTAGAAAACAAGAATATTGCAAGAAATAGAGAGAGTTGAGTCAAAGTGGAGAAATATCACACTGATATCCAGAGAAAGATTCCAATATTTGAGCCTCTGGGATATGGGGACTGGAGTCAAGATTGGCCTCAGGGGGTCCAACTCCATGATGTCTCACCAGGGCAAGTGTATGTGCCACAGGGAACACTGTATGATCTCCATCCGGCCTCTTTATGCACACCTGTGACCTAACTTTGCAGCTGTGTGCCTTCCTGGGGCAACGTCTTGTCATCCACATAGAGATTTTTAACCTTCTGTGTTTTCCTAAGAGAAAATGTTTTTGGAGAAATACTGGTCAAGACGGATGGATCCTTTCTAGGAGTTCTATGAAATAGAGATGCTCTGATGACACACTTTTTGTGTCAGTCATATCACATGACAGGTGATTCCAAGAGCTTTTGAATAGTGTGTCGCTGGCCCAGACCATGGGATGAGTGGAGTGGTGGACATTGTGATGGGGGAAAGGAAAAGTATTCTTCAGAAAATATATGTATAGATTGGGACTTGAGATTAGTGTTTGGGTGTTTTAAACATCAGCTATTGAAGTATTCAGGCATTTAATTAAGTAATGATGTCGATTTTTTTGGATAATAATAACACTAGATGATGACCTTGCCCTAAATCATCAGCGAAGCATCTGAAACTACATTTGTACCCTAGTAAATTGTATCCCTGTCTCTTGGGATCACAACAGAGAGGCCTCCTGTGAACAGTCCAAGTAGCCAGATGCTTCCTGCAAGAGACCAACCACTGATCTTCACGAGGAGCTGCTTTGCATCAGTTCCATCATCTCTGAGCTAGGAGCACCTTCTGGGTCTCCCATCATAGAAGAGAAAATGATTCATATGAAATTAATTTGTAGTACTGTGCCCAGGAAAATACACATGACATAGAAAACCTATGCTAGACTGCCACAAAAGGAGGCAAAATGAACACATGCACATAATATGATGAAAAAGCAGTAAAGCTAAAATAGGTATAATTTTTATATCACATAAGTCGGTACCCAGTTCTATCACTTAAAATACAAAAAATATAGAGATTTCTTAAGAATCACAAGTTAAAAGACACAGAAGAGAGTGTCTGTAGGAGAGTGTCTGAGGAAACCTGTATGGGGTCTAACCCAAAAAACTGATGGACACATGAAGGGTAAATTCACACACATACTGATTCCCTCTCCATGTAGATAAATAAAGCACAGATGGCTATATTGACCATAATGATTTCTAGCATTTAAAATTATTTCTATCAAAAGTGTTCATATTCCCATCTTTAAAAAAATTTTGTAAAATAGTTATTTAAAAAGCATAGTTAGGGGATCCCTGGGTGGTTCAGCGGTTTGGCGCCTGCCTTTGGCCCAGGGTATGATCCTGGAGACCCAGGATCAAGTCCCACATCAGGCTCCTGGCATGGAGCCTGCTTCTCCCTCTGCCTGTGTCTCGCCTCTCTCTCTCTCTCTCTGTCTGTCATGAATAAATACATAAAATATTTAAAAAAACAAAAATAAAAATAAAAAGCATAGTTATTTGAAAAGACACAGGAGACTGTTTCTATAGCTTGAGACACAACACACAAGATAGTAGGGCTATGGCAATTCCTGAAATCTCATTTTGGAGTGATCCTGTTGGTTAACATCTAGTTTGTGTCTTTCCTTGTTATTTTCTCTAGTATGAAAATAGAAATTAATTTCTCAGAAGGAAATTGTGTTCCCATCTAAAAGGAGACACAGTTGAATTGGCACAGTTGAATTGGTGGTTCATTGTCCTCCTATGCCCATGTGGATACTTTGTAAAGATCTCATTGATGCCATTACAGTCAGGGAGCAGGTCTTACACCAGAGGCCCTAGAACACAACCAGACAGTGGTTCTTCTGCCAACATGTTTGTCTCCTTGTAGACACACACCCTACAGCAGGTGCAGCCTCCAACCACTAGTCTGCTTTGGATAGCACAGACCCCCTCCCCACTGGGCTGGGAAAAAGATGGTGAGGGGTTCCTTGTATGACTCTGTTCTGACTTCGATGATTCAAGCACAAAGGTACTGACTGTTTATGATGGAAAGGAAGAAGGCATGTGGTGAAAAGATTTTTGCAAATATTGATGGTGAGAACATTATGGAAAGTTTGAGCTCTTAAGGAAGTGACTATATAGTCAGGGCTATCCAGCAAAACAGAAGTAATATGAGTTGTGTGTGTGTGGATATGTATATGCGTGTATATATACATTTGTGTGTTGATTTGTTTATATTTTTAAATGTATTACATACTTCTATGCATTTATATTTAAGTATATAAAATATTTTATACATAAATAATTAATATGTTTTATACATAATTATATGAAATTGTATGAAACCTAGATTACATGCAAAAATACAAAGTGGCACATATAAATTTTTAAATGTACTTTTATACATGTAAAACTATATCTAATTATATGGTTTGGATCACATTATTATTGAGGCAGGGAAATTCATGAGCTGCAATCTGCAAACTGCAGACCCAGGAAAGTCAGCAGCATAATTCACTTATGGCCCAAAGACCTGAAAACCAGGGAAGAAAAAATGTGAATTTGAGTCTATGAGCAGGAGAAGGAGATACAAGGTTCCCAGCTCAACCAGAGACCCAAGAAGAGAGGTCAGTTCCTCCATCTTTGGTTTTTATTCCACTCAGGCCTTCAAAAATTGGGTCATATACACACACACCATAGGGAGAAATCTACTGTATTAAACCCCCAAATTCCAATTCTAATCTCAACCAGGACACCCTCACAGGCACACCAAGAAATAATGTTTCATCTGGGTGCCCAGGTCCCATTCAGGTTCAGATAAAAAATTAACCATCACAGTAGCCATCTTTCCTGATTCCTTAACTGGGAATGAAGTTGTTGCAGGGACATCGCAGCTCCAGTGCTAAAATGGGAAACTTCTAGCAACATGGGAAGGGTTGGTCACAGCCCTGGTCTTCGGATGCTTGAACTTCATTCAGTTGTTCAAATAATTCATTGATTCATTTATAAATTTAATTTATAATAATTTATAAATTATTTTAATAATTAATATATTTTTATATATTAGGGAAGAATTGCAACTGGAGCTCCAGCTAGACATTGGATTGTTTATTAAAGAAAACAGTTGCTTTGGGTTTCTTGTGGAAAAGAGGACATACCCATCAGCTATCTCTTCCTTTCTAGAAGAAAGGTGTAATTTTGGAAAGAACCCTGGCTAATAGGAACAGAGTCTCCACATGTCTTAGCTGATGAGTTGAATAGTTGGGAAGAGTCCCATTCTGGGACCAGAGCACAAAGGCAAAGAGGAAGTCTTCATTGTACCAAAGCAGATGCAGGGGTGCATTAGGATGTTCTGGTGATCAAGGAGAGGAGAGGAGTGAGACCTGAGTTCTGAAACCATGCTGCTGGCCAACATGCACATGAGAAAATGCTCTGCATCACTTTCCATCAGGGAAATACAAATCAAAACCACAATGAGATACCACCTTACACCAGTGAGAATGGGGAACATTAACAAGGCAGGAAACCACAAATGTTGGAGAGGATGCGGAGAAAAGGGAACCCTCTTACACTGTTGGTGGGAATATGAACTGGTGCAGCCACTCTGGAAAACTGTGTGTAGGTTCCTCAGAGTTAAAAATAGGCCTGCCCTACGACCCAGCAATTGCACTGCTGGGGATTTACCCCAAAGATACAGATGCAATGAAACGCCGGGACACCTGCACCCCGATGTTTCTAGCAGCAATGTCCACAATAGCCAAACTGTGGAAGGAGCCTCGGTGTCCATCAAAAGATGAATGGATAAAGAAGATGTGGTTTATGTATACAATGGAATATTCCTCAGCCATTAGAAACGACAAATACCCACCATTTGCTTCAACGTGGATGGAACTGGAGGGTATTATGCTGAGTGAAGTAAGTCAATCGGAGAAGGACAAACATTATATGTTCTCATTCATTTGGGTAATATAAGGGAAGGGAGAAGAAATGTGTGGGAAATATCAGAAAGGGAGACAGAACATAAAGACTCCAACTGTGGGAAATGAACTAGGGGTGGTGGAAGGGGAGGGGGGGTGGGGGTGAATGGGTGACGGGCACTGAGGGGGGCACTTGATGGGATGAGCACTGGGTGTTATTCTGTATGTTGGTAAATTGAACAACAATAAAAAATAAATTTATTATAAAAAATATAAAAATAATAATAATAAAACCATGCTGCATGAAGTCCTTTCTGCACAGGGTTGGGAAGTATCTTTGGAGCAAAGAGGGAGTCTGTGAGCATAGGACAGATTTTGGTCTCACTTCCTTATCAACTCAGACCATCATGAAAAGGGCCACTACCAGCATATAAGTAACAATGATAATCAGCGTCATCATTAGCCTGGAGCCTGGAAATGGTCAGACAGGCCATATTTCCAGACTGGGAGCCAGGAAAGCAATCAGGGATATCTGATGCCCAAGAATTGGTATAGTAAATCAGGAATTTCTGAGTCATGCTTGGGTGCTGTTGGTACCAGGATATTTCATTATCACTCCCGATGTCACAGCTGCTTACAGCACAGGAGACAGTGACAGTCCATCCTAGAATCCTGGACAACAAGGGGGGCTCAATTAGGTTAGACTGGGCCCATGAGCCTGAAAAAAGGAAGAACACACACTGCTGAGTTAAGTCCTGGGGCCTTAAAGAAACTGAGCAAAAAGAAGACAAGACAAATGATCATCTCAGATCTTCTGTTCTGAGATGGAGCTTCACCAATGCCCTGAAAAAGGAGGAAGATGGGGACTAGAGCCCAGGTCATGTGGAGAGCTCCAAGAACACTGCCTTCTGAGACCCCAAGCCTGAGTCTGGCTTCCCAGACCTCTCTGAACACCTCTTCTCTCAGGGAAGGGAGAAAACTTCATACAAATGTGCTTCCTGCACCTGCCTCTCCTTACCCCCTCTGATCTGACCCTTCATTCTCAATACATTTGCATCCCAGGGCAACAGAACTTAGCTTAATGATGAAAACACTTTGGCATTGTATTTCTAGGACAGAGCTCAGTTTAGTGCCAAGGACATGGAGCCAGAATTCGAATGTCCCTTAGTTCTTATTGTGGGAGTAGTTGATAAATAATCTAAAGACTGACCCTTTGTGCTGTGTGGATTTAAGGTGGGAACAGGACCCTGAGGACTGGGATTAGGAGAGATTCACTCTTTCCTTTGGAAGCACCAAAGACAGAACTAAAGGTTGTTCACAACCCTTAGCCCCTTCCTCTCCTCCTAACTAGGATTGATCTTCTTGCTTTTCTGTCCCCTTCCTCACAGGGCTCTGAGCCTGAGGCATGGGGGTGTTTGTTGATCTTTCAAACAAGAGCTTCTTGAGGCACAGTAGATCTGGATCACCCCTCACACGGTCCCTTTTTGCAGAAATCCAATGGTATCAGTTAGGGACTTCATAAACTTGGAATATAGGACAGTAATGACCTTCCTCGACCCAGGTCCTTACTGCCCCCTGGTGGCCGCAGGTGCTGCTACCCAGGCCCCAGGGAAGGTATTTGGTGAGAGCTGGAATCCCTGTTCTGTTCCATCTCTTCCTTCCTTCCTCCCCTCCTAGTCAGTATCAAGTCCCCAGACCCCTCTTAAATCCACCCAAACACATTTGTCTTTGTCTCCATCTTCCTCAAGAATGGAATGGATCACCTAACACATTGAGTGTCTCAGTCCCACCCCTCAGGACCACTTCACTTGTCCCTGCCCTGCCTTATCATAGGGCAGTTCTTGACTCAGGGCCAAGAAAATGTTAGAGGTCAAATATAACCAAGCCCTGAAGGAAGCCTGGATGAGAACAATGACACAGGGAGAAAAACGATTGATTTCTCATCATGTTGATACCAAAAATATTGCACAAAGCAGAGAGCTGTCAGCATTGAGAACAAACTGTAGAAAACCAAGGTTTAGTTTTCCAGGCATTGTGGATGTGGACGAAGGGAACTGGGGTCATAAGTCCTCTACAGGGCTAAATTCCAGGGACCTCTTATCAGAGTGCATTTCTCTATTACATGGGACAGAGTATGTTCTAGTGGTAATCCTTTGTGTACAGAGACTAACTTACCTCAGAGCTCTGCACCTTCTTGAGGTAAAGTCCTTTCCATCAGAAGAGATGCCTGACCTAGTGTGCTTTCTAAACAAGATGGTTTATAGGGGAAGTTCTGTTCAAGGTTGACTGGTCCCTGTCAAAAGAGAAATATTCCCTCAGGAAACAGACTAGGAATTCTATGCAGTGTGGATGTTCTAAAGAAACTAGTTAAGTGCCTCTATCCACATGTTCGCAACACATATTTCACTGAACACAAGGGAGATGACATCCTGGCATAAGGCTGGATCGATTAGTTACCCAGGGGCCTCAGGGATTAGGGCAGAAGGAAAAGAGTCATTGCTGGAAGTGATGGTGTTGGTTTTGACAATCATAGCCATTCCTGTGTGTTTTAAAATTTGCATGTACTATAATTTTGGATTGAATTTAGATAATAATGTCTATTATTTTATACAATACCAAATGGTACCAAGTTGACTTTTTCACAAATCAATCAGCTGGACATCTAGGATGGGATTGTAGCCTAGTTGATTGGATACTTGTCTCTTGAAATCAATATGGAGAGATCTACTGACATCTTTCTGGAACTCAGGTGCTTCATGAAGGAAGTATATCCTGAACTTCACAATGAGCCGTTTGGTTCTGTTCTGTGTTCTGTTTGTACCAGGAACAAATTCAGCTCTTTCTCCTCAAAAGACAGGGCTTACTATTTCATTTAAAACTCTTCTGGATTTTTGTATCCTCCAATAAGACATGAGAATCAAACAATAAATCTGACAGTCATCCAAATGTGACAAAATGAACACATGTATACAATATCCTTATGTTCCAATAAGAAGCAAAGCAAAGAAGTTGAAAAATACACAGAAATCAATACCCAGCATCTTATTTTGTGAAACAAATTAAAGATGATGATTCTTATCCACTATCAATTTTAAAATAGGGAATAATTTAGAAATGATGCCAGGGAAAGTGATTGACACTTAATGAGAAATTCTATGAACCCATGAATGACAATTGCCTGGAGTGCTGGTTCCCTGATTGCATTGAACAGAAAAACACTAGTGGATATTTAGGTCATAAGTACACCTAAAGTGTTTCGAATCATCTCTATCAAAAGTAACCTCCCTAAGGATGCAAGACTGGCTCAATCAGTAGAATGTGTGACTCTTGGTATCAGGTTTATAAGTTTAAACACCATGTTGCATATGGAGATTACTTTTAAAAGTTTGAAAATATTTTTAAGGGGTGCCTGGGTGGTTCAGTTTGTTCAGTATCTGCCTTTGGCTCAGATCATGATCCCAAGGTCCTGAGATCAAACCTCACATCAGGCTCCCTGCTCAGCAGGGAATCTGCTTCTCCCTAGCCCTCTCCCCGCTTGTGCTTTCTCTCTCAATCTTTCTCAAATTAACTAATTAAATAATTAAAAACATTTTTTAAGATGTGATCTGTCTTGACCTAAAACATATAATCTCATATGTCAATTTTACCCAAATTTTAAAGTAGCAACCACTCTCTCATCTTTTCATGAAAATAACCAAGCATATATTGGTTCACTATTTCAGAATACTTGAGGCTCTTCCACAGCTTGAGACTCTATATACTCAAGGAACAAAGGGCTACAACAACCCCAGGCATGTCATATTGGAGCCATCCTGTTCACACAATATCTATACTCATGATTATTTGGAAGGTTCTCTATTATTAACATACTAACTACTTTCTCAGAAGGAAGTTGTGGCTCCATATTAGAAGGATACTCACTTGAATAGGCAATGGTCCCTCTTACCCAACTCTGCTCATGTTGACACAGTTCCTACCACTGCAGAGTTGGAAAGAGTGATTCTCTAGGACCATGTCCTGGAAGCAAATAGGCTCTGTCATTTTCCAGACCTTTGGCAGAGTATGTTTCATTTACTTTAATTTGAGAAGAAAGAGGAGCAGAGACACCTGAATTCTCAAGACCATATTGCACGAAGCTTCCACTGTAAAGGGTTAGGAAGTCCATGAACTTCAACCACTGTGTGTGTGCTATTGGTTATATATGAACAACAGTAATAATTAGTCTCATCTTCAGCCTGAAGCCCAGAGATGGTCAGGGAGGCTGTGTTTCCAGACTTGGAGCCAGAGAAGCGAGCAGGGATCTCTGATGGCCGATTATTGGTACCATAAATCAGGAGTGTGGGGGACGTGCTTGGGAGCTCTTGGTACCAGGAGACATAACTATACCTCCCAATGTCACTGCCGCTTCCAGTACAGGAAATGATGATGGTCTGTCCCAGTGTCCCAGACACCGAGGGAGGCTGAGTCAGGGCAGACTGGGCCCAGGACCCTGGAAAGAGAAAGAACATACTCTGGTGAGTTCAGTGCTGGGGCCCCAAGTGAGTCTGAGGGGCAGACAAATGATCAGCCCAAATGTCCCTGAGGCCCCTTCCCTGGAGACCTCACCTGTGTCCCGAGTGAGGAGTGTAAGAAGGACCAGAGTTCAGGCTATGAAGAAGATGCCCCAAGTGCACTGACTTCTGACACTTCAGTCCTGGGTCCCCTAGACCTCTTATTCCCTCCCCCTGCCTCAGAAGAGGCACCTGCCTCTCTTCACTGCTCTGACCTGGTCCTCTGTTTTATATACTTGAGCATCCCTGGGCAGCAGAGGTTAGTCAAGACTTAAAGCTCTTGAACATGGTGTCAGTCAAGGCATACTAAGCCCATGGCAGTGCCCTGGAAACAGATATAACCCACAGATATCCTTATATTTCCTGTGGTGAGAATCTGGTGGTTCCTGAGTAAGAAATCTCAGGGCTTCTCCTCTACAGTGTGTGAAGCAGAAATGAGGACAGGGTGCTTAGCTGGCTAACTGATCCAGTTGCCCCATTTCCTGGGTCTACAAGCAGAGCTGTGGGCCATGATCCCCCTCAACTCTTTTCTCTGCCCTCAGGATGGGTCATCATTCATTACTTCTTCCTCTGTCTCTGTGGTGGTTTGAGACTGGGGCCTGTGGCTGAGCCCTGGGTTGTTTTTTAACCCTCTGAGAATATGATTTGTGTGGGGGACACAACACTTTGGGGCCTCGGGGGGCTCAGTGAGAAGCAGCTCTTGACATTTCCTGTGGACAGTTTAAGCCACAGAAAATCCCTTCTCTAAATCCAGGCCTCTTGTGATATCTGGGTGGCTCAGCGGTTGAGCTTCTGCCTTAGGCTCAGGGTGTGATCCTGGAGTTCCGATGTGCTTGAGCTCCCTGTGGGGAGCCTGCTTCTCCCTCTGCCTATGTCTCTGTCTCTCATGAACAAGTAAATAAAATAAGCAATCAATCAATCCAGGCCCTTGCTGCCCTCTGGTGGCCTCAGAAGATGCATCCCAGGCACCAGAGAAGGCAGCTGAGTGGGAGCTGGAAATCCCTCCTCTGCTCCCACTCTAGTCTTCCTCCTTCCCCATCCAGCTCAGTGCCAGGCCCTCTGATCTCTTCTATCTCCAAAAACGCATTTCCTTTTGTCCAGTAACATTTCCTTTGGTCCATGGAATGTGTCAACTGCCATACCACGTGGTCCAGCATTCACCTCACAACTATTCAGCATGTCCCACCACAGCCTTGGCTTGGGGATACTGCTTGTGAGGCATCTCTGGGCACAGGGCTGAAGAAACATTAGATGTTAAAGAAACCAACCCCAGTAGGAAGGCTGGGTGAAAAAAATGAGAGTAGGTGAAGATAGACTGGCTTCTCAAAATGTAGAAAGAAGAAATATTGCCTGAGGAAGAGAAAGCTCTGTAGGATTGAGAACCACCTAGCAGAAATCAGGAAGTGAATTCTAGTGATTGAATAAGTGGGAGAAGAGGATGGAGCCAGGTTTAGCCTGAGCACCCAGCTCCAGGGATCTCTCTTCGGGGCATGTTTTGGTGTCACAGGGAACATGGAACTTTCTTCCTAACGTCTTCTTTGTGTACACTGATAAAGACTCGCTTCCAAGCTATGCGTCTTCCTGAGGTAAAGTTTCTTCCATAGAGAGTTACTTAACCTAGTTGTGCTTTCTGGGAAGGAATCAGTTTGAGGTAAAAACTTTGAGAACTAACTATCAAAACTTGTGTATAAATTATGGAAAATCCTCAAATATATTCTCTTTTCATTTAGAAAAATACTTACCCTCTACACCAAGTTTTCAGTCATCATGTGATCTATCTGCCGCCCACAGTTCCCCCATGAATCCTCTTCCTCTGAGTTCCCAGTGGGCTACTCCCCAGCCCAGTAGATTTCTTTCTATTCCTTCATTGGCCATCTTCCCTCTACTTCAGTGCCTTTGCATGGGCTATTCCTCTGCCTGAAATGCCCATATTCTCATACCTCACATGTCTGGATCTTTCTGAGGACACAGAAATGTGCCCCAAGAGCCCAGTCAGTAATCCTGTTTGTGGAATGAATCAAGGAGAGAGCTCAGGTAGGGAAGCTGAGCTAAGACATTTGCCCAAAGAGTCTCCAGGCTATAATCAAACATGTTTTTAAAATTATATATATGTGTATATATATAATTTTAATTAATTAATTAATTATGATTAATTTTATATATATATATTCCCAACCAGGTTTGAGGAGATTACACATAGAAATGCAATTTTTTCAGCCTGTCAAACACCAAGCTCCCTTGGTTTCCCTTTATAGTCACTCGTGGCTTGGAGGAGGGAAGGGGCAGAGGACCTTCTGTTTCTTACTTCACCTCTTCCAGGAAAACACAATTCTGGCTGCAGACCAGACTGAGGACTTACTCATCTTTGCTCTGAATGAAGAGAGTGAGCAGAGGCTTCCAGCTGAACCTAGGAAAACTCCAGTAGTCGCTTTTCCAGAAACCAAAGACTGGCTGGGAAAGTGGCCTTCTCTCTCCACCTCTCCCTAGGGAAAGGTGACATATCCCTTTGACCCCGTTCTCTGTAGTGGCCTGAGATTTGGTCTGGGACTGAGTCCTAGGGGTGTTTACTGCCCTATGTGGAGAAGGGACAGAGTGAGGACAAGAGTCTTGAGTTTTTCTCCTTAGGGGAGACTGGGGAGAAAGAAGGCCTTGGAACCTCCCATGGGCCAGGAGAAACCTCAGCAGGACCTTGGGCGGGGAGGTCATTGCAGTCCCCAAATCTAGGCTTTTGTTGCCCCCTGTCGGCTCAGCTGGGACAGCCCAACACCAAGGATAAGGCAGAGAGTGTCCCCACTCTCTGCTCAGCTTCCCTTTTATCATTTGTTTCTCTCCTTCCCAAATGGAATTTGCTCTCTACCCCCCAACCCTGATGTTCCATGTAATCCACCTCATGCTCCATGGATCAGTTCCTGAAGCTCCACCAGAAATGGAATCTGTCACCTGCCACACTCGCCCGCTCCGGACACCAGGGGACCCTGGTCAATGGATCACTGCCTGGGAGGCAGGCCTCAGTTCAGAGCAAGAAGAACAGTGGATAAAAATGGAAGCCAATCCTGGTATTAGATGTGCAGGAGAGAAACGGGACAAAGAGAAAACATTTTGGAGTTTTTAAATGTCTGACATAAAACTCAGGAGGGGAGAAACTGAGGAGATCCCAGGAACCCTGGAAAAGATTTTGCCTTCTCAGCAGGTGGGGAGAAGTTGGACAGCCTGAGGGTCCAACTCCAAGGACCCCTTGTCAGAAGGGAGTCCTGTCTGGACCATCTCAGACTCTGGTTCCACCCTGGAAGAGATGGATGATATTTTTTTTTAACACAAAGTTGTATGAGCAAAGATATTAGGTGCAATCATTTACAATATCCTGTAATTGTTACCACATTTGGGGATGGGTCCTATGCAGATATAATTAAATTAAATATCTTCAGATGGGAAGAGTTTCCTAGGTTATTCAGGTGGACCATAAATCACATCACAAGTGTCCCTACAAGAGAGACAAAGGGACAATACACATACACACACACAGGGGATAGCCATATGAAGGAGGAAGAAGACATAGAGTGATGGAGCCACAAGCCAAGGAATAGTGGCCAGCGACTGGAAAAGGCAAGAATGGATTCACTCTTAGAGCCTCTGGAGGGAGTGTGGCCCCCAATGAGAGCTTGATGTCAGCCCAATGTTGGTGATTTCAGACCTCTGGCCTCTAGAACTGTGAGGGAATAAATTCCCCTTGATGAATGCTATCTTATCTGTGATTTGTCACAGCTGCCACACGAAACTCATATAGGAAGTCAGTACTCTGCTTCAGAATGACGACACTGCAGATCCAGCTTTCTAGGGAACTTATTGAGGTTGGCTCTCAGGCTCCTGGCCCCTCTTCCCTACTTGTGCAGATCACAGGGTGAGCAGTGCCTTCCTTAGTGGCCCATCTGTTTTGCCCTGAGGGGCTCTGTACTCTTGACCATTTCCAATACCCTCCAAGGTCAGGCACCCTTACTGGCACCTCCCTCTTTGCCACTCACTTGATTTCTCTGGTTAAGCTTCATCAACATGCTTCTATCCCTTTCAGGTCCTGCCATCCCCTATTGCTATCTCCGAAGCTCTTCCTTTCCTGCCTTCCCCTACCTGGCCCTGACCTAGAGGACAGCCACCCACTGAACTTCTCTGGCAGCACATTCCTCACTGCTCACAATAAATTCGGTGTCTGCCAGACCCTCCTGAGGCTCACCTTCCCTGAGGAGCTGTCCAGCTTAACCAGGTAGAGCCACTCCTAGATGCTTCTGAAGCCATAGTTTTCTTAGTCTTTCTAAGGGTTGTCATCCTGGCAGGGAGCTTGCAGACTCTCTCAACATCCTTGCCAGTTGAGAGTGCTTCTTGTAGATAAACTCCCCGCATCCAATCTGAGCTTTTGTCTCTTGACCCTGCACCTTCATGATCCAGCCCTGAACGCATGTTTTTCCAGGTCCTACCATACGTGTTGGCTGGTTCTGCAGCTCCTGTCCCTGCCTAGCCAGCTCTTCACACTCCTGTCCAGGTTTTGTGGTGACATAATCCTACTTATTGTCCACAGGCCTGCAAGGCAGGAGGGGCTGGATCCCAGGGTGCTGAGGGACATGAGCATTATTTCATGGGTCACAAGCTTCCAATCCATCTTCAAGCAAAGGGAAGGTAAGGATGGGCCCTAATGATTAAGAGGGGGCTTGGATATATCAGGGGAAACAATTAATTCAAAGACTTTTGAGTATTTGGATCCATGTGTCCCCTTCTTGTGATTCAGGACCCAGTAGTTATCGGTGCAAGGCCCTGAACTGGGGCATAGCAAAGTTGCCCAGTGGAGAGGTTCTGTAGAGGTCTGCTACTCTTAGGACTAAGTTCTGGACCTCAGCTTTTCCTGACCTCTGTCTGCACAGGTAAGAGTCTTTTTCAACCAACAAGGAGGATTTCTGGCTTTCACTATCAGTTTGTCCTTGATGATTTTTACTCCCAGCCTTTTAACTTTTGCAAATTATCAGATGCACATAGCAACACTCTTCCTAGAGTGAAAGCAGTAGGGTTGTCCCCACATTCCTTAAAAGTACTCTTTTCCTTAAATTTCTCAAATGTTTGACACACTGCCTTGCTTTTGCATTTCCTCCTACAAGTAAATCATCCTTATTCACCTCCAGTAAAAATCTGAACTGCATTGTTCTGTGTGCTCCCATCCCTACTCCCCCAATTGGGGTCTTGGTTGCTCTGGAATCCCATTTCTACGTTTCCTTTTTCAGACAGTCCTGCAGCTAGAGTAGCCCAGAACTGTCTCAGTTTTAGGCCTGATCATTCCCTTTCCTGAGACATTCATCAGTCTCAGGCAAACCAGGCTAGTCGGTTACCCTCCTGATACCACCTGTTGCAGGCTGGGTTTCCTGGACATTGATGCTGAAGTGGAAGTGGGCACATAAAGGTATTGGGGAGTCTGTTGGCATCACCCCTGCCCCATGCAAGAGAGATAAAAGAGCAGGATCAGGGAATGAGAGCCCGTGGTATGATACTTTAGCCTCTCCCAGAGGCACTACCAAGTCAGAGAGGGACATGTAGGAAATGAAGGGAAGACAGCACCTGGGAAGATTAAAAGAAAGAGAGAGCAGGAGTCACTAGGGAGAGTCTATAGACAGCAGTGCAGATGTGTCCCCTGAGAAGGGAGAAGGGTCACAAGGAGAGTTAGAGCCTCCGAACTTAGAGCAGCAGAGAGAAAATCTCAGTCTTCCCCATGGAGAGCTCCAGATCAAAGATAAGCATGGAAGAAGAATCTCAGCTTTGCGGAATCGGCAAGCCCTTGCACATCGACATGCTCAGTCATTGCCGGGCAGCTGCCCAGGGAGTGCACACCCTCAACTAGAAAGCTAAGGCAGATGCTGGAGACACATGTGCCTGGAGGCTGCCAGTTGCTGGCATCCTGGAGGCAGGTTTCTTTCAGCAGGCAGATCTGAGAAGCTCATTCTTGGTTGCCCTAGTTGGGCTGTGGTGCAGTCTTTGCCAACTCGAGGGGGTGCCCTGGAACTGAGGCAGTCCTTCAGGTGCTTCCATGTTGCAGGCAGACAGCCTGGATTTTATATAGATGCATCCACTAGTCACTGCATACAGGCTTCCCAGGAAGGGGCATGACTTTGAGAGGGCAAATCCCTCCTGAGAAGTCAGTTTCATGAGAGCACTGGCAGATGAGAACTGTCTGTATCTCCGGCGACAGGGATGACATGACTTTCACGAGATCTGGGACACTCATCATTGCATCCACTTCGCTGGTCCATCAGCAAATGGTAATTTCCACTTCTCTTAGTCAATAGTCTTGTATAAAGGCTAGGAATGAGAAGTCCTATGGAGTAGGACTTTGTATGCACAAAATATTTCCACTATAACATAAAACACATTTAGAAACTCCAAGCATGGGAACCTCTGGCCAATTGTGGAAAAACCTCAGGTATTAGGGGGAAGAGCCTTCAAAAATCATATGCCTGTTGGGCAGCCCTGGTGGCTCAGAGGTTTAGCGCCACCTTGGGCCCAGGGCATGATCCTGGAGACCTGGGATCGAATCCCGTGTCCGGCTCCCTGCATGGAGCCTGCTTCTCCCTCTGCCTCTCTCTCTCATTGTGTGTGTCTCTAATTAGTAAATAAAATAAAATCTTAAAAAAAAAACAAAAATCATATGCCTGTTGTTATGGGCATGTTTTGAAATCAGCATACCCTCAGAGGCTGAATAATAACAATAAAATGCCTGTGGGTGAATAACAGGGTCAGAGGCCTACCACCAGACTGGAGGTTGTGCTGGTTGGGGGGACAATCCCCATTGTGTGAGATCTACAAGGGAGAAGACCCATGGAAATCAATAGAAGGTTCTGGGTGCTTCCTGCAAGACCTCAACAGAGGGTTCCTCTTTAGTGGTCTATTACTGCAGGATTTTCAGGCACTCCAAGATACAGGAATAACTATTCTATTTAATTTGTTCTAGAATAATTTGCCCACACCATCAATCATGATGCAAATGTAAGAAGTACAATGGTTTCAAAATAAGAAATAAAATGATTATTTGAATTAGACATAACTTGTAACCTATAAAACCAAAGGAATTTACTGGAGAATATTAAAGACTAATTCCATGTATGCCTGAAGTTTATCAGTGGGAGGGCATGAGCACAAAGAAAACTTACACAGTACAAATTAAAAGGGCATGATATTTGGAGAAGATCTCAAAATGTGTGGTACCCAGCTATATCAGATTCCTATCTTCACTGTAACAACTTCACCATAAACTTAGGGGCTTCAAAGAGCAGAAAATTATTTTCTTATAGTTCCAGGAGCCCAGATTCCAAAATGAGACTTTTCAGGGCTGAAATCAAAGAGTCTGAAGGGCTGGCTCCTTCTGGAGGTCCCAGGGAAGAATTAGATTCCTCGCTCTTCCAGCTGCTACAGGCCACCACCATTCCTTGGCTGGTAGCTACATGATGCCAATCACTCATCTGTGGTCACATTTCCTTCCCCTTTTCTGTATGCAAATCTGCCTCCACCTTCCTCTTAAAAGGACACTTGTGATTATATTTATGGAGCATCAGATGATCCAGAATAATGTCCCTTGACTTGGCATTAGTCAGGGTTCTCTGGAAAAGCAATAGGAGATATAGAGACCCACATACACAGTCACACGAATTGGCTCATGTGGTTCTTGAGGTTGGGAAGTCCCACAGTCTGCAAGCTGAAGACCCAGGAAATCTATTGATTTAATTCAGTCTGAGGCTGAAGACCCAAGAACCAGAGGAGCTGATGTTGCAAATACCAGTCTGAGAACAGAGGAGATGATAGGAGATGTCCTAGCTCAACAGTGAGACAGACACATTGGAGAGGACAACCCACTCTACTGAGTTCATGGGTTCAAATGCTAATCCCCACTATACAATTGAAAACACTCTCATGGGCACCTGGGTGGCTCAGTGGTTGAGCGTCTGCCTTTGGCTCAGGGCATGATCCTTGGTCCAGGGATCAAGTCCCCATTGGGCTCCCTATGGGGAGTGTACTTCCCCCTCTGCCTTATGTGCATGTCTCTCTCATGAATAAATAAATAAAATATTTTTAAAAAGGAAAATAAAACACTTTCACAGACATACCAGGAAATCACGTTGAATCTGGGCTCCCATTGGCCAGTGAAGTCAGCACATAAAATTAATTGACACTGTCCCCACCTCAAGATCTTTAATCACATCTGTGAAGTCCTTTTTTGCCATATAAGGTAACATTTGCAATTTCCAATGATTAGAACTGGATATTTTGGGGCACCAGTACTCAGGCTACCACACTAGCCTCCAAATCCCACTGAGGTGTACGTGCAGGAAATGCTCTGAGGGGCTGTTCATAGTCTGTTTTGCACAGTCATACCCTGATATAGCCCAGAAATAGGAGCTCTCCGCAACCAATTTTTTTTAAGATTTTATTTATTCATTCATGAGAGACACAGGGAGAGAGAGAGAGAGGCAGAGACACAGGCAGAGGGAGAAGCAGGTTCCATTCAGCGAGCCTGATGCGGGACTCGATCCCGGGTCTCCAGGATCAGACCCTGGACCGAAGACGGCGCTAAAGTGCTGAGCCACTCAGGCTGCCCCACAACCAATTTTTTAAAGTCACTCTTTAACAGCCTCTCTGCCATTTTCTTTAAATACTTTCAATTTTGAGGGAAACTTGGGAGGCTATTAATACCACTTAAGCCTTCACAAAGGGACAACTTCAAGAAAAACAAAAGTTCTAGAAATATGCAGTGGTGCAATCCTGTCCTGCTCACAACCTAGCTCCTCGGGCTCTCACTATCGCTCTCCGTTCAAGTAAGTGTCACCATAAACTCAAGAGGACATTTTCCTTCCTCACTTAAAGATATTTTAGGAAGTCACCAATGCATTCTCACACTTGTCCCCAGAGGGTTTCTTTTTTAAAGGATTCCATCCCTTCCATCACAGGCACAGAGGGGTTGCCAGTGTGAAGTCCCCAGGACATCCTGGGCAGTTGCTCTCAGCCTCCTGTTTTTTCCTCCTTTGATGTCTGCGAAGATGCCAGGCCAAGCCTCTGGCCAGAGTTACAGAAACAAAGGACAAATAATGGGGGGGATCGGGATGTGATACCAGCAGGGAGAGGAGAGGACTCTCCTGTCAGTACCTGTGAAGTATTTACTGCTCCAGGAGGAGAAAATAAGACGAGTGAAGCATCCACTGGAGGCCTAGATCTTTTCAGAAGTTCCACAGTGAACTGGGCAAATATACATGGTATACAGGAGTAGGATGACTTCTTCATTCTTTCACCTAGTGGGATAACTGGAATCCCAGCTGGGAAGAGGATGGCACAGCAGACAAATCCATCAGCTAACTTTTCACTGATGGGATCAAGGAACCAATTGGGAAAGTTATCACTGAAATGAAGAGGCACCTGTGATCTGGTGACATCCATGTATTCAACCTGGCTTTCACCACATTATGTTCAAGATGGTCCTTTACTGGGGTCATTCTTCTAAGTGCCTCCTCACCATCAATTTGTGCTGGCAGCATCCTGAAGACACTAGACAAGACTCTTTGGGTCCCATGCTCCTGCCTTTCATGCATTGGATGGCATCCATATTCTGGGACCTGGGACCCAGCAGTGATGAGTTTGCTTTCCCAGAGACCTGTGAACCAGATAGATCTGTTTCAAAGTAGATCTGAGGCAAGGTCCCCAGGGAGACAGAACTGCTGAGCAGAGGTTGTTCAAGGGAGAAGAGCTGAAACCACAGGACTCCAGAAGTAAGTCCAAGTTCACTCAAGAGTTCCACAGCAGTCTGAAACATTCATTATATATATATATATATATATATATATATATATATATATATATATATGCATATAGTAAGGCATTCCTTCATCTCTTAGGGTCTTTAGGATCTCAGTTAGGAGTGGTTGAGCATGCCAGTGAGCCTAACCCTCATCCTCCTTGAGACTGGGCAGAGTCCACCAACCTCTGCTCAGCACAGACCTTAGTGAGCCCCTGGATGGTGGCGAGGGACCCTGGTGCCCAAAAAGGGCTTCTTGCTGTGTCCCTGATTGTGGCTGCATCTGCCACACAGAGGTAAACACACTATTTACCATGGCTTCTCCTGGGTCACAATCCTACTGACACTACCACCCTCTCCCCCACCCATGGAAACAGGTTATATCTGACTCATCCCTGTCTCATCCACTGTGATGCACATAATAGATGCTCAGGGGCTCAGTGACCAAAATGGTAGCCACTAGCCATATGTGGTTATTGAGCACTTGAAATAGATCTAGTGAATCTGGGAGATTTAATTTTTAATTTAACTCAGTATAAATTTAAATTTTAAATATGATCATTCAGTTATTGTTTGGAGCAACTTGAGTATGTGAATGAATCTACTTTTTCAACCAAAGCATTACTGATTAAAATTTAGCATCTGAATTGCAATGAACTGTGAAAGATTTAGAAGACTTAGTGCTAGAAAAATGAAGGAAAAATATCTCACTAATGACCTTTAAAATATTGATTTTATGTTAAAACAATAATATTTCAGCACAGTATTATTCACCACAATCCAATATGCATTCTACATTTGACAACAAAATGTATTATTAAAATTAAAAACAAAATTCTTGCCAGAGTCTTCCTCTTTTAGAGTCCATGTTACAGACACATCATTGTGCATCCAAAAGAATGTTTGCCAGCATAAATTAGGCATAATCCATTAAGACCAAGATTTTTAATGCTCTGTTCATGATTCTCTGCCCAACACTCCCAAAGTATTATAAAGTCTGTGGAAAGCATTGGTAGCTAGTTATTGAATGAATGGAAGAAAATAAATATTATGTATATTTATGGTTTTATGTGAAGAGGATTATTTTGCACGTGGCTCATTGTTCTTGTTTTTAATACCCAGAAGTAGAGACATGGCAAATCTAACATGGCCCCAAAGACTTCTTAGGTATGTTTTCTTTTTTTTTTTTCTTAGGTATGTTTTCATATTTATTTCTTTCTCATTCTTCCCAATGTCAGGTGGTCAAGCTGAAGTTCCAGGTGATACCTTTGACCCTTCACTTACCCTTATGACTTGAATTCTCTTCAAAAGCAAGCCCTGCTGATTTTACCCCCAAGATGTCCATAGAGCCACTCATATGTAAGCCAGGATCTCCCACAAGGACCACACAGCAACCACAGGGACCTTGGAACATGCCCAAGGTTATGTCATGACCGTGCTCACAAACTCTTTGTTAGGATGGCTAGCATGAGGTTCATTAATAATACAGCTATATACAGAGAAAAGAATCATCACTAGGCATATCACCATTTGGGAAAAGCTATTCTTTTATTGTTTTGTAAAGAACTGTCCCAAGTAAACAGTTCTCAAACTTTTTGGTTCCAGCATCTTCTTATACTATTGAAAGTTACTAAGGATCCCCAAAGCTTTTGTCCATGTGGATAACATTTTGAGCATTTACCAGATTAATTAAAATTGAAAAACATTTTTAAAAGCTTTATTAGTTTAATTACACATAACAATCTAAGCCAAGTACATGTAAGTAAATATAAGTGATATATATTTTGTTATGTGCAAGCATATCTTGAATACACTGTGGATTTGGTTCTAGACCACCACAGTAAAGTGAATATCGCTAAATTAATATCACAAATATCAATAAAGTCAGTCAAATTTTTTTGGTTTCCCAGTGCATATAAATGTTATGTTACACAGTACTGTAGTCTATTAAGTGTGCAATAGCATTATGTCTAAAAAAGTCTATAATTTAATTAAAAATATTGCTAAAAACTGCTAACCATCACGTGAGCTTTCAGTGAGTCACAATTACTGATCGCAGTTCACCACAACAAATATAATAATAATGAAAAAGTTTTCAGTATGGTGGGAATTGCCAAAATGTGACACAGAGACACAAAGTGAACAAATGCTATTAGAAAAGTGGCACAGGTAGACTTGCTCATACAGGATTGCCACAACCCCTCAATCTGTAAAACAAAACAAAATGAAACAAAACAATATAATCTTAAAAGTGCAATAAAATAAGACTACAGTCAAAAATTAGGGAAAAAATTCATGATGCATTGCATTGCTTTTAACATTTCTGCAAATCTTTTCAATGTCCAGCTTAATGCAAAACGGTTGGATGTGCACAAGGTCTTCTGCATTGAGTTTGTCGCAATATGCTGCTTTGGTTGAAGTGTCTAAAAAAAAAAAACTGCCTTCACAGAGATATAAAGTTGGAAGCATACAAGAGCCCTTTGTACATGAAAGATGTGCTTGTAGGTGTGAGACCTGGTTTCAGAGAGCAGAGGGGAGGGGCTCGTAGGGGGCAGAACAGGGTCAGTCACATAAATATTCCCCTGCTTGGTAAACTAAAAGATACGACTGTAGGGACACTGAAAGTTTAAGACCAAAGCCTCCTATTTCTTGCTTTTCCCTCAACAAAACTTGCAGAGCTTTTTTAAAAAAAATTTTTTTAAAATTTATTCATGAGAGACACCGAGAGGCAGAGACATAGGCAGAGGGAGAAGCAAGCTCCCTGCAAGGAGCCTGATGCAGAACTCCATCCCAGGACCTCTGAAGACAGGCCCTCAACCACTGAGCCATCCAGTGCCCTCTTGCAGAGATTTCTCATAAGAGGCTTTCAAAATGGACTTGAACTTAAAAATGGATTGGGGGCAGCCCCGGTGGCCCAGTGGTTGAGTGCCGCCTTCGGTCCAGGGCGTGATCCTGGAGACCCCGGGATCGAGTACCATGTCAGGCTCCCTGAATAGAACCTGCTTCTCCCTCTGCCTATGTCTCTGCCTCTCTCTTCTCTCTCTCTCTCTCTCTCTCTCTCTGTATCTCTCATGAATAAATAAATAAAATTTAAAAAATAAAATAAAATAAAAATGGATTGGGAGTCTCCTTGTATGAGGACTGTGGAAGATGCACCCTGTGATGACTTTTGCATAATCTCTTCATCTAGAATTTAGGAAGAACCTGTGATTTGCTTCCAGTCGATGCATATGGCAAAAGTGATGGCATGTCTCTCCTTGATTAGGTTACATTAAATGGAAAACGTGGCCAGATGTGACTCCCATGATTATATTACGTGATATGAGATTCCCTCCTGACGAGGTCTTACAATTTACAGTATAGAGGGCATTATGCTAAGTGAAATAAGTCAGAGAAAGACGAACATTACAGGATTTCACATGTACATGGAATCTAAAAACAAAACAAAACAAAAGCCAAGAAACAAACAAAAAAACAATACAAATGAAAAAAAGAACAAAAAAGCAGAAACAGACCCATGAATACAAAGAACAAACTGGTGGTTGCCGGGAGGTGAGGTTGGGGTGGAGGCAAAATGGGCAAAGGGAAGGGGGAGGTATAGGCTTCCAGTTATGGGGATGAAAAGTATAACATAGAGAATATAATAGGTTATTATAAAAGCCTTGTAGGTGACAGATGGAAGTTACCTTTATGGTGAGCATGGCATAATTGCTAAATCACTACATTGTACAGCTGAAACCAGTATAACATTATGTATAAACTATACTTCAATTTAAAATAGTAATTTTTTTTTAAAGTCTGTTAGCAAACTGGAAAAAGAGGTCCCTCTGCTGGTCAGGAAGAAGGAAAAGCAAACAGGATGCTGTGAGTCATGTCTAGGAACTAGTAGTGAGGGACTTAAAACCCAGGGCTTCAGTCACACACTAGCAAGGCAATGAACTCTGTCAATTAACTTGGAAGCAGATTCTCAGTTGAGCTCCTGGAATAGAACACAGCCACCATACTTTGATTTTAGCTTGGGGAGACCCTGAACAGAGGACCCAGCTAAGCTGATTCAGGTAAAGTGGAGTAATAAATGGGTGTTGCTTCAAGCCACTAGGATGTGTGGTAATTTCTGGTCTTCTGGGGGAAGGGCCTGCTGTGCTGATTCTCAGGTGTTAGCACTTGGGGGAGCTGCTCTGCCCCTGCCTGGTGCAGGGCTCAGTGGGGGGTGTTGACCCCTGAGGCCCCGGGAGGAACAGCCACAGTGGCGGGGCCAGCTCTGGAGCCCTGGATTCGGCCCCGCAGTAACTCCGGGGCTCTCCGTCTGCAGGGCCTGGGGGATCCGGGGCGGGGCCGCTGATCTGCTCAGTTCCAGGCAGGAGCGTCCTTGCTGTCCTGGGCCCTCCCGGCCTCTCCCTGTCCTGGGGGAGGCCGGATCCTGGGCTGTGTCCCGGCGCCCTGTGCCCCGGGGCCTGCGCTGTTGGATTCGCTCCCGCCCCGCAGCCCCCTCCGCGGAGCCGCCGCCCGAGCCCCTCCGAGCTGCTCCGGGTCCCGCCGAGCGCGCTGCAGCCCTTAGGGAGCTGCATAATATTATTATGCACATAAATATTCCCCTGCTTGGTAAACTAAAAGATACGACTGTAGGGACACTGAAAGTTTAAGACCAAAGCCTCCTATTTCTTGCTTTTCCCTCAACAAAACTTGCAGAGCTTTCTTTAAAAAAAATTTTTTTTTAAATTTATTCATGAGAATATTTGCGCCTTCCGGGGGCGCAGGTGCCTGTTAGTGTCCCAGGGAGCCCGAGGGCATCCCCGCCCTCCTGGGTCCTGCTCCACCTCCCTGCGAGCCCCTTTCCTCCCGGGAAGGTTGGTGCAGCTCCTGCTCCTCCGGGACGGGGCTCTCCTGCCCTTCGGGGCACTCGCCCCGGCCTTAGCCCGGCTCCTCGCGCGGCTTCTCCCCCTGGATGCCTTTTGTTTCTTTATTTCTTTTTCCCCGTCTTCCTACCTTGATAGAAGCACGAATTCTTCTCACTGTAGCATTCCAGCTGGTCTCTCTTTAAATCTCAGGCCGAATTCATAGATTTTCAGGATGATTTGAAGGTTATCTAGGTAATTTGGTGGGGACAGGTGATTTGGGGACCCTACTCTTCAGCCATCTTGCCCCTCCTCCCCTGATGTGTGGTAATTTCATACACAGCAATAGAAAACTAGATAATAATACCTGGATCACGGGGCTACTTTGGTCCAAACCACGTAGAGTCAGGTAGAATGGAGATCTGTGTTGCTGAGTGCAGGAGTGCATGAACCCACGCTGAGGTGTAGAGAGATGTCTTCAGATGACATGGACCCTGAACTGTCTTAGTCCAATGAGAACCCTTGTTCTTCCTCTGGTCTTGCCACTGAAGAGGGAGAGAGTCTGCATCCCAAGGCCAGAGAGGAAGAAGGGAGTTTTATTTTCAGTTTTGCAAGGCTATATCCCCTGGGAGACTGTTTCTCTTTACCACAGCATCATAAGGAGCAACAGGAGTGGTAGGGGATCCCATTCCCTAAGCACCTATGTCCCTGGGGTGGTGAGCAGAAGGGACAGGAGAAACCACAGCCTGACTGCCTAGTTGGCGTGAAGCTCTGAAAACATGGAGTGCTTAATGCAGGTTTTAATCTTAGTTCTCAATGGGCTCTGGCTGTCCCTGGACAATAAGTAATAATCAGCCTTGTCCTCGGGGTGCAGTCCAAAAATGGACTGGAGGCTGCGTTGCCAGACTCAGAGCCTGAGGATAGAGCTGGAAGCCCTGAAGGGAGAGAACTCACAGCATCTATCTGGAGTGTGGGGGCCTTTCTGGACATTGTTGGTGCCAAAGGTAGGGTTATAAGTTCCAGTGTGGCTGCTGCTTCCATTGCAAGAGATGTGACAGTTTGTCTCAAAGTCCCAGACACAAAGGGAGGTTGGGTCAAGGCAGACTGAGCCCAGGACCCACAGAGGAAGGAGAAATGCAGAGAGGGTAATCCAGGTGAACCTGGAGAGAGGGACAGAAGGGCCAGTCTAGGCACCCACATGATCTCTTCCTTGGGAACGCTCACTTCTGCCATAAGTGAGAAGGGGAAGGGAAGTGGAGCCAAGGCCACGGTGAAGACATCCCAGAGCTCTGTCTCCTGAGACCCCAACCCTTGGACAGGACACTCAAGGCTCTCTTATCCCCTCTGCATGTTTTGAGATGCAAGAGGGGTCTCCATGTAAATTGCTCCTGAGCTCTGATAATTCTTAATTCCTCCTTTGTTCCAAACCCTGAAGCTTAGCACCCAGGTGAGCATGCAGATGCTCTGCTGCAGGCTGGAAAGGTGGTGGTGGGGATCTAATCCTTTTCCTAAGAAGTTACTTTAAGGCTGGATCTGTAGGACCTAGAACTGCAAAAGTACCACCCTCAGTTGTCAGCAAGCATTTGGCCTTCTAGTGAGCTTCCATCTGCACACAACTAGTCTCTCTCCCACCCTGGGGGAAGGTTCTCCTGCCCTGAGCAAGCCCAGTCTCTGCCAGAAGCCTGAGTCTGGGATGAAAGGATGCTGCCCATGGTCTGAAGGCTCCAGCTGTTCCCTCTGAGCTCATTCATAGCTACCCCAAAAGAGTTTTAAAAAATGGTGATCCCCCAAATCAGGACACACAGTCTAGGGAATGTACACCAGCCATCCAGAATTCTCCTGAAGACCTTCCCCATCAGCCTAATCTTGCAGCAGATTGAGGGGTCCATGAGGCTACTTCAGGGATGTGTTATTAAATCAGGAGCCTACTGTGCTCTGGGCAGCATGGGAGCACAACCTAGAGAAATCCCATGGAGGAGCCCCACACCATGGCTTCAGAGCCCCCAACTCTTAGACCAGTGGCTTGTCCATCCCAGCCTCAGTGTCTTCAACTGAAGAAAACTAAGAAAGCAGTAAAGTTCACAGCATCCTTGCATGGATCTGGCTGCAAAATCAAAAAGCCAATGTTTCCATTAATTGATAAGTGCGGGGCAGCCCTGGGGCAGGGGGTGGGGGCTCAGTGGTTTAGCATCGCCTTCAGCCCAGGGCATGATCCTGGAGACCCGGGATGGAGTCTCATGTCGGGCCTCCTGCATGGAGCCTGCTTCTCCCTCTGCCTGTGTCTCTGCCTCTCTCTCTCCCTCTCTCTGTGTCTCATGAATAAATAAAATCTTTTAAAAAAATAAATAATTGGTAAGTGCTCTATGACTTTCATCCCCAGCACAATTAGGTGGAGAGTCCAGATTCTTTCCTTTTCAGGTTTACTTTAGGTGATCATAGAAGAAAATATTTTCCTCTGTCTCATTTCCCACAAGTCAGCCTAGACTCAGCCTCCCTCGGCTCCAGACACATAGTGGAACAGGCTCCTTCAAATGCATTCCCCTCCCTGTCTTCCCACAGCAAAGGTTTTAAAAGTTTCCATTGTGATCATTATAATTCAGTGCAGGGTGAGGTTTTTCGTTTTTTTTTTTTTTTCATTTTCTAAAATGAAAACAGCTCTATTTTCATCACTGGCCAAGGAAAACAATATTATAGAAAAAGTTCAAGTAAATATAGAAATTTTAATATAACCAATGGTATTTAGTGACCATCTTCTGGACATCTTGGCCTGCCTATTATGTATATCCCAGAAGGTAGAGCTCATGTACCTCTCCCTCCCTCCCTGGAATATGGTAAACATTTGTAAGGATCATTTGAAGCAATGGGTGAATAATGGTATATATTAAATATTCACATTTAATTTTATGTGAAGGAATTGCATTATATAATCAATCGTGTGACCTGCATTTTGCTTTGAAATATGACAGATACCATCTTTTTAGTGTATCAGTCGCAGTCAGCATTAACTTGGAATGGAGCCCCAAGTCGGGCTCCCTGCTCAGAGGGGAGCCTGCCTCTTCCTCTCCAGCTCTGCCACTCTTTCTGCTTGTGTTCTCTCTCTTTCTTTCAAACAAATAAATAAAATATTAAAAAAAAAAAAAAAAAAAAAAAAAAACAGGATCCTCTCAACCTCCCAAGGCCTCAGATAGGGATCCTGAGCAACCAGGGAAGAGCCTGCTGGCCTTTGTAACTTTCCATGTCAGCCTCTTTGTTTTTCTCAAAGAGTTAGTTACAACTTGCTGCACTTTAAAACAATAGCTTCTTGTTTGGGGGATTTATTTATTTATTTACCTATTTATTTATTTGTTTTTTTGTTTTCACCCTAAACCTTATGAGCCAGAGACTGAGTATATCTGCGTGTGGGCTGCATCCGCACCACTCAAGGACAAATATTTGTTGAATGAATCCAGAAGACCAGAGGGAAGGAGAGCATGAGTGTTTCCAAGTCCAAGCTGAAATCTGTTCTGGGTGATGATCCTAGGTGGATGGGAGATCAACGCAGTGGCCTCATTAGTATGTACCTATGTATTCATACATTCATTTGTCTGGGTAGCTGGAGTGGCTCACGGCCATGGGGATATCTGGGGGATTGGCAAGGCAGACCCAGGAAACTACTTGGCCTTCACTGCCTGGTTACTCTCAGCCACCACGACCTTCCCTATGGCCTGTGGTAACTGATTTAGGACCACATGCATGACAAGGCCCGCTTCCCCTCCTGCCCCCCCCCCTCAGAAAAACAGTCTCAGATTTTGAGGAGGGGGAATATAGTCAGTCCCTCAGGCCAGCTTCACAGAGGCATGGGGACTCCTGGTTGCACTTCTTCTTTTTTTTTTTTTTTAATTGAACTTGGGCCCCGCTGGCAATGCTAGGCACTACAGCCGTACCTCGGCTTTGCCCTTATTGCCCTTACACCCCTCCCCCCCCCGCCTTCTCTTCACACCTCTTCCATCTGGGTGCTGCCATCTCTCCAGAAGCCCGACTCTTCTACCCACAAACGGACTGGCAGGAAGCGCCCAAACCGGATACAGTCCTTGCAAACATTCTGGCTTCCAGATCCCAGTGCCCCCTGGTGGCCCCAGACACAAAATTCCAAGGGTGAAGGGGCCCTGGCTCCCAGAGAAGCATAGCACCAGGCCACGGTGGGTGCCTGCTTCTCCCTCCACCTGTCCTCAGCATCCTTGACCTGCGCCCTGCTCAACCACCGCCCGCCCGGCCCACGTTTTCAGGCTTCCAATCTGGTCCTGACTTTGTCCAAAGGTATTTGTGGGTGAAGGAGGGGAAGCCCCACGCATTTCGGACTACTGAAAAGCTGCCTTTATCTGAGGATTGGGGGAAGGGGAATCGAGCAAAGGCAGGAATCTGGCTTCTGAAAAAGCTCTGGAAAACCAAATCCAAGGGGGAAACTGAGGAAAGCACGCTCTGGAAAGAGGAAAATCGAATCAAAAGCCGGCAGAGGGCAGCCCCGGTGGCTCAGCGGTTTAGCGCCGCCTGCAGCCCAGGGCCTGATCCTGGAGACCCTAGATCGAGTCCCACGTCGGGCTCCCTGCATGGAGCCTGCTTCTCCCTCTGCCTGTGTCTCTGCCTCTCTCTCTCTCTCTCTGTGTCTCTATGAATAAAAAAAACTTTAAAAAAAAGCCGGCGGAGGATCTCCTCTGCCCCAGAGGTGACATAAATCGTAAAGTCCAGGAAGTAGGGGGCACCGGACAGGGCAAGGGCAAGGACATCCCTCCTAGACAAGGGAGGTAGGATTGTCCACCACAGGGCTGGGACACCCCACACCCCACAGGGAGAAGCATGGGCCCCGAGGGTGGGGATGGGGATTTCCAGGCCTCCTCTCTGTCCTACGTCCCTCCCTCATTTCACCCCACCCACCCCCCACCTCCCTTGCCCCATCCTATCCCCTGTACCTCCAACTGACCCCACTGTACCCTCCCCATTCTCCACCTGACACCAGCTCTCCCATGACCCGCCCCCACCCTTGCCCTCCCCAGCTGCAGCCAGGGGGCGTGGCCAACAGGCGCGGCCCCGCCCCACCCCGAGTCCCCGCCCAGCCTGTTCTGTTGCTGCAACCCCCTTCTGGCCTCCCCGGGCGACCCCACTGGCAGTGCTAAGCTCTCGTGAGATTTCACCTTGCGGGAGAGAGGAGCCGGGATTGGTGCGCCGCGGCGGCTTCCGGCGGCGAGCGGGCGGCTTGCTGAGGGGGCGGCCGGGCCTTTCCTCGGGCTGTGTCCGGGGACCACGTGGCCGGGGCGCGGTCTGCAGAAATCGTAAGTCGCAGCCCGGGTCCCGCGCTTGCTCTGTCGTGGCGGTGACCTTGGACTAATCGCCATAAACCGCCCTCCTCCCTCCCGACTCCCACTTCCATTTCCCCTTCGGAAGAGGGAGCTGCCGCGGGTCGGCGTGAAGACCGCGCACCCGGCCAGGCCGCCCGCTCTGAGCAGTGGCCGCGGTGACGAGTTTCCCGACGTAATAGTGGGTGGAAGTCGGGCGTCGGCGTTGATGGTTGGGGCTCCGAGCCGCGCGGTGTGCACGTGAGGTGGGGTGGCTGCTGCAGGTGCGTGTGCGCGTGCAGGTGCGCGCGTGTGCGGGGGGCGGGGCGCTGAGGGCGCGAGGCCGGGCGCGCCACGTGTCCTCGGGTTCAGCCCCAAGTGGCGGTCAGACCCGGAGATCAGAGGAGGTTCCCGCCGACCCGGCAGGCCCGGGTCTCGGTTTCCCGTTTCCTCAGCGGCGTTCGCGGGGGCCTGCGGAATCCACGTGCGGACGCGCGGCCTCTCCTTGTTCCCGGAGCATTTGGGTTCTCGCTCTCAGACGTGGGTGCACGCAGGTGACCGGCAGGATAGCCGACCAGGGAACCGAGTGTTGGAGGCTCTGAGGCCGCTCAGAGCTGCGCCGGAGTGAGCGGAAGACGTCCTCGGGTAAGCGGGCCCCTGAGCCGCCTCCGGGGTGTGGAGACGCACACTGCTTCCCGAGGCTGCCTGAGGGCGGACGGAGATGCAGGAGCAGGCTCTGTACTTTCTGGTCGTTTCCCCGGTGGACCATTAGTCCTTTTTCCTTTCTTTTTTTCTTTTTTTTTTTTTTTTTTGAAGATTTTATTTATTTACTTGAGAATGAGAGCAGAAAGGGGAAAGGAGGGACAGAGGGAGAAGCAGACTGACTCCCCACACTGCACAGGGAGCGTGATTCAGGGCTTGATCCCAGAACCCCGAGATCATGACCAGAGCCAGAGGCAGATGCATAACTGACTGAGCCACCCAGGTGCCTCTGTCCTGTTGCTTTTTTTTTTTTTTTTTAAGATTTTATTTATTTATTCATGAGACACAGGCAGAGGGAGAAGTAGACTCCACACAGGGAGCCCGACGCAGAACTCCATCCCAGGTCTCCAGGATCAGGCCCTGGGCTGAAGGCAGGCACTAAACCCCCGAGCCACTGGGGCTCCCCCTGTCCTGTTGCTTTTATACAAGAAGCAATTCTAGTGTGTTGGGCAATGCAGCCCCAAAGCCATAGTTATGTTCAGAACCTCTGCTTGGGGTGAAGGAGCCAGGCTGGCTGCAGACCCCAGACACTTGACTCCTATTTGAGGTCAAGCAGGGACGGAGTGAGGGAGCCCTGGAAAGGTTTGGTCACTTCCCTGTGAGCTTGGTCCCTTGGAGGTAAGGGACATGCCTTGAAAGAACCCAGCTAGTCCTCTGGCTAAACCCCACGGAGTTCAGGGAGGCTGTGTGGCCCAACCTAGAACCGGAGAATGGACGGAGGCCCCAGGACAACCTTATGCTCTGCATGTGTCAGGCAGCATACCAGTGTTCTTGACACCAGGACATCTGGCTCTAACCTCCAGAATTACTTGCCTCCAGAGCAGGAAATATTCCACAGCCACAAACACTGAACGTGTCCATGTCAGGACAGTCTGGGCCCAGGACCCTCAGAGGAAAAGAACATGCAAAGAGGAAAGCCACAGCTTCAGAGGAGTTTGGGGCAGAGAGAGAAAAGGATCAATCCTTTAGAACTGCTGAGCTGAGGTGCCTCAGACAGTGAGCTCAAGCCTTTGCGATGCCTTCCTGGGGTTACTGTACCTCTCCCCAACGCATCTTTCTGGATACCTGGCAGGGCCCACTGACCTCAGCTGAGGACAGACCTGCTGACCCGTGGGCTGTGGTGGGTAATGTCTAAGTGGAGGCTCCTGTTCTCTGACTTGTCCACTGCTGCCACACATAGAAAATGTTCCCACTTTCAGGTGACTTTTCCAGGCACGTTCCCATCATGCTGGTACAAGTGACAACCACAGAAAGCCCTGGACCAGGGGCCTCATTCCTGTGCCCCCCTCCCATGGCCTACTCTGTGACATGGGTGCCAGTGACCCATCATTGTGATTCCGGATCCAGCTTCAAGCTCACATTCCCAATCTCCCAGAGAAGTGTGAAGGGAGAGTATGACTGACAAAACAATGAGGATGTCTCTGAGGAAGTGACTTCTGGCAGACATTTTCACACTAAAGGAACCCTCTCGAAAATATGTCATGGCATTGAAAACATGAAGGATAAAATGTTGGAAGCCTGTCCAAACTTAGAAAGCATGACGGGGGATCCCTGGGTGGCGCAGCGGTTTGGCGCCTGCCTTTGGCCCAGGGCGCGGTCCTGGAGACCCTGGATCGAATCCCACATCGGGCTCCCGGTGCATGGAGCCTGCTTCTTCCTCTGCCTGTGTTTCTGCCTCTCTTTCTCTCTCTCTCTATCATAAATAAATTTAAAAAAAAAAATAAAAAAAAAAAAAGAAAGCATGACGGTTTGCAGAAAAGATGCTCACTCTGTACCAACAGTTATATGAGAAGAGTGAAACTACTCTTGATACATGTTTTTTTTTTTTTTACAGAGAAATGGTTTAATTTTCAGTGGTTTAAAATCAACATACTAAATAAATAGTAGTTTTACTCTTTTATTCATTTCTTAACATGTTTATAGCCAACAGGAATAGAATTCTTCATGGTTGGCAAAACAACAACAACAACAAAAAAAAAAAAAAACGGTTTTTGAATGGCCACAGAAAAACTCTAACTTTGCATGGTTTGTTAGGATGGCTTTGTATAGTTTCATGTTGCATGGCCCAGCTCTACCGTGCAGAGTCAACCTGTGATTCATTTATTTTTCAGCTTGCTGCTCTTTTCATTTGCTTACTCAATAAGCAAGGTCTCTGGCACTCAGTAAATGTTTTTGAGTAAATTAAGGACGGAGAATAGAAGGTGTGTCTGGATATGGGGAGAAGGGGTCAGCTGGGCTAGAGACTTTCGTATGAACATGTCTACCCTGCCTCAGGACCTCCGTCAGCCCTCATCTTAGGGCAGAGGTGATTTTTGCCAACAAGTGTGAGGCCATTGTTCCTGGAATCCTGAGGATCATTGCTCCTGCTCCAATGGAACGTGCCTGATAGTCTGATGTATCTGGTTTTGCTCTGAGCCTCCATGGCCACCTTATGGCTTAGAGTTAAAGATTTGAGGGTCATTTGGATGACAGGGACACAGTACTAGACCCCATTCTCTCTTTCTTAAGCACAGTTACCAGTCTGATGAGGCTGTGAAAAGTAAGGAGGCTAAAGAGCAAAATCCTAGGAAGTATCCCTCTCCAGGGCTGAATGCCAAAACTAAGGCCCTCTCCTTCTCTCAAAATCTCTGTCACTGTTGCATCCAGGATTAATGCTTGCCACTTTCTCTCCCTTTCTCCAGATTCCGTTGGTCTGATTCAGTGCCCTTGAGCTAGAGGGACACACACACACACACACACACACACACACACACACACAGCCCCTGACACCTCACGTGCCCCCAGCTGGTCTCAGACACAGGTCTCCACCGTTTGAGGGATACAGCTACGTGGGAGCCAGAAGATCTGGCCTCCTGCTCTACTGTCATTTCCTCCTCTTCCTTCATCCTAGGCCTCACATTAGATGCTCTGGGCCATTCCCAGTTTAGTTCCCCTCCTGCCACCAGCTTGGAGTGAGTCGTCTGCTTCCCCCCAACCACCACCACCATGCCTCCAAAAGCACATCCCCAGGAATAACCAGCTGAATCTAGAGTGACCTGGACATCAGGAAGGTCCTCATTGATGAGGAAGAAAGAGGGAAAATGAAAATCTCTTGTTTAGGTATAGATGTTACTGGATCTGAAGTGAAGCCAGATCTCAGTACAAGAAGGAGCAGGGAGGGCCAAGAGAGACTACATTTTTAAAAGCACAGAGGGCAAAATATTTCAGGGCAAGAATTAATGTGACACCAGAGGGAAATTTCAGAGACATACTGGTTATGCATGGAATCTTGTGTTCAAGGGCTGCCTTGAGGGAGCCTGAGGTGAGGCTGCTGCATCAGGACTGGGCTCCTGGCTTCTCCTTAGCCTGGTGCCCTCAAGCAGAGTTAGGGTCTTTCTCTAGAACTCAGGAAGGGTCTTCCTTTGGCATTCCTGGAGCCTTTTGGATCTAGGAAAATAGATGGGCTTATTTTCTTTCTACACTTTATGGTTTGTCATATTCTTCAATATAGTGCTCAGTAGAACTGGGGGAGAATTCCTTGATTTCTGTTGATACTGATGGAAGATGGAAAGGTATTCCCCAGTATCATGGCCACACCCCAGGCTCCAAGAGAGGTGGGTTGACATTCCAGGGACATATTGGGCTGCCACGTTGGCACATGGCGGAAGCACAGAAATGTTCTAAAGGCCCCAATAAGGCAGATGCTCTGGGATCTGAGTTGGAATTCTGTGAATGGAAAAGATGAGCACAGATCACCCCACTCTGATGAGGTCAGAGGCCGCTCTGACCTATGTAGCAAATGAAGACCATGAGAACAGGTGGCCAGGATGCAACAGAAACATCCTTCAGATTCATGCCTTGGGCTCAGGGAGTTGTCCTGAGCTAGTCCTGATCCTGGGCAGGAGGGACAGCACTTCCTATAGATTCTGCCTCTAACCCCACAGCATGTCCCTTGGTCCAAAGGCTCCACATGGAAATGCACAGAGGAGTCTGCCTTTTTTCACAAGGGAAGCGTGGCTCATACTAAACATTTTTAGATCTGAAGACAGTGGTCACTTCTGCCTCCTTGGATTTCCTAGACACTGGGATCCCATAGACCCTTCGCAAGCTTGGACTTCTGCAGTTTTCCTGTTTCCCCGAGGTCCAGGTGGAGTCTTGTCAGTCTGGTGTCTCTAACATTGAGATTGTCTGACCACTTGGTGTGGGGCACATCCATCCCAACCCCTTGCCTGAGGGTGCTAACAGTTATTCCCTGCGGGGAGCAGTCTGATTCACCAGGCTAAAAATAAAATTAACAGTGAACTTTAAATTTCCTGTAAAGGTTATTGGAGGTACTGGATGAAAAGTTCCAGAGCAGGATTTCTGTGCCCACTGAGTTAGCTCAGTAATTAGGGACATTTAAGATTATCTTTGTTACTAATACCCCATCTCCTGCAGCTGATTGATGATGGTTGTTGCCTGGGGGCTAAAAGGCCCATAGAGCACATTCCAGTTCATCCCTATTTGATGCAAAGCCTACTGGTATAGGTAGTAGAAATTTAGAGAAAGCAGCCTCCGTGAAGATACTAAAGTGGAGAACATCCTTCAAAGAATTCCAGTGTCCTCGCCAGTGGTAGAGAAGAATTTGTTTGGGCATCACAATGCAATAGCGTGGAGAATTCTTTGTGAGGACAGGTTCTCTCCCTGTGTGTTCTAAAACGTCAGAACCACCAATATGTGATCCAGCCTAACACGAGAATCATCCCTAAATTTGGCAGATCTTTAAATGTCAAATATAGCTTCACATTTTGTGAGGGAAAAGTGTTGGTGTTTGTGCACTGAGCTTAATACAGAGAGAAAGATTTTTATTTCTGTTCCTAATGGCACTCTCTCAGCAGAATGGGAATAACTAAAAATCTTAGGGGCAGGGCCAGAGGGGTTTTTTTGAAGCTATATTTATATCAGTTATGTATTTCTTTATATATATTTCTCAACAATTATTCGTATATATATATATAAATATATATATAAAGCTGTTTTTATTAGTTTTTTTAGGATTGAGGAAATAACAGTTGTTAACATATACTTTGGAAGGCGCATTTGAAGATCACAGTTGGGGCTTAGGCCCCAGGGAAATGCCTAGACCTGATCTGCCTTTGAAAGGGCAGGATATGGAAGAGGATACTTGATCCTAAAGAGGACGTCCTCTGGTGGCAGCTTCTTCAAGACAAGGACATATGCATTTAGCTTTCCCTGCCTCTAAGACCCCAAAGAGCCCATGGCTCTAGAATCCCAACTAGTCATGTCCTGTATTTGGGTGCCAATGCGGTTCTGACCTCTACCTACCCCAGATTCCTATGTTGAATCTTTTCCAGTCAGTTTGCTGAGCTGATCCCAACCTTTTAGGAGGAAATGCCTTTTACCTCCTGGGAAGGAGGGTGGATCTTCTCCCTGTCCTTGTCCTTGGATTTAAAGGATCCATAGTCTTTGAACTCCTCAAACAAAATGTATTTTTTCTTGTCTTGGGTATTTCCTTACAAACACCCCGCCCCTCCCTTCTCCTGGCTAACTCCTACTTGTGATTTTGACCTGACCTCCTTCAGGGAAGCCTTGACCCTCAAAATCTGGAACACCGGGGCAGCCCGGTTGGCTCAGTGGTTTAGCGCCACCTTCAGCCCAGGGCCTGATCCTGGAGACCTGGGATGGAGTTCCACATCGGGCTCCCTGCATGGAGCCTGCTTCTCTCCCTGCCTGTGTCTCTGCCTCTCTGTCTCTCTGTCTCTGTGTGTGTCTCATGAATAAATCAATAAAATCTTAAAAAAAAAAAAACCGTTAAAAAATAAATCTGGAACACCAAGCATCTCTCATAGTCTGTCTATGAATGCACACATGGTTTGCAGTTTTAAGGTACCATAAAGTATAAGTGAATATTTGATATTCTGGAATTTATTTTGTTTATTTCTTTTTTTCTTTTGGGATAACACCACTGTCTGCATAAAGCTGTCTTAACTCGAACATTTGGGTTATTCTGATGTGGCCAAAACTCCCCCAAGTATACCTCCAGGTTGGTTTTCTTTTCTTTTTTCTGTTTCATTTATGAATGGGGCTTATGATTCAGTCAGTTGTATGGAGAAAGTAAAAAACCCAATCTGGATTAACTGGATGGAGATCCTGAGATAATAGCATTGTGCTTTCAGTTGGAAATTTCAGCTAGGATTTGAAAAGGAAGGTGTGGCTAAAAAGGCCTACCATATTGTTTCTGTGGAGCCAGAGGAGAGATCCAGAAGCTGGAGCATTAGACCCTGCCTGAGGTCTGAGCAGATTGCTCCTGGAACCATGCCCCATTCTGGTGAGGCAGAAGCTCTAAGCTTGGGACACTGCTACCATACTGCCCTCAGCCATACAGTATAAATGAGCAGCCTTTGCTTTTGCCTCCGAATGCAGTTTTGCCTTAATCTCAAACATTTTGGTCTCTACTCTGATAATACGCTGTTTTATACATCTACAGTATTTTCTTAACCAGATTTTTTGGAAATGAAAGACCTCTAATTAGTTGTAATTTTTTGATGACATTTTAAATATTTAGTTTGTGCTTGGTAATTATAGTTCATATAATTTATCATTTTGTGATTTTACTAGTTAAAGCTTTTTTAGAAAAATAATAAGCTAAAAGCTTAAAAATGTTCCATAGGAAAAGAAATATTCTATGGAGTATTTTTAAAAGTGGCGGCTGTGTTCTGAATGTGAGTTCTGGGTTCCCATAAATAAAACAGTAATTCTCATATCTGTAGGAGAGACATATAATAAAATCATCTTGGAAATAGTGTATTTATTTTTTTGTCCCCAACTTCCACATACTATTAAATACCTTATGCCACTTTTATGCTTCAATATGTTTTGAATGATGCAGTGGCAGTCATTGTCCAGGTGTCCCTTAAGCTTTCCCATCTGGATGATTTGTTAGAGCTGAGAAAGGGGGTCATGTGACATTCCCTATTTCTCTATATGTTCAACCCTCATTTGATAATCAGCAACTTTTCCCTGAAAGGGATGGGGTCAGTTTTCAGGCACTTCAGTACTAACTATGCAGTGGGGCTGGAATTAATTGCAGCAGTAGCCAGATATGGGATGGGGCTGGTGATCATCTTGCTCCCCCACTGAGGCCTGGTGAGATATGTGTTCTGATACCAGTAGGGGCAAAGCTGTGGCTTCGTGGCCACTCAGCAGAGAATGGAATGGGGTAAACAGAGGTCTCCCCAACTATTGTCAGAACAGTGACTTTGGCCTTGAGTTGGTTCCTCTCAAGGGTGGAATGCTAACGGGCTTGCTCATACTCAGCCTTGTTCCCTGAATGTTTTGCCAGGATTCCTTCCGGAGCAGATTCATCAGGATGAGCATGCCAGCCCCACCCAGACTCCTGGACCTGGCAGGTCAGAGCCTACTGAGGGATCAGGCCTCAGCCATCGCTGCTCTGGAGCTGCTGCCCATGGAGCTCTTCCCACCGCTGTTCACAGCGGCCTTCACTGGGAGGCACAGTGAAACCCTGAAGGCAATGGTGCAGGCCTGGCCCTTTGCCTGCCTCCCTCTGGGGGCCCTGATGAGGGAGCAGCAGCCTCACCAGGAGACCTTCCAAGCTGCACTTGCTGGACTTGATGTGCTGCTTGCCCAGGAGGTTCGCCCCAGGTGAGGGTGATCCCATAGACTGGGAGGGCCCTCGGGGTCCAAGCAAGTACAGCTGGGGTCAGGGAAAAGTGCAGGGCCGCAGAAAAGGCCAGAGACATCGGTGAGAAAGCTCAGAGCAGCCTTGGGGCCATGGCTGGGCTCCTCTAAGAGAACAGGCTGTGGACATGTATAGCCGATTGACCTGCAGAGGTGACCAAAGGAGTGCCTCGCAGTGGCACTTAAAGGTACTGCAAGTGGGGACCAGGAAGGATCACAGTAGCCCAAGGAGCCACTGACGTCCAGGGTATGGAGTAAAAAAGTGAAGGCCAGGTATCTGGGCCTTGCCTAGATTCTGAGACTCACAGTCTTATTCCTGTTGATCTGAAAGCATCTCAGTCTGTACCCCATCTTCCCCACAGGAGGTGGAAACTGCAGGTGCTGGATTTACGCAAGAATGCTCATCAGGACTTCTGGACTGTATGGTCTGGGACCAGGGCCAGTATGTACTCCCTGTTGGACCCAGAGGTGCCTCAGCCCATGAAGAAGAGGCGAAAAGTGGAGGGTTGCAGGCCAGGGCCCAGGCCACCCTTGGCTCCTGTGGAGGTGCTGATAGACCTTTGCCTCAAGGAAAGAACCCCTGACGAGTCCCTCGCCTACCTCATCCAGATAGCCCAGCAGAGGAAGGGTATGATGCACTTGTGCTGTAAGAAGCTGAAGATTTTCGCAATGCCCATGCAGAACATCAAGAAGATCCTGAGAATCATACAGCTGGACTCTATCCAGGATTTGGAAGTGAATTGTACCTGGAAACTGTCCACCCTGGGGAAGTTTGCTCCTCACCTGGGTCAGATGGGCAATCTGCGCAGGCTCCTCCTCTCCCACATCCACATGTCCTCCCATACCACCCTGGCCAAGGAAGAGCAGTGCATCAGCCAGTTCACCGCTCAGTTCCTCAGGCTGCACCACCTCGAGGAACTCTATTTGGACTCTATCTCCTTCCTTGAAAACCGCCTGGACCAAGTACTCAGGTGAGGGATGGTGAGGTTTCTCAGTGGATAAGCATAAGCCCTTTTTTATTTCAGTAAAAGGTGATGGGCATCTGCTGTGTACCTGCCATCAGCAGTGCCAGAGTGCATGAGTCTCCAGAAGGTCCACACACTGTCCCTGCTCTGTCCCTATGTACGCTGTCATGTAAAATCTCAGATAAAGATTGGAGATATGAACTGGGATAGATATTATTCAAAGGGGCTCCTAGCTAGGAATCTGTATAAGGGGAGCTTGGGCAAATGAGGGTAACTTTGGGAATTCTTCCTGAGAAAATAATACCTATGTCCTAATGACCAAAAATAACTAAACTTGAGAGCATTGATGAAGGGAAAGCATATCTGATGTGAGGTTTTGGGTCACAAGCTCTTCACTCGGCAGCTTTGTCAACCTGAGCCTCTCCCTCCGAACCTGCTTCTGATTCCCTGTCTGTAAAGGGTTGCTCTGGGTTCCACATAAGGCAGTAGGGAGGGAAGGAATGCCTAATTCTGAGGATGAGGGGAGCAGGAGTGAAGAATTGTGGGAAGTGACAGCTGGTATGTGGAGGATGCAGTGATCCAGGGTAGGTCCTGCTGGCTGCATGTTGCCAGACCTTACCCAGGTTAGCCCTTCATGCACAGCAAGTATCAGCCTCTTCAGAAACAAGTAACAGTGACAGGGGTCATAGAAGTGGCCAGAAGGAAGTGGAGCCGAAAGCATTTTTAGTCTTGTCTCCCAGTACTAAACGTCACCAGTTCCCTTCCCTGTTAGAGACATCATCGGGCCAGGCTTCCCTCTGAGTGCCTCACATTGTTAGATTGATTCATGCTCACGGTACCTCCAAGGGCATGCCGTGCTCGGCCTGACAGCAGGAGGGTGTTTGAGGTTCTATTTACTTGGCCAAGTCACCTAGCAAATGAGTGATGGAGAAAGGACTCCTTTGAAACTTAGGTTTGAGTGTCTTTTCTCCCCACATGGCATCCTGAGCTTGACTGTCATCGGTAATACCCTGGGTCTCTCTTTCTTCGAGGCCCAGGTCATCCCCACATCCCTCTGTCTACCATCTCCAACCTCCAGAACTAACTACTCTGTCTCTCCCCAGGTGCCTCATGACCCCCTTGGAGACCCTGTCAATAACTAATTGCCTGCTTTCGGAATCTGACTTGACACATCTGTCTCAGCACCTGAACGTCAGTCAGCTGAAGGACCTGGGTCTCAGTGGGGTCAGCCTGACCAATATGAGTCCTGAGCCTCTCCAAGTTCTGATAGAGAGAGCCTCTGCCACCCTCCAGGACCTGGACTTGGACGAGTGTGGGATCATGGACTCCCAGTTCACCGTCATCCTGCCTGCCCTGGGCCACTGCTCCCAGCTCACGACCTTCAGCTTCTGTGGAAACCCCATCTCCATGGATGTCCTGGAGAACCTGCTGCGCCACACCATCGGGCTGCGCAAGCTGAGTCATGTGCTGTATCCGGCCCCCCTGGAGAGTTATGAGGACGTCCGTGGCACCCTCCACCTGGGCAGACTGGCCCACCTGCATGCCAGGCTGAAGCAGATGCTGCAGGAATTGGGGCGGCCTGGCATGGTCTGGTTCAGTGCCAACCCCTGCCCTCGCTGTGGCGACAGGACCTTCTATGACCCAGAGCCCATTCTGTGCCCCTGTTATATGCCTGCCTAGCTGAGTACATGTATCATTGGCTTTACTCTGAGGACTTGGACACTGAAGCCTAGGCATACGTCTATGTTACAAGAGCACAGAAGCCACAGTTTGAGAAATTCTTCCTGATGTGAGCAGAAAAAGGAAAGGTGATTCGGGTGGGGGGGGGGGGGTGGAGGGGGGATGTTGACTTGGGAGTTATAGGATCTTTGGGGAGATGCATCTTATAGTGTTAGAATTATGAATCTGAATTTCTAGAGGGAGATTCAAGTTTGGGAGGTAGATGTTGGAGTTATCCCTGCATAGATGGTTGTAAAAACATGGTCAGAAATAAAGAGAACCTCAGTGTCCACTATCTGGTATCCTCTGTGCTACATGAAGTGTATTCTCCAGTTTAAACCTCAGGAACCTGCAGTTTCTGATTAAACAAGAAATTACAGCATTCGTGATGCTCAGACACTAAGCTGGGTGAGGTTCAGCCCCAGGAGTTCATGGCACTGTTTATCATTCCTCCCTTTGGCTCTTGTCTCTGGTGCACCTGTTTTGTTTTGTTTTTTTTTTTACGTTTTTTTTTTTTTTTTAAGATTTTATTTATTTATTCAGAGAGACAGAGAGAGAGAGAGAGGCAGAGACACAGGCATGGGGGAGAAGCAGGCGTCATACAGAGCCTGACGTGGGACTCAATCCAGGGTCTCCAGGATCATGCCCTGGGCTGCAGGCGGCGCTAAATCGCTGTGCCACCGGTGCTGCCCTCTGGTGCACCTGTTATCTCCTCACTTAATCTCTGGCTGTTTAAAAGACTCCTAACTCTGGGAAATGAACTAGGGGTGGTGGAAAGGGAGGAGGGCGGGGGTGGGGGTGAATGGGTGACAGGCACTGAGGGGGACACTTGACGGGATGAGCACTGGGTGTTATTCTGTATGTTGGTAAATTGAACACCAATAAAAAATTAATTTATTAAAAATAAAAATAAAAAAAAACAGCACACACAAAGTGCATCCTCAGGCCTGGAACATACTAAGGGACCAATAGCACCACTGGAGGAAAAGTACTTTGGAGGGGCCTTGGCTGCTAACTCTACCAATACTCTGGACTTGAGTGCTCCTCCCCCATGGATCCAGTCTCCATCCCTGACCTCTGGCTGTACCAAGGTAGGGCTTTCCTGTGCATAAGTCAGGTCCCGAATACTGGATGGGATGTCTGCCCTGCAGATGACCTGGAGCCTGTAGGCCTTACCAGCCTGTGCCTGTCTTCCCACCAGCTCCAGCCCTTTCTTAACTTCAACTAGTTGTGGTCAGTAAAATTATCTACATTCCTTTTAGCAAGATACTAAGATCATGTAGACCTATGACATTGGTTTAGTGTTTGTTTCCTACATTAGAAATAGTACCTCTTTTTGTGGGAGCTAGGTCATGTCAATGTGAGATTGCCTTTCTCTCCAGAAAGTCTGCCTTCCTCCCTATCAAAGATGGTAGGCTGACTCTGAGCAAGGAAGATGCTGAGGATTGGGGACCTAAGAATGAATAAACCTTTATGACGTCCTGGGGACCACTTGGGTGGAAGCAAGTAAATGTCAGACTGGGGAGCTGGGGGTGTGGAGGGGCCGCCCTATGAGACAAAGCATCCAAATGAGAAGATGTTACACTGTGGGGATCTAACCCCATGGTCAATGGGCAGTTGGCTGTCCGGTGAACAAGAGGGCTCCCTGTCCGCACACCCCTGCCTCCTGGCCCTAGGCTGCCTCACCTCTCTCATTGCATGGCCTCCCAGAGAAAAACCTAGAGAGAAGGCCACACACCGAGGCCCAGGGCAGGGTCCCATCTGCACGTTTCCTGAGTGGAAGCAAGTCAGCCCTGCTTGCTCTCCTTCCACTGGCTCTCGTTTAGTGCTAGCCATTGTGTGTGTGTGCACGCGCACATGTGCGCGCAACTGTCCTTGCTGGGTGTCACAGCAACTGGCCCTTCTCCCTTCTCTTCCCATAGGGGTGTTATCCTCTTCTGCCTTCAGCCTTCTGTCCTAAGCCCGGTGAGAAAGAACCAGAAATGGGCCCTTCAGGTTGTGGGACACACTTTACCATTCTGACAAGAGAAAATGCAGAAACCTGTGTAAGTGATGCAATGCCCCCAGAAAGGGGGTCAGGAAAATATCTCATTTTTTCTTGATGTGCACCTTGTCCCAGCATCCCCAACATAGACCCAAGTTACAGGGACTAATGTCCAAAATGGGAACCAGCAGCTCTAAGATTTGAGGAAAAGTGTACAAAATGGACAGGTTCTCTGGGAGGAAGGAGCAAAAGACAAAGCATCACATGATCTCAGCATTGGGTTCCACAATCACAAAATAAGAGACAACACTCCATAATGACATGGTGAGGTTTATCTGTGGGGCTAACATGACAAGCAGCCATCAGAGTGCCCTGCACCTGGATAACCCCATGCAGGAGAGTGACGATTATAGCTGCCTGACGCAAGGAAAGGAAAAGCAAAAGTCAATACTGCATATTGTTTTAAAGCAGAGTGTACTGCAGTCAGGACTCTATTTGACCTGGAGACCTCATTTGAGAGAGGAATCTGGCAAGATTCTTCACTCAGAATTTAGAGTTTACCATTAAAATGTTCAAAGAGGCATATAGTATCAAGGCAATGAGGTTTTCTTCTTTTTTTTTTTTTTTAAGATTTTATTTATTTGTTTGACAGAGCACGCACAAGCAGGTAGAGCAGCAGAGAAGGAGAAATAGGCTCCCCGCTGTAGGCAGAGAGCCCCTAACGCAGGGCTTGATTCCAGGACCCTGCAATCTTGACCTGAGCTAAAGGCAGATGCCTAACCACCTTAATCAACTGAGACACCCAGGTGCCCTAGCAATGAGAGTTTTAAAAGTTGGGCTTGGTTGGGGAGAGTCCTTATTGGTAACGTGGCCGTACAAGGGGTGTGGGAAGATAATGACAGCTGGTGGCAGGGGAACCACCTAAATGAAGGCCCTACTGGGGAGATGGGTGTCTCCAGGTCATTAGAAAACAGGCAGGAGGTGTATGGCACACACAGTAGATTGTTCATTAGTGATTCACCTTGGAGCCTGATCTACACGGGAGACAGAGTGGATTTAGGGCTGCTGGGGGATAAGGATGTGAGAGGTAAGAATATGGATAGAAAAGAATCAGAACAGGGATCCCTGGGTGGCGCAGCGGTTTGGCGCCTGCCTTTGGCCCAGGGCGCAATCCTGAGGACCCGGGATCGAGTCCCGCATCGGGCTCCCGGTGCATGGAGCCTGCTTCTCCCTCTGCCTCTCTCTCTCTCTCTCTCTCTCTCTCTCTGTGACTATCATAAATAAATAAAAAAAAAATATTTAAAAAAAAAAAAAAAAAAAAGAAAAGAATCAGAACACAATCTCATGGAACAAGCCTGGCCTGAAAAGGCATTGAAAGGAGACCTGAGGCCTGGACAGAATGAAGGATGTCAAATATTTCTAGGAGAGGGAGTTGGGGAGAACTGAACTATTCCTTAATGCCAGCAAGAGCTGCTGACTTGACCCAAAATCCAGATCAGTATTAGTTTTACCTTTTCTTTTTTTCAAAATAGGCTCCACCCAACGTGGAGCCCAACACAGGGCTTAAACTCAAGACCCTGGGATCAGGAGATCAGGACCTGAGCTGAGATCAAGAGCCTAATGCATAACCGAATGAACTACCCAGGGCCCACCCCTGGATCAGTATTAGGAACCCAGATAACTGCTACTGCTACTACTAAGGGCAGCAGTGTGGTGCCTGTACAACCATTAAAAGGGAGAAATATCCCAGACTCTGCCTCTGACATGAAATCATTGTGAGAAGCATATTTTCATCACCTGATCAATCTTGTATCTTACTGGTGATCTTGGGTTGTGAAACTTAAAAAGACAAAATGAGCTGAGCAATGGTGGCCCTTTGGGCTGAGCTGAATTCTGGTATGGGATTCATTTGCTGCTCCAGAGAGAGAACTTGAGCATCGACAGGAGACAAACCTGGGGTTCTCACAGGAGGCTGTTGGTCCAGACATCTAAGAGTTGTTGAGATTAATTTAGAAAGAGATGAAGAACAAGAGGGAAAGGTGACATTTGGATGAGCAGAATTTAATATAATATGGCAAAGCAGGACCTCAGAGGGCCAGAGCACAGAGCCATTGCCCACAGAATTTTTCAATGTTTTGTTCGATATATCTTCCAATCTCGAGAAAGAGCAGGGCCACAGATCCCTGAATCTGTGTCACGGGCAACTGCAGCCTGTGGAAATGCAGGCCATCAGCACTGTGCGGATTACAAACATGCCAGAGTGGGTTTCACATGGGATGCACAGGTGCTTGGTGGATCGCACATGTGTCAGACCTCTGCAGGCTCCAGTCACTCAAGGCCTGGTGAGCACCTGCACAGCTTTATTCTAGTCCATAGGCTATTTGATAATTTTGAAAATTAATAAAGAGAAATCTTACTAAAATGGAGTCTGGAGATCAGAAAGGGGAACTCTTGCGCCTACTGCTCCTTGGAACCTTTTGCAGATCCATCAGGAAGACACCTACCTTCCCTTCCCAACAGGAAAAAGAGGATGCCTTACTATGCTTTACTGCCCCAGCAGGAGAAAGGAAGATGCTCTCTACCCCTCACCCCCCAACAACCCAGCCAATGAGTGACAGTCCCAACTCAGCCAATGAAAAGCCATGATTCTTTTAACTCCTAGTTTACTCCAATGGACTTTGTGTTTATAATAACCCCTTCCCAGCCCCCACCCCAGCTCTCCTCTAGGTCCTCAGCTTTGTTCTCCAGACTCACCTATGGTTTTGCCACAACCTCTTCGTCCTGAATAGCAGTTCTGTGCTACTCCTGAACAAACCCATTTCACTGGTACAATAATTGAGGGTTTTTTCTTTCTTTCTTTTTAACATTTTTCTGCTTTTCATTTTTTTATTGAAACATGTTGATGCATGTTATATTAGTTTCAAGTGTACAACATAGTGATTCAACAATTCTGTTATGCTGTGCTCATCACAAGTGTAGTTACCATCTGTCACCATATGCTGCTATTACAATACCAGTGACTATACTCCCTATGTTATACCTTTCATCCCCATGACTTATTCCTTCTGTAACTATAGGCCTTACTTGCCATTCCCCTTTATCCATTTTCTCCATCCCTTCATCCTCCAATAACTGACATTTTTATTTCAAGGTTAACAATATCCAGTCATGCTTTGTTGAGATGGATCCATATTTTCTTCATTTTACTCCTAGGTGAAGAATCAGATGCTCCACTTGCTTCTTCCTTCCTTGTAGGTCAACCTGGCCAAAATTTTAGCTGAGGGATAGAGAAATGCTTCTAGACAATCCCTTAAAAGGGCCAAAATGGAGCAGGACAGAGATGAAATCTGATTAAGGGATAACTGGTATTGCTTAACAAACCTTCCAACTCACTGAGCAAAGAGCCCATACTCCACAGCAGGGTGCCTGTTTTAGTTGGTGGGTGTGAACCCATAGGAAGTAGAAAGTTGGGTCAGGGATGAAATGTGTGCTGGTTTGCTCATTTATGTAACAACAAATACTAGAAGGCTTATCAACCTTAGCCAAATAAACAGAAGCTTATTAACAATTTTTAATATACTAGGTTCTGTGCTAGGTACCAGGGGTACCTAGGATGTAAAGTAATATGGTTGCCTCCTCTCTGGTCCTGGAAGATCATACGTGCCTCAGGAATGAATTAATGAGGCTGAAACATGGGATGTGACTCTGAGCCACCATAGGCTGGCCCCCCACTTGAAGTTACCCCTCAAGCATTTCCATTTCCTGAGAGTGTGCTATGGCAACTCCTAGAAACACAACCTACACAGCAGGCCCAGTGGATTAAAAGAGAGTCTGAGATATTATCTCCCCTATTCCAGAACTTCTAATGTGGGGTAAGAGCTATGACTTATTGAGCATAACTTCATAAGATCATTCCTTTTGAGTATACGTGATGTGATTTATAATAAATAAATAAATATCCCAGAAATAAATATACGGGATGCCTGGTTGGCTCAGCGGTTGAATGTCTGCCTTCAGCTCAGGACATGATCCTGGGGTCTGGGATCAAGTTCTGCATCAGGCTTCTTGCAGGGAGCCTACTTCTCCTTCTGCCTATGTCTCTGCCTCTCTCTCTCTCTCTGTCATGAATAAATAAAATCTAAAAGAAAGACGAAAGAGAAAAGAGAAAAGAGAAAAAAGAAAAGAAAAAAAAAAGAAATATCCTTGTTGTTCTCTCTGGTACAGAGCTCCTGAAACTTGATATATCTCAAGTGATGAAGTGGGGGCGTGCCTTTTGTTATGTTAATGAGGTGACTGACTAAAGATGAAGCCTGGTTGCCAGTAAAGTCAAACATGTGGTTAGAAGGTTAGAACTTTCAATTTCACCCCTGACCTCTAGGGAAGAGAATGGGACTAGAGATTGATTCATTTACAAATAGCCAATGATTTAATCATTCATGCATCTGTATGAAACTTCCAAAAAAACTCAAAAAGGGAGAATTCAGAAAGCTTCCTGGTTGGTGAACATGTGGAGATTTGAGGATTGGTGTGCTCCTTGAGGGCTTGGAAGCTCTGTGTCCTTCCCCCATACCCTACCTTATACAGTTCTTCCATCTGGCTGTTCCTAAGTTATAGCCTTTTATAATAAACCAGTAAGCTAGTGAGTAAACTAACTTCCTGAGTTCTCTGGGTCTCTTGCAAATGAAGCAAACCCAAGGGGGTGGGTCTTGGGAACCTCTGATTTATAGTTAGCCAGTCAGAAGCACACGTGACAACCTGGACTTGAGATTGACATCTGAAATGGCAGCCTTGTGGGACCAGGCCTTTAACCTGTAGGATCTGATTCTATCTTCAGAGATAGCTTCAGAATTGAGTTGAATTACAGGACACCTAGCTGGCTTCACAGAAATGCTTGGTGGGAAGAAAAAAAAACCCAAAAGTACCATTGTATTTGAAGTCCAGAATCTGAGTATTTCCACTATACTGATGAAGAATGAGACTCCAAGGACAAGGCTCCATTAGATAATTTTGCTATCCAAGTTCAATATGCCCCCTCTGGATGATCATAATATTAAATGTTCTCTCAGATACCAAGTCAATGAGTGTAGTGTGTCTCAGGAGCTCAAAAACTGAGTGTCCACCTTGGATGACAATGATCTCAACTGGAAGATAAATTTCCAGTTCATTCTTCAGCTGCATTCAGCACCATAAAGTATTTTTTCCTTATTCATTGCTGCATGGAGATTAGGTATAGAATATATTCAATAATTCACCATTGATTTCATTCTCTGAGAATGAGGAAAATCAAGTATTGGAAACAGCTGAATTCTGTTAACGAAGCTGGATGCACAACACTTCAGGCTTCTTGACAGAACTTGGTTTATCATGATAAAAGAAGTGATTGGTCATGTAAGTGAAAAATTAGGCCAGTCTATAATAAAAATTACATTGCTGAGTTTTTCCAAGTCGAATATTCTACATGGAATATGTAACGTGCTGAATTGTGTCCCCTCAAAATTTGTGGTTCAGAGCCCTAACCTTCCCTCTGAATGTAACTATTTTTGGAGATAGGGCCTTTAAAGAGGAAATTAATGTAAAATGATGTCATATACGTGGGCCCTAATCCAATATAACTGGTGCTTTTATAAGAAAAGAATAGGGCAGCCCCAGTGGCGCAGCGGTTTAGCACCGCCTGCAGCCTGGGGTGTGATTCTGGAGACCAGGGATTGAGTCCCATGTCAGGCTCCCAGCATGGAGCCTGCTTCTCCCTCTGCCTGTGTCTCCGCCTCTCTCTCTGAATAAATAAATAAAATAATATTTTAAAGAAAAAGAAGAAGAGAATAGGACCCAGACACCCTCAGATGAAAGACCACATTTGGACACAACCATCTGCAAGCCGAGGAGAGCGCCCTCAGGAGAGACCAACTCTGCTGACAACTTGATCTTGGACTTCTGGAATTCAGAACTGCACAAAAAGAATTTCCTGTTGTTTAGTTCATCCAGTCTATGATACTTTGTTATAGCAGCCCTGGCAAACTAAGACATGATGCTTGCTGAAATGATTCCAATCATTTCAAAAACTCTAGTGGGCACTTTCCCCCTTGACCACCAGCTTAATTTAGCAGGGGCAAAAAACAGTTCATTGAATAGAATTTGTTTTCTATAACAAAACACTGATGAGGTGGTGAATAATAATAGTAGCAATATAGTAGTGATAATAATAATTGAGTACCAAACATAGCAAACACAGCTGTATTAGTAGTCTATTGCTACAAAATAAAGTATCCTAGAACTTAAGTAGCTTAAAACAACAATAGATATTTCCTATTTCACAGTTGCTGTGGCTTAGCTAGTTGTTTCTGTCTTAGAGTCTCTCATGAGGGTAAACTCAAAATATTGACTTATTCATCTGAAGACTTGAGGGCTGGAGAATTTTCTTCCAAGATGGCTCTTTTCCCTGGTTGTTGGCAGGAGGCTTCAATTCCTCACCTAGTAGACCTCTCCAAAGGTTCTGCTTGAGTGCCCTCATGACATGATAGCTACCACCTGGCTTCTACCAAAGCAGGTGATGCAAGAAAGCAAAACAGAATGTCTTTTATTACCTAGTCTCAGAAATCACACACCATCATTCCATGATACCCTGTTGGTGCCCAGCTCATAGTGAGAGGTCACTCTACAAGGGTGTGAATATTGGGACAGGGCTCCTTGGGGGTGGTCTTGAAAGTTGGCTCTCATAATAGCACAAAATCTTCTACTGAGGTGATGAATGTTTAACTAATTGTGATAATCATTTCTCAAAATAGACATGTATCAAATCATTATGTTGGGCACCTGAAATTTATACAATGTTATATGTCAGTTACATATTAATAAAATTGGGAAAAATTAAAATTATGAAAAAAATTACAAAAAAACAAAACCCCAACCCTCTGTGCCCCAAAACTTGACATCATGTCTGACAGATCACAGGCACTTGAGAATTTGTTTTTTGTTTTTTAATTTTTTTTTTTATTGCAGTTCAATTTGCCAACATATAGCATATCACCCAGTGCTCATCCCATCAAGTGCCCCCAAGAATTTGTTGAAAGATGTACTGGAGGAATGCCTAGCTTTAAAGCTTGGGTACTATTTCTAGTGTGATCATGAGCAAATTTATTAACATTTCCATTTTAAAAAGTCTCTATATGGGTATGATAATAATACTTTCTTGGGATTTGGATTAAATGAAATAAAACACATAGAGCTCCAATAACAATGCCTAGCTCATAGCCAGTGCTAAATAAATACTAATTGCTATTATTGATATTATCATCCCCAATGATGTGTCCTGCTCCTGGTGAGGTTTTTAGTAAGTCAGTCATTTTTGAAGGTTATATGTGGGAACTTATGGCATTAAGAGCCATCTTTGGAAGAGCCTTGGAACAGAAACTGTTCTAATAGCAACATACAAACAGCAAATACAGATATGTCCAAATAGCATCCTCTAATATTTATATGTAAGTTGCTTTGACTTTTGAGTTTGAGGCACTCAAGCCTTTGTTTTAACAAAGCACCTCATGCCTCCTTTTGTAACATCAAATAAATACCACAAACTCCTCAGAAGAGAGATGCACTCCTATTTGCTTCTGAATATTTGAAATTAAATGACAATAATCATCAAGCTCCCTGATGGATTTCTCCCTATCCAAGTTGAAATCATTTGGTAAAGTTATATTAATAAGACACAATTTCAATGCAAGGTATGCAAATTTATTGACATAGAACATCAGGGGAAGCAGGGATGTATGCTTCTAGATGCAGAGAATATGCTTTGAAACACACATGAGAAATTCTTTTTTTTTTTTTTTAAGATTTTATTTATTTATTCATGTGAGACACAGAGAGAGGCAGAGACACAGGCAGAGGTAGAAGCAGGCTCCATGCAGGGAGCCTGATGTGGAACTTGGTCGGAAACTCCAGGATCACCACCTGAGACTGAGGCAGATGCTCAACTGCTGAGTCACCCAGGTGCCCCGACACATGAGAAATTCTTAACAGCAGTTTATTTTGGACTTGTAATTGAAAAGTAGCTCTTAAGGCACAATGCATTATCCCTGAAGACATTGTTATAAACATGCTTTTATGCCACTAATATCCCCCCACATGTTTTGTTTTGTTTTTAAATTAATAAAAATATGTACAACACAAAGTTATTTGTTCAAAGGCTGACTGAAATCCACCAAAGAAAGAGTCACATCCAATTTCAGGATTTCAGCCTTTGCTTTAACTTGGAGATTTTCTCCTTGGCATGATTTATCTGTAAGTTGGAGTTTTTGCCTTAATCCACCTGGTAAAGACAGCTGCTTCTCTGTAAACCTTGCAGTGCTAAGACTTTTAACGAATTCACTTGAATTCTAATGAATTCAGAGCACCTTACTAGGACCAGTTCTCAGGCTCTCTTCCTTGGGGGTACCCATTAGAGTTGGGGGCTCCCTCTACCTCCCTCTTTCCTGTGACTGAAGGAGCGGGGGCTGACCGGGGCCACTGTGATTTATCATCTAGGAATGCCCTGGAAATTAATATCTCCCTACTGTTTTTGTAAGCAGGTGATATAAGCCATGATTTATTAAATTTTTTAGTGTGTCCCATTTCTGTGCATTTTGATCCCCTGTGCCTTATCGTTGCATATATGCTGGGAAACCATCCCTCTGTGATTTCTTCAGGGATAAGACAAAATGAACTGAGAGCAAAAGCAGCAGGAAGCCAAAAGCACTGCTATTGATTACAAAAGTCAAGTCTCTTCACATAAAACTTTCCAAGGAAAAGGGGAGAGGAAAAAGCTTATGAGAACATTGGGAGAGTCAAGTCCTCCACTGGAGATGGAGAAAGATAACAGAAGCTGACCATGCTGATTGGGCTCTTGTGAACAGTGGTGCCTCCCTGGGCCATGTCCAGGAGACCACTTTCTACATAGCTTTGGTCTGAATGTAAGGAAGCCCCTCATTCCTGTGGACTTTGCCTTCTAGGTACAAAGTCCATAGACTGTCTGGGAGGTCCAGCCCTCCCTGGTGGTGAATAATCAAAATGACTATGTATCACCCTCACTGTCATGACCTTGGGTCCCACCCACAGACAACATTGAAGTCAAAGATCTGCCTTCTGGGTTGTCTGGATGGCTCAGTGGTTGGGCGTCTGCCTTTGGCTCAGAGTATGACCCCTTTTCCCAGGATGGAGTCCCACATCGGGCTCTTTACATGGATCCTGCTTCTCCTCCCTCTGCCTATGTCTCTGCCTCTCTCTGTGTGTCTCTCATGAATAAATAAATAAAATCTTAAAAAAAAAAATCTGCTTCCTTTGATCATAAGCTGGGCTCCTTTGCCACGGAACTACTTATGGAAGGAAAGGTGGGAACAGGCAATTTCCTGAGTCCTGCATGCTTCCCAGAGGTAGCCTGATGTTGGCTGGTGATAGGCAGCCCCTATGGTCACAGGCTTTGATGAAATCAAAACCAGACATTCCTTTTCCTGACTCCAGGGAATCTTTGTGCCCAAGGCTAATTTCATGGAGGCTCCTGGAGGTAGAGAGAACTGAGGAATAGCATACTCCCTCTGTCTGGCCCTGTCTCTACTCACATTCCTTTATTGGCTACAGGCCCACATTCCTTCTGATAAGTTGGTCTTCTGTCAACCGAGTCTGCAGAAGTCATCCTGTCTTTCTCCATGGAAACTGCTTTGGATAAGTAATCACTTCCTTCAGCAGACTCTCCTAGTGTACACAGAGAAGGTTGGATTTAAGCTCTTTCCTTATTCATAACTTAACATTTTAAATTCCTTTTGTATGTCAGGTGACTAGATTTCAGATCATTCTGCTATATGGCTTATAGTTTGTTTTTCTTCCTTTTCTTTGCTACAGTAGATGGCTAGAACACAGATATATACCCTTACATCATGGAGTAGGATCAACAGAATCAACTAGGGCATCAGTACATTTTAAATGCTCCTTCATCTGAGCATCTTGGTGGCACAGTGATTGAGCATCTGTCTTTTGTTCAGGTTATGATCCCAGAGTCCTGGGATGGGGTCCTCCATTGGGATCCTTGCAGGGAGCCTGCTTCTCCCTCTGCCTATGTCTCTGCCTCTTTCTGTGTGTCTTTCATGAATAAATAAAAATAAAATCTTAGAAAAATCTTTAAAAAGAGAAATAAAACTCCCTCATCCTTGCTTTTCAGTATTTGGTCTGTTTGGTCTGCAGCTAAGAGGTATGGGCATCATCTGAAAGCTTGTTAGAAATTCATATTCTCAGGCTGCACCCAGAACTACTGTATAAGAATCTATACTTTCACAAGGCCTGTAGGTGATTCCTTAGATTCACTGTCATGTAAGAAGCACAGCCCAGGGGATTCAAAAGTTCTTCTAAAACTGAGAGGTTTGGATACAGATCTCTGGGCTTTGCTTACATATCCCAACATTCCTGAATATTGCAGGACATCCAGAAGACCCTGAAAAGGAGATGACAGTCCTTCCTGGAGACTCTGAAAGGGAGAGGAGGAGCCCCAGCTCAAGCTCCAACTTCAGATTATCTATCCGGTTCACCCAAAAACATGTTTGTCCTGAAATAGATGCTCGGTGTGTTGGATCAATAAAGAAAAAAGAAATTCCTGACCCTCAACACACTCTTTGGCTTCCCTTGAAGGAGTGGGTGTATAAATATTTTAATTATGCTGGAGAGATCAAGGCTGCCCAATGTATTCTCACTTAAGAATCAAAAGAGGCAAAAAAAAAAAAAAAAAAAGAAAAAAAAAAAAAGAATCAAAAGAGGCAAACCTTGAACATGCAGATTCTCAGACTCCTCCCCTGGCCATCTGAGTCTCCCTGGTGTGGGAGGCAGCCCTGAGATCTGTTTGACAGTGACCCAGGTAATTCTGAGGTCTGGGACATCTCTTAGAGACATGGATCTAAGCCTGTAAATAGCAATTTTTTTTTCTTTTCCTCTAAACTATTTTTGCAAATCTATATTCATCACCAAACATTTTTAAGTAGACATCTAAAATTTTTTCATCATAAGGATGAGATTTCTAGCCTAAAATAAAAATGGACATTTTAAGTAAGTAAAACTGTTAATATCACTCTTTTCAATGCATCCAAAAAGAATGTAAATAACAGGGGCACCTGGATGGCTCAGTGATTGAGCATCTGCCTTTGACTCAGGTTGTGATCCTGGGGTCCTGGGATTGAGTCCCAGTTAGGCTCCCTGCTCAGTGGGGAGCCTGCGTCTCCCTTTGCCTATGCCTCTGCCTCTCTCTCTATCTCTCATAAATAAATAAATTCTAAAAAGAATGTAAATAATATAGGGTTTCAATATGCACCATCATCCATTCTAAAAATATGAGAATGAGCTCTCAGTAATGGATAGAACATTTACACGGCTCCCCCCCCCCCCCCCGCCCCATTTGATCTTCCCTTCTAGTCTACTTCCCCCACAGGATTTTATAGAACATGATCTATTTTATGCTTGGAAGTCTTTTATTGTTTGCCCTCTCATATTCTATAGGCTCTCCTATTTCTCATATTTATAAATTGATACTGAAATTTAAAATATAATTTCCCGGGGATCCCTGGGTGGCTCAGCGGTTTAGCGCCTGCCTTTGGCCCAGGGTGCGATCCTGGAGTCCCGGGATCGAGTCCCGCGTCGGGCTCCCAGCATGGAGCCTGCTTCTCCCTCCTCCTGTGTCTCTGCCTCTCTCTCTCTATGTCTATCATAAATAAATAAATAAATATTTTTAAAAAAATAAATATAATTTCCCAAAAGCCTAAGACCCCCAAAATTTTTTAAGACCCAAATTTTTTGATTGATTTATCATCATAATGATTAATAATATAATATTGACAAAACCAGGTAAATATAAGTTTTTCCAGGTAACTTTCCGATATAATAAAATCTTACTGGAAAAAATAGCTCTTATTTCTACTGTTAAAAGAAAAGAAAATGGGAAGCCTGGGTGACTCAGTGGTTAAGTGTCTGCCTTCAGCCCAGGGCGGGATCCCGGAGGCTCGGGATCAGGTCCCACATGGAGCTCCCTGCATGGAGCCTGCTTCTCCCTCTGCCTGTGTCTCTGCGTCTTTCTCACTCTGTGTGTCATGAAAAAATAAATAAAATCTTTAAGAAAAAAAAAAGAAAAATCTCAAGATGATTTAGTTATAACCACTTAAATTTCATTACAGTTTTGCAACAGAGGGAAAGGTTTCAAGCAAGCCAAATCAAAGATTCACTCTTGTTAGGAACATTTTGTAGGAAAATAGAATAGTTAGTCATCACGATCGTTAACACCAAATCTAAAAGGAAAAAGTTAGATGTCAATAACTTCACTGGCAGTCATCTCAGGGAAAGGATGACTAATTTTCAAAAATAAATTTTGGTCCTATTAAAGTTTATCAGATAACTGTCTAAGCATTTGGTCAGGAATGCTCACTTCTTCCCAGGAGGTTGTCAAGGACATTATGCAGAGAAGAAGTGGGGCAATTTCTTTCGCTGGGGACCAGGAGTTCTCAATCTAGGCACTACTGACATTTTGAGCTAGATAATTCTTTGTGGTGGGGGTAGTGGTAGCAAGCCTCACATTCTGTGTATTGTAGGATGTTTTAACACTATCCTTGATTTCTATCCACTAGATACCAATAGTGACAATCAAAATACCATGACAGTTAGTCAAAAAACATTTCCAGGGGTGCCTGGGTGGCTCAGCCAGGCAGTCATCTGACTGTGGATTTCAGCTCAGGTCATGATTTCAGGATCATGAGGTCCAGTCCCATGTTGGGCTGTGTGAGTAGTGGAGAGTCTGCTTAAGATTCTCTCTCCTTGAAAAAATAAGTGGGAAATATCAGAAAGGGAGATAGAACATGAAAAACTCCTAACTCTGGGAAATGAACTAGGGGTGGTGGAAGGGGAGGTGGGTGGCAGGTGGGTGTGACTGGGTGATGGGCACTGAGGGGGGCACTTGAGGGGATGAGCACTGGGTGTTATTCTATATGTTGGCAAATTCTATATGTTGGCAAATTGAACACCAATAAAAAATAAATTTATATATTAAAAAAAAAAAGATTCTCTCCTTTCCCTCTGCCCTTCCCCCCAAGTGCATGCTCTTTCTTAAATAAATAAAATCTTAAAAACAAGGGGCACATGGAGAGCTGTGGTTGTGTCTGCCTTCAGCTCAAGTCATGATCCTAAAATCCTAGGATCAAGTTTCGCATTAGGCTCCCTGCTAGGAGCCTGCTTCTCCATCTGCCTGTGTCTCTGCCTTTCTCTGTATCTTATGAATAAATAAATAAAAGCTGAAAAACAAAACATCTCCAGATATTACCAAATGTCCCTTAAGAAGCAAAATTCCCCTTGCTGAGAATCACCACCCTAGAATGAGATAGGCTTCGACAGGGATTCTACTTTTAGTTTTTCTGGATGGAAATGTTGAAAAATATATAATAAATAAGTCCATGAGAACAGAAAGGGTTTTCTTTTTCTTTTTCTTTTCAGAAGGGGTTTTCTTATAGCAGCTTCACTTACTCCTTTGAATATCTTCTGGGTTTTATGCCCCAAATCAAAAGGATTATTATGTAGTCATTAGTGGTGGCATTCCTGTTGTTACCTCTATTTCAAATTATCACACTGATTTGCACCCATGGAGGTAGGTTTTTACACCCTGGCCTATGCACGCGAAAATGATTCTGAAAAAGTGAAGGGAAAGCCTTTCTCCTGTTAGAAGGAGGTGGGAAACAGAACTCCCAAAGCCACTGGTGCTTTCTCAGGTGGAGGGCACATGGCTGTTGAGAATTTGTAAAGGGACTCTCTTAAATTTTAATCTAATTAGCCAGCAGCAGGATTGGGCAAGTGTGTTTCTAAAAGTTCCCCAGGCAATTCTAAAGTGTAACAGGATGAAAATCACAGGCTTAAACCTCCAGAAATATATTAAATTAAATTCCAGAAATATATTAAAATAAATTCCAGAAAATATATTAAATATTAAATTATTTAATATTAAATAAATATATTAAATTCCAGAAATATATTAAAATATCACTTTTAGGGGTTGAGATGGGAAATGTGATTTGGGCTGATTCTGAGCCTGAACTACTGCTAAAATCACTGGAAGGATCTCTATGGAAGAGTTCAGGATCCTATTATTCCATCATTCCACCTTATATGGTACCACTGACTGTATTACAAACTAGTGAATTATAAAGTTAACATGTCATGGAGCACCAGGCTGGTTCAGTTGTGGGGGGAACATGACTCTTGATTTCAGGCTTGTAGCTTTGAGCCCCACGTTGTGTGTAGAGATTAGTAAAAAATAAAATCTTTAAAAAAATTAAATTAAATTAACGTATCTTTAAATTTGCAGTGCCTAACTGATAATTCACAGGCCAAATAACCACACAGATGTGCTTTCTTTGGCTTCATCAAATTTTACAACTTTAAAAATGACTTTCCCACATTTTAGAAATAAGGACACAACATAAAACTTTAAAATTTCAATGCTATGCTTGGAAAACAGATTGGCAACCACTAGCATTGCCACCAGGCAGAAATCATATAAAACTGAGTACCTTCTAATTCTTCAGAATGGCTGAATCTGTTTCTCAATCCATCCATTACATTTATTCAACAAATATTCTTGAATGTCTGCTGTAGTCCAGGTCTTTTTTTTTTTAATTTTTATTTATGATAATCACACAGAGAGAGAGAGAGAGAGGCAGAGACATAGGCAGAGAGAGAAGCAGGCTCCATGCACCGGGAGCCCGACGTGGGATTTGATCCCGGGTCTCCAGGATCACGCCCTGGGCCAAAGGCAGGCGCTAAACCACTGCACCACCCAGGGATCCCTGTAGTCCAGGTCTTTGATATATGTCAGTGAAGAAAACAGACCAAAGTCACTCTTTATATGGGAATGAAATTCCAGCAAGAAAAATAAAATAAAATAAAATAAAATAAAATAAAATAAAATAAAATAAAAAATAAAAAGAGAAATTACAGCAAGGGAGGCAGGCAATAAGCATTACAAATTAGTAATCACATAGTCTACTAGAAGAGGGTGAGAGCCATGGAAAAATGCATAGGATATATAGCAAGGCAAGGGAGCAGGGGATTGTAGGTGGGGGGAAGTGGGCATTTTAAATACAGTGGTCAGGGTGGGCTCCATTGATAAACAGCTCTGCCACAAACCGTTGGATATGGGACAGGAGCCAAGAGGATGTCTGTATGAAAAATATTCCAGGGACGCCTGGGTGGCTCAGTGGTTGAGCATCTGCATTCTGCTCAGGGCATGATCCCGGGGGCCTGGGATGGAGTCTTGCATCAGGCTCCTGCAGGGAGCTTGCTTCTCCCTCTGCCTATGTCTCTGCCTCTCTCTCTCTGTCTCTCATGAATAAATAAAATCTTTAAAAATAATTCCAGAAGTAAGGAATAAGTGCAGAGGTCCTAGTACAAGAAGGGCAATGTGGCTGGAACAGAGTGGCACAGCACAAAGTACTAGGAACCCACGGGGGTCCAGGAGGACTTTCTCACCATTAGGACTTTCTACTGCGGAAACCTGTTACTTCATTTAGCCCTGCTTTCCTACAGGAAGGGCCCAAAGGCAGCTATTCCATAGCTCCAGGCAAGATTAAGGATCCTTTGTTACATATCACCTGGAGTTTCATTTGTCATATTTACACAGAACGACATTTTATTTATTTACTTATTTATTTATCCAGCTTTATTGACATATAATTCTTTTTTTTTCCCCAAAGGTTTTATTTATTTATTCAGAGAGACATAGAGAGAGACAGAGACATAGACATAGGAAGAGGGCTACCCTAGGAGAGTAGAACTCAATCCCAGGACCCTGGGATCACGACCTGAGCCAAAGGCAGATGCTCAAACACTGAGCCACCCAGGTTCCCCTATTGACATATAATTCTATGTACGTTTAAGGTGTCCAACATGTTGGCTTGGTTAGAGAGGTATTTTTTTTTAAGAGAGGTATTTTTAGAGTCATGTCAGGTTATGGCACTTTATTTTTTTAAGTTTTTTTTTTTTTTAATTTATTTGAGAGAGAGAGAGAGAGGCAGAGACACAGGCAGAGGGAGAAGCAGGCTCCATGCGGGGAGCCCGACGTGGGACTCGACCCCGGAACTCCAGGATCATACTCTGAGCCGAAGGTAGACACCCAACCACTGAGCCATCCAGGTGTCCCATGGGTTATGGCACTTTAGAATATTTTAATTAGCAAACTGGATTTCTGTTCTCATACTGTGACTTGGATGCAATGGAAATAGTGGAAATACAGATATTTTTTTGCCTGTTAGGGGTACTTGAAGCCCTCCCTTCTCCCAAGAATCCATAAAGAGAGCTGTAAGGTCAGAGAGAGGGATACCCTGAGATTCAGTTTAGAAGGTGCTGAGGGATGGGAGAGTGAAGGAGGGGAAAGGGAGAGGGTTAAAGCTGACTCAGCTAACTAATATATGACTTTGACCCTTGAAAACGGATTCAGAAAGGAGTAGGCTGATGTGTAGAAAGAGCTCTTGGTATTAGAGTGTGATCCCCTGGGAATCCCCTGGGAGCAGAGTTTTCCAGTTCACACTACCTTGACAAGTGGGAAGTGAGACCAGCCCCATTGCTGTCTGTGAGAACAGGGAGAGGACAGGTTTTTGTCCTCTGCAGCGTGGGTGAGAAAGTCCTAGCACCTGAAAGAAGATCTGTGCCCTTTTAGGTCCCTTACTTTAGCTTGAGCTCTGTTGGAACATCTGTGTGGACCCCCTTCTCTTACCCCTGCTGATCTCTGACAGCTCAAGATGCAGCAGAATTGGAGATACTGTGTGTTATATTATATGTTGGCAAATCAAACTCCAATAAAAAAAAATACAAAAGAAAAAAAAAGAATTGGAGATAGGGTGGTGGGGCTCTGGAGGACAGAGAGAGGAAGTGGCACTCCCAGCATTGGTCCCAACCTGGCAGGCCACCCCAGAGCCAGGGCCTGAAGCCCCACCCACATTCTTTTCTTGGTGGGGGTGATTAGCATGGCAGGTTTCGGGCCTTCACTCTGGTCAACAGCCCAAAATCCAGTCAGGATAAACTCTTCAGGAAACCCAACCAGAGTTCCATTTGGGTATAATAGATCAGGTTACAATGGTCTTATAAAAGGGATGGGATCCCATGATGAGACCTCACTCAGAAAGGCATTTGGAGAGTAAGGTATGCACTCCATCAGAGCAGGACATGCCACAGCTGAACATGAGAGACATTTTTGTGGAAAGCAGAAACAAGGATGCTCCAGCCTTGCCCTTCCTTACAGCCAGAATGGGAAATATTGAGACCCACTGAATCATCTGGAACACTCCAGAAACTGGTAAGCTAATAAATTTGGTATCTTCCATTTTTGCTTCTCTTAAACCGTGGGTGAACAAACTTTTTCTGTAAAATAGTAAATATTTTAGGCTTTAGGAGACATGCAGCCTCTGTTTCAGGGCTCGACTCTTCCATAATAGGGTCAAAACAGCCACTGACTGTAGCCTTAAACCAGTGATCATTGATGTATCCCAATAAAACTTTATTTGTGGACACTGAAATTTGAAAGTCATAATTTTCACATGTCTCAAAATATTCTTTTGGCTCTTCCCAGCCCATTTTTTAAAAAAATATAATATATACATAATAAGTGTAAAAAAATTTTTTATGTGAAAACAAAACTTAAAAATGTAACAAGCATTTTAACTCACTAGCTGTGCAAAAATAGGAGCAGGCCAATCCCTGTCTTAAACCATTTGAGAAAATGCAGCTAGCATCTCATTAGTGAATCACAAAATAAATGTAATGGGCTGCAATCAGCTTATGGGAAAAAAACAAGAATTTTTTCATTGAATCTAAGATACCATTGACTGTAAGACACTATTTTTGCTATCACAATACAACACAAAGAATATATGCTGCCAAACAATGAAATGTTACTGATGTGATGCAGTCTTATTTCGGAAATGGAAACATGTAAACACTAACCTTTTCTTTGTTTTTAATACTGTTACTTAGCATAGATAAAATTTGTTAACAGGATAGAAGATTGCCTATTCATTGTAGGGAGGGTGTTCTTTCAGGAAACTTTTGTTTCAATTACACATACTCACCCCTACACACTGACTGGAATGTCTCCCTTGTATGATAATGTTAAATCATTTGGATTTCATTAAATGCTTGGAGAGCCTGGAATTCCTGGGTTTGGGTCTGCCATTCACATAAATGATCACACTGATGATCAATAGCCACTATTTGTGTAGCAAAGATTTAACATTGACAATATGCTAGACATTGCTCTAGGAACCTAGGATACAGCAGTAAAGGAAATACAAGTCCCTTTCCTCCCTCATTTTACAATCTCGTGGGTGGAGATAGAAAAAAGCAAGATATGTTTATATAGAGTTGACTCTCAAGCATAACAGAGGTTAGGAGCACTGACCCCCTGTGAGGTAGAAAATCTGTATAATCTTTTGACTCCCCCAAAACCTAACTACTATTAGCCTACTGTTGACTGGATGCCTTTCTGATAATATAAATGGTCAACTCACACATATTTTGTATGTTTCATGTATTGTATATAATACTCTTATAATACCATAAGCTAGAAAAAAGAAAACATTATTAAGAAAATCATAAGGAGGGGCACCTGGCTAACTTGAGTCCGTAGAGCATGCGACTCTTGATCTCGGGGTTGTGAGTTCAAGTCACATTTCAAAAGGATCACTCTGGCTTGCTATATGAAGAAATTAGACTTTAGAGGGTAATACCTGGGAGCAGGAAGGCAAGTTAAGAGAGCACTGAAATAATACAGACAGGAGATGATAGTAGTACAAGACAGGGATACTGAGAAGGGGTCAAATTCCTGATCAAACCTTTAAGGTTAAATGTTCACAAGATTTGTTGATAGATTGGATCTGGGATGTGAAGAGGATGACACCTACAAGATTACTTAAAAATAATTAAAAAAAAAAAAAAAGAAAATTGTGAAAGAAAATACATTTATAGCACTGTACCATATTTACTGAAAAAAATTCTCATCGAAGTAGACCTCAGCAGTTCAAACCCATGTTGTTCAGGGTCAACTGTATCGGGTATTAGGCAGGTGGTAAATACTAAGTTGAAAAATAGCATTGGGGGTGAGTAGGGCATGTAAGTTGGGGGAGGTGGTGATTTTTGATAGCATGGTTAGTGAAGCCTTGCTGAGAAACTGTGGGCCTGAAGCAGGCCAGGAGCCAAGATGGAAATATCTGAGGGAAAAGCATTCAAGGCAGGGGGAGCAACAAAAGTCCTAAGGAAGTGCAAGGTCTGGTGCCTTCCAGACTCACGGTATAGCTGCAGTGGAGGGAAGGAGAGGCAAAAAAGATAAGGACTGTTGAGTATGCGCCAAAGGCCTGGAGTTTTTTAAACATTTTATGTTCATTGGCCTTTTTTCTGAGTGAGTTGGGAAGCCTTTCGAGTTCCATAAGCAAAGTACTGCCTGCGAGCTCTTTTACGTATTTTAACAGGAGCACTGGGCACAACATGGATCAGAGATATGACAAAAGAGGTATGAGGTTGGAAACTTCTGTGGCGATCCAAGGAGAGAACATGGTGTCTTGGATCAGGGAGAGGGCAGCAGAAGTAGAAGAGAGTGGTCAGGTTCTGGATATCTTTAGAAAACAGCAGACAGGGTTTGCTAATTTGTTTTTAGGGGACTGAAAAAAGCTCAGTTTTGGTAAGATTGGCTAGAAATCTTAGATATCCTAGAGGGTAAACCTGAGAGTAAGAGGAGGCTAGTGAGATGCCTAGGGTGCTAAAATGCGGGAGGCAGGTGCTCTGAGATGCTGAACCTTTGCCTCTTTAACTCTTGCCCTTAAATCTTGTGCCCTAATCCCTCACTTGCCTTACCCTAGTCATGGCCCTGCAAGAGGGCATGCTGAGCTTGCAATTGCTAGAGACCTGGGAGGCTGGAGAGGTAACTCTAGGACTATCTTGTCACCTACATAGTTGGAGCCTGCTTCCTCAGGTATAAGATAAGGATGCTCATAGTTATCTCAGCATTTCAGAGGAGGATTAAGTAAGGCAATGATTTTGGTTTTTGAAATAAATACTAAAAACGTGGTTTTACTTAGACGGTAATTTACGAAAAGAAAGCACTAGAAGTTGAAGGGACCTCTTTAAGCAAAAAGCAGTTGTAAAATTGTAGGTCTTTTCTTGTCATGTGAGGAAAAATAAGTGCCAGAACCACCAGAGAAGGACAGAGGAGAATCCAAACATGGGAATAAGGATAATGAAGATGCGGAGCTCATCTTAGTAAAAGTGAAACATGTAAATGAAGATGCAAAAATTCTCTTTATCGGAGTGATTTCAAATTCAAAACCAGTCATTTTGGACATTTTGAAGAGTGACCCTGGAATGATCTTCCAGGAGAAAGAAAGGCTACTTGAGTCAAGATCCCGCTTGTTCATTGCAGCATGCAAACCATGTAATCCATGTGGCACTCACAGTGGCCACCTCAATCTGAATGGAGAGTAATAGTCCTATGATTTTTGAGCTTTTGTTTCATCCTGATTATAAAACGAGCTCACCACAAATCATGCCTCACAATCCCTCAGATTTGCTCTCTCCATATCTTTGTGTCTACTTGGAGGTCTACTTTTGTAGGAGGCAAGGGTGGAAGTCTTCACAATTCAAAGCAATTATACCGTTTCCAGTATAAACAGTGGAAATCCCAAAAGACCTAAATTCAGTGATGGAATACCAGGAGGACATTCCTCACTATGGTCCTTTCAGATTTTTCTTCTACAGTGAGCATGAGCACAACCTCAAAAGGTGTCCCATCTTCATTAAACCATGTTTAGAATGGAGCATTATTTTCTTGGGCTTATGCAACTGACAGGACACATTTCAATCTTATGGATCTAGACACAAAATAGATTGGAAAGCCTGTAAAAACCAGACTTTTTGAGTCTGGCAAGTCAAAACCAGGCTGGATCCCAAGAAAGAAAATCTGATCATGTTACTTCGTGACTTTTACTATGGGCAACATGAAGGAGACAGTCAGCCAAAACAGAAGACTCACACAACCTTTAAATGCCTCAGCTGCTTGAAAGTTCTGAAGAATGTCAAGTTTCTGAGCCATGTGAGGAGCCATTTGGTACTTGAGAAGCAGAGGGCTGACAGCTGGGAAAACCACACCACCTGTCAGCACTGTCATCGACAGTTTCCCACTCCCTTCCAGCTTCAATGTCACATTGAAAGTGTACACACTACCCAAGAGCCCTCTGCTGTCTTTAAAATTTGTGAATTGTCATTCAAAACAGACCAGGTTCTCTTACAGCACATGAAGGACAATCATAAGCCTGGTGAAATGCCCTATGTTTGCAATTACAGATCGTCAGCCTTGGCTGATGTGGAAATGCATTTCAGAACATGCCATGAAAACACTAAGAATTTGCTCTGTCCATCCTGTTTCAATATTTTCAGAGCTGTCATATTCTATGTGAATCATTGTTGGAGGCACTGGAACAAGAGTCTTTTAGGGTTCCAAATGCCAGCTACAGTTTTTGACTTCAAAGGAGAAAACAGAGCATCAAACTTTTGGAAAAGCCAGAGCAATTGGAAGGATTTCCTCCTGAAACAGAGGTTGTGATTCAAATTTCAGTTCAACCAGGATCAAGAAGTGCAGCATCCATTATTCTCAGCAACATCCACCTGTAGTTCTCACTAGTAATATCTATAAAGAGGATTGCCATGAGCTCTAGTTATTCCAGATGTTACCACAGCTAGCATTATAGTGAAAATTATGTTCTACTTACCTCCAGGAACTCTTTCAGATAGAATTGAGGCTAGGCCATCTATACATCATGGCTGTGGATAATAGTCACTGATAGGTTTTATGGTGACAATTCTTCAGGTCCGTACTATCAAGAGGTAGCATAGAAGCCTTTTTTATGCTTCTTCCCAAACTCTCTCCCCAAAGTAACCACTATTCTGACCTCTACTACGAGAGATTCAGTTTTTTTTTTTTCAGTTTTTAAGCTATAAGTAACTGAGATCACACAATAGATTTTTGTCTTTGTTTTTCTTTAAAGAAGTGGGATGCAATGAGAAAGAATGTGTTCTTTTTCATTGCTGAGTAGAATCCCACTGAATGAATATGGTAGAGTTTTATATGCCCATTTGACTCCCAATAGACCTTGAGGCTGATTCTTTTGCTATTTGGAATAAAGCTGACACAAGTCTGTGCATGTCTTTTGGTAAGACATATGTAGTCATTTCCCTAGAATATATGTGTACTTATGAGAAGTTCCGGAGCTACACTGATTTAACGTTTTAGTGCAGATTCTCCTAAACACTTTATCACAGTGATTGAAATACTTTACACTGGCACCAACAACACTGAGAATTCCAAGGCTACAGATACAATGCTTGGTACTGTCAGTCCTTTCTATTAGTGCTGTTCTCCTGAAGTTGAGGTGGTACTACATTGTTTTCATCTTCATTTCCCTGATGATTAATGATCTGGAGAATTTTTTAATATGGTTTTTGGCCACTTGAATACCATCTTTTTTTTTATTTTATTTTACCATCTTGTTTTATTAAGTGCCTATTCAAGTCTTGCAGCCTTATTTATTTATTTATTTATTTATTTATTTATTATTTTAGAGAGAGGGAGAGAGAGCAGGAGAGAGAAGGAAAGAGAATCTCAAGCAGACAGCAATGAGCATGGAGCCTGACTCAGGGCTCGATCCCAGGACCCTGAGATCATGACCTGAACCAAAACCAAGAGTCAGATGCCCAACCAGCTGTGCCACCCTAGTGTCCCAAATATATATTTAAACTAGACTGTCAATTAGGAAGGTATGAGGGAACTGCTAGGGTTCTGGAAATATCCCGTGGCTTTATCTGGATGGTGGTTTCCTAGGTGTATATATATGAATTAGGGTTGGTACTTCACAGTGCATCATATTTAAGAAATTATTATCTACCAAGGACATAAATATATTCCTCCTTTGTTTTCTTCTAGAAGCTTTATTGTTTAGTTTTTTTGCATTTAGGTCCAAGATCCATCTCAAATCTATTTATTTTTTGTTGTTTATTGTGTGACAAGTCCGAGTATCCAGGTTTGTTTTTTCATATGCATATTCAAATCAACCAGCACCATTTACTAAAAAGACCACTCTTTTCCCACTGTGTTTCAGAGGAACCTTTGTGTAAGTCTAGCAGGAGACTGTAATGTATTTCTGGACTCCATTCTCTTCCATTTTTTCAATTCTCTATCCTTATGGTAACACCACACTGTCTTAAACATTGTACTTCTGCCTAAGCTTATGTGATGATTAATTTTATGTGTCAACTTTACTGAGATAAGGGATGCCCAGGTAGCTAGTAAAACATTATTTCTGGGGGTGTCTGTGAGGGTGTTTTTGGAAGAGATTAGTATTTAAATCAACAGACTGAGTAAGCAAGATAAACCCTCAGCAACGTGGGTGAGCATTATCTAATTCAATCCATTAAGAGCCCTAAGAGAACAAGTGAAGGGAGAGAAATTTTCCCCTCTTTTGGGGAAAAAGGGGATATGAGACATCCCATCTCTCCTGCCTTTGGACATCATAACTCCTGGTTCTAAGGCCTTCAGACTCAGACTGAATTATACCACTAGCATTCCTGATTCTCTAGCTTGCAGACAGCATAATGATCAGACTTCTGGGTCTCCATAATTGCATAAACCCCTTTTCTTTCTCTCTTTATCCTACTGGTTTTGTCTTTCTGGAGAATGATGACTAATACAGATATCTGGGAGTTTAAGTTCTCCAGTGAGAGTTCTCCAGTGAGAGTTCTCCAGGGAGTTTAAGTTCTCTTGTTCAAAGCTGTCTTGGCTGTTCAAGTGCTTTGTTGAATTGAAGTGGTTATAATGGACATCCTTGTCTTGTTCTCAGACTCATGCAATAGCTCATCATTAATTATGGTGTTAGCTCTAGGGTTTTTTGTAACTGCCCACTGACTTTGGGGGAATTGAGCTAGAAATCAAAACCAGAAAGATAATTGAGAAAAAAACCCCAAAGCTTGGAAATTAAGCAATATATTTAAACAGGGCTAGGACCAGAGCAGAGGAAGCCAGGAGCCTAAAGTACAAAGTGCCATTCCTGCACTTCTACAAACCTCTTGAATGTGTGCTCTATGCTCACCCTAATTCTGGTTCTGCTTCTAAATAACTCAGAGTAAAAAAAAATAAAAAAAAATAAACAACTCAGAGTTCCTGTAAGAAGATGATGTGGAAAAGGAAAATAATTGCAACTGACTTATATTGAAACAGCAAAATTTATAAGATGGAGGTAAAGCAGTTGTTAGAAGAAATTAATATTTAAACTGCATATATTTGAAAAGAAGAAGGGGTAGGGTGGGCAATGGGTGAAGGGGATCCAGAGGTTCAAACTTCTAGTTATAAAATAAGTCATAAGGAGGTAATGTACAGTGTGGTGACTATAGTTAATAATACCATATTGTTCGAAATGTTGCTCAGAAGGAGACAGAACATGAGAGACTCCTAACTCTGGGAAACGAACTGGGGGTGGTGGAAGGGGAGGTGGGTGGGGGGTGTGGGTGACTGGGTGATGGGCACTGAGGGGGGCACTTGATGGGATGAGCACTGGGTGTTATTCTATATGTTGGCAAATTGAACACTAATAAAAAATAAATTTATAAAAAAAATGTTGCTCAGAGAGTAAATCTTAAAAGTTCTCATCACAAGAAAAGGAATTTGTATCTATGTTTGGTGATGGATGGATGTTCACTAGGCTTATTGTGATCATTTCACAATATAAACAAATATTGGATCACTATGTTGTACTCCTAAAACTAATATGATGTTGTATGTCAATTGTACCTCAACGAAGAAGAGGAGGGAAAAGAAGAAAGGTTGGAAAAATAATGATCTAAATCAGTGCTGTTGATAGAAGTTTCTGCAGTGATTGAAATGTTCTATATCTGTTTTGTCCAATATGCTACATGTGACTACTGAGCCATTGAAATGTAGCTAGTATGACTTAGGTGCTGAATTTTTAATTTTATTTAATTTTGATTAATTTAAAATTAAATTTAAAGGTAAGATAAACAAATCTTCCTTACAAATGAAGTCCAGATAATTTCAGTTCTCTCAATAATTTGTGTATTTCATAGGCATTCTCCTCTCAATGAGACTAGATGTGTTTTCCTGAGGATAGGCTGGATTTAGTGACTTGCTTCCAAAGAGTAGACTATGGAAAGGAGAGAAAAGTAACTTTACAGTGGAGAGGTTAGTGGTAAATCATAGTGATAACATGTATCCCCCCCGGAAGTGATGAGGACATATCACCTCTGTGGTATAATTTAAAACCCTACATCCCCAGTGTAACCATGAGGAAAACATCCAACCCATATTGAGAAACATTCTGCAAAATATCTGACCCTTAAGGACTCCTTAGAATCGTCAAGGTCATGATGAGTAGACTAAGGAGACACTATGACTAAGGTCCATGCAGTATCCTGCATGGGAATCTGGAATAGAAAAAGGACATTAGTAGAAAAACTAGTGAAATTTGAATAAAGTTTGGAGCATAGTTAATAGTAACTTAATGAAGGGTGATGGAGTAATTTTGAGGCCTAAAGGAGAGGATTTCCCAAATACACATTTTAGACATTGAAAATACTTTCTCTATATCAACATCCTCTTAATTTTGACTATGGTATACTTGACTGAACAGAAATCCTCAAATGCAAAGAAAGGATCAATACTATTTAGACTGTGTGATCTGACCATAATGCAACAAGACAAGAAATTCATAAAGGAACAGCTTTTTAAGATCCTATAGATTTGGAAATAAATACCATATAACTCTTGTATTAAAAAGAGAAACACTAGTGAATTTAAGACATCCTTGGAGGGGCATCTCGGTGGCTCAGTTAGTTAGGTGTCTGCCTTCTGCTCAGGTTGTGATCTTGGGGTCCTGGTATCAATCCCTGCATCAGGCACCCTGCAGCAGGGACTCCTCAGAGGGAGACAGTCCCCCTCTCCCTCTGACCCTCCCCAACTCATGCTCTCTCTCTCAAGTAAACAAATAAAAACATTTTTTAAAAGGATAAAAAAAGACATACTTGGAATTAAATGACAATGAACATGTTAATGAAGCAAAAATTGTAGGATATAGTTAAACTGGTACTTAAGTAAATGAAGGTAACTTTATAGCATTACATATAAATGAAATAACAGAGCTTACAAACAAAATACCTAGGCATTTGTCTCAAAAAATTGTAAAGAGGATATCTTTGTATGGTGACAGATGGTAAGTAGACTTATGGTGATAGCTATGTATAGAATGTCATATTGCTACAATGTACAACTGAACTAATATAACCTTGTATCCCAACTACATTACAATTTAAAAAGACTTAAAAATATTGTAAAGAGGAACAATAGAACCTACAGAGATAACAAGAAAGTAGATCTAGTGACAAAAATAGTGTTATATATTAAAAAACCCAAAATCTGTCTTTTTTTAAAAAAATTTAATTTATTTTTCATGAGAGGCACAGAGAGTGAGGCAGAGACACAGGCAGAGGGAGAAGCAGCCTCCATGCAGGGAGCCCGATGTGGGACTTGATCCCGGGTCTCCAGGATCATGCTCTGGGCCAAAGCCAGGCGCTTAACTGCTAAGCATCCTAGGGATCCCAAGTCTTTTTTTTTTTTTTTTTTTTTTTTTAAATTTCAACACATTACTAAACTAGACAGACTTCTAGCAGAAATGGCAATTAAAAAAAAATCTGTAAAAGGCCAGATAGTAAATATTTTAGGCTTTTGAATATGATTTCTGACAACGAACCAACTGCTGTTTTAACAGGAAAGCAACCATAGGTAAATATCTAAAGGAATGGGTATATCTGTGTTCCAGTAAAACTTTACGGACACTGAAATTTGAATTTTATCTATTTTTCAGGTGTTGCAAAATCATATTCCCCTTGTGTTTTGTTTTTCCAGACAGGAACAGATATAAAGTTCCTTCTTAGGTCGCTGCAAGCCATACAAAAATTGGTGCCAGGCTATTTTGGTAAAGCTTGACCAGATGCAACGTCAAGAGCATGGGCGTCAAGACCCAGTTGCATGGTCAAGTTACCTCAAACACGAGGAGCGCGTTTATGACAAACGGATGACACCTGAGGATTATGAGAGCTAAACGCTGGGTGGGCAGAAGTACCCCGACGGATGGATTGGGGGCCCTCCCTTGTCCTTGGAGCCCGGTCAGCTCTGCGTCCTTGACCTCCTAAGACTCTTCTTCCCCGGACTTGGTGCTGCCCCTGCCCTCACGCCCTCAGCCTGACCCCGCCTCCAGCGATCGCCACCAGGGGCGCCAGAGCGCGCGCAGGCGCCGCCCGGCCTCTCCGCCAATCAGATCGCGGCGCCCTGAGCCGCGCCGGCCTCGGCCCGCACCTGGCAGCCAATCACAGGTCGCAGCGGGCGCGCGTGCGGGGGCGGCGGCGTCAGCGGTGCCTGGGGCCTGAGGAGGCGTCGTCCCCTCAGGCTTCGCCTGGGGAGCGCGTCGGGGCGGTGCGCCGCCGGCAGCTCCGGGACCGCTTCGGGGACGCGGCGGACCCGGGCTGGTAAGGGGGGGCGTGGCGCGGCCCGGGGATCCCGGCGGGGAGGGGCGGGGGAGGGGGAAGGGGAGGGGGAGGGCGGCCGCGGCCGCAGCCCAGCCGGCCGCCGCGCTCCGGGTCTGGCCGCGCGGGAGCGGCCTGTGCCTGTTGCCGCGGCCTCCGAAGGGCCCCTCCACGCTCACGCCTGCGGCCGCCTCGGCGGGGGCCTTTCGGGCAGCCTCCCCTCCCCCACCGGCGGCGGGCCGCCCCCTCCCCCAGGCCCGGGCCCCGCCTGCGCCTCCCGGAGGCGAGGCCTGCCCGGGCCCCTCCGGCTCTGCCCGACCTGGCCTGCGGGGTCTCCGGTGGGATTCACGTGGTTTCATCCTGGCCGTTCTGGACGCGCTCCGGACGCCGGCGGGCCCAGACCCTTTAAGGACGTTCAAGTATCTGTAAATTCATTATTGCTCCCTCTCCTGCCTCCCGAAGGCCCCGCACCTCTTCCTTGTTCGCTGTATTTCTGCCGGGACACTGTTTGAGACCCTCCCGCCCTAAGGAGGTCCCCCGCAAATCCCCCCCCCCCCCCCCCCCCCCAGCCAGGACACCAGGGTGGTTTCCAAGGCTTTGGGTTGGGGGCCGTGGGCAGGCGTAGTGTTTTCTTTACTAAGATGTGGGGGAGGGGAGTGGGGGAGGAACAGGTGCCCCGGAGAGGATCCGGTTCTCTTCCCTGGTTCCTCGCGCGAGGTGCTTGATCAACATCCAGAAGGCGATCTCAGGTGGGCAGTGGAATAGAAAACATGCCTGCAACGTGCAAGTGACCCACATCCTCCTCTCTGCTTGCCTCAAGGATGTGACCTTCTCCCGCCTGGAGTAGCTCAAATTCTTAGAAGTTTCAGTGCACACCTGAGGTAAGATGAGAGATCTTTATTTATTTATCTTTTTTTTTTTTTTGAAGATTTTATTTATTCATGAGAGACACAGCGCACGCGAGAGAGGCAGAAGCAGGCCCCACGCAGGGAGCCTGACGTGGGACTGGATCCCGGGTCTCCAGGATCTCGACCTGAGCTGAAGGCAGACACTCAACCACTGGGCCACCCAGGTGCCCCGGAGAGATCTTTATAAGGACCAAGATTGTATCTTTTTTTCCTTCAGTTTTCCCTTATTTTCTCCTGTGTTAAAAGACTACTGGGCAGCCTGGGTGGCTCAGCAGTTTAGCGCCTGCCTTTGGCCCAGGGCATGATCCTGGAGTCTTGGGATCGAGTCCCACATCGAGCTTCCTGCGAGGAGCCTGCTTCTCCCTCTGCCTGTGTCTCTGCCTCTCTCGCTCTCTGTGTGTGTCTCTCATGAATAAATAAATAAAATCTTAGAAAAAAAAAAAAGACTACTGTTTAGACAGTGTTTCCTGAGTGTGTCTGACCTGAGTATGTCTGGTAAATGCAAGCCAATTCTGGAGCTCTGTTTATTGCTCCCTTAAAAACAAGGAGGGCAGCATTCTTTCACCTGTTCTCTCGAAAGGAAAAAGAAAGTAAGAGGGTCATACATTTTAAGCTGCATGAAACTGACTTCTTGTACAATGGTGTGAGGCCAAGATGGGCTGATACACATACCAGAGGTTTCAGCTCATGTGTTAAAGTGGTTAACTCAGGGTAAATGTGTGTTGATTAAGAGTGATTACACGAGGTTAGTTTGCACATTTGTATTACCCTTTCCTTAAGGGCTTTACTTGGTGAAGTGATTGAATATGGGTGGGCGAGGCCACATGAAATCGTTTCATGCCAGTTGGCAACCAATAAGTAAGTTGTATGCCCAGTAACTTGTGTATATAGCTCAGTGAGACCCATTATATAGTTATCTATTGCTGTGGGACACGTTGTCTCAAACTTAATGACCTAAGGAATGTTTGTCTCAACATTTGTCATGCTCTAGGATCTAGGACTGGCCCAGCTGGGTGATTCTGGCTCAGGGTGTCTTAGGAGGTCATACTGAAGCTCTTGACTGGGTTGGCAGTCTCTGAGGACTTTTTTGTTGGATGACCAGTGTCCAAGCTTGCTCACTTGACTGACGGTTCTTCACTCTGTGGGCCTCTCTATGGGGCTGTGCCTGTCATGGCAACTGGCTTCCCTTAGATAGAGTGATTCAGGAGATTCAAGAGCGAGTTTGCCCCAAGATGAAGTGCAGTCTTTTTCAGAAGTTCGATACATCCCATCTGTATTTGCTTAGTCACATAGGCTAACCTTGTGATAGTGTGGGAGAGGACTACACAAGAGTGTGAATACCAGGAGGTAGGATTTATTTGGGGCCATCTTGGAGGCTGGCTACCACACCCGTTACCCACCATTCCAACTCTTTTCCCGATTGTTCTGTTATTATGAGTGAATTATTTGGCTCCAGGCTAAGGGCAAAACCTTCCCTTATGTACTAAATCCAAGCACTTTTTGTTTATTTAGGAATACTCTTCCAGCAAGTCTCTTCTTTGTCCTGGATTAAGTTTTTGGTTTCTCTGGATGATTATCATCACCAAACAGACTGTAATGTCACCTCTCATTAAAAAAATCCATCTTTTAATTGCATATCCCCCTTCTGCTTATTTTATTTCATATTTGCTTTTCATTATAGGAAAACTCCAGAGTTGTGCTTATTCGCTTCCTCCAGTTCTCCCATGCTCCTTTAAATCCACTCTTGTCAAGATCATCAATGAATTCTACAGTGCTTAATCCAGTAATCAGTTGTTAGTTATTAATTATGTGATCTATTGGCAGCATTTATCAGAGTCATTCATTTCCTCTTCCCTGAAAATAATTTTTCATTTGGATTACAACATGTTTCTTTTTCTCAATTTCCTTTTACTGCCCCCACCCCCACCCCCCACCCCTACCTCCACCCCAGTTGGCTCTAAGTAAGTGTTCCCTTTTCATATCCTTTCCTGGTTTCTTCTTATGTCCCTGACCTCTAACTGATGGAATGCCCCAGGGCTTGGATATCAGCCCTCTTTCCCTAGATGACCTCATCTAGTCTTGTGTTTTATGTAACATTACATGCCAAAGACTCCAAAATTTGTGTACTTAGCCTAGGTCTTTCCCTGAGCTCTGGTCTCATATTTACCTGCTCAGCATTACCTCTTGTAGGTGTCATCCTCTTCACATCCCAGATCCAATCTATCAACAAATCTTGTGAACATTTAACCTTAAAGGTTTGATCAGGAATTTGACCCCTTCTCAGTATCCCTGTCTTGTACTACTATCACCTCCTTTCTGTATTATTTCAGTGCTCTCTTAACTTGCCTTCCTGCTCCCAGGTATTACCCTCTAAAGTCTAATTTCTTCACATAGCAAGCCAGAGTGATCCTTTTGAAATGAAAGATCGAATCACTCCTCCCTCAAAACCTCCCAGTGACCCATTACACTCAGAGTAAAAACCAAAGAACTTAGAATGGCCTACATTAACATACTACGATGAACTCATTCTTTGATCTCATCTCCAGTTTCTCTCCCTTTCCATTGGCTTGCCTATGTTAGCCTCTTGAGCAGTCCTTAAATTTGGTAAGCAGGCTCCTCTCAGAGCCTTGGTGTTTACCCTTCCTTCTGCTGGCGAATTCTTCCCCAGATCCCCATAACCATGCCATACAAATATCAACCTGCCTCTATGCTACCTGGCTCATTTCCTCCTTTATTTTCTCTGTAGCATTTATAACCATTTGAAATTTTATGTATATGTATACACATATATAATAATATATTTTGTATCTTTTACATTACATTAGGAATTGAAATATGTAACATGTGCTATTATAACATTGCATACAGCAACTTCATATGTGTCTATTTTTTAAAATGTATTTTCTAGTTATCTCTATTGCAGTGTCAAGTCCCTGAAGAAAGAGTCTTTGTTTCAATCACTACTGTATCACCAGTACCTAGACAAGTACCTGGCACTTGGTAGGCTCACTAGATACTTCCTGATGCTCAGATTCCTCACAAACACCATCTTGATGCTCTTCCCTCCTCTTTTCTCTGTTAGGGGTTAGGGTTAGGAGACTGTCAGAACTATGTAGTTCTTTATCATTCTGCTCCTGTGTCATTTCTTTGTTTCTCAGCCTTTTGTGGATAGGGATATGTTCTAATTCTACTGATTTAATTTGTTTTATAGTTGTACTTCATCCAAAATAGTGAATATCAGAACATTACCAACCTTATATGTATGACCACCCATAGAACTTATGATCTTTCCATGGAGTAATAATTTCTTTTAAAAAATGAGAAAGAAAGAAAGAAAGAAAGAAAGAAAAAAATTCCCCCCTCCTCCTTTTTTTTTGCACCCAGGAATTCTAACATAGCATTATTATGTTAGGGTCAATTTGATATGAAAAAAATAATAGTGACTTTCATCTTTTGGTTTTGTAACAGTTAAAAAAAATTGGATACAAGTTATTTTAAGCCATCCTTTGTAAGTTTCTTATACTTGTCAACTACAAGTATTACTTATACTTTCCTTTAAATGTATAAATTAGTCATTTGACTAACACCAAATAATAGAGTTCCGAGAGTTCTCCTTAATCGTTAGTATTGTATACATTTTAAAACAAAATATGGATGCTCTGTGGGAGTCCAATCAGGAATTTTTTCCTTGGGAGCTTTCCAGTAGCAAGGAGATATATATTATATGGAGATGCATGACAGGGCCCATCTGGCCTGTATAGAATATGCTCTCACCACTTTCCTAACTTCCAGATTCCTTATAATTAGGTAGACTAATTTATCACTGAAATCAGTTTTTTTGTTTTGTTTTTTGTTTTGTTTTCTTTTTTGGAGGGAGGTGAAGGAGAGAGAGAAAATAAGCAGACTCCCCACCAAGCACAGAGCCCAACACAGATCTTGATCTCATGACCCTGAGATCATAACCTAAGCTGAAATCCACAGTCAGATACTTAAATGATTGAGCCACTCAGGCAGCCTGAAATCAAGATATTTTTAAGACTGAAAAATGGCACTATTAAAAAATACATAGGGACAGCAGGTCAAACTGGATTGTCCTGGTCAAATCAAGATATTTAGCAATCCTAATGTTAATTAAGTTGGTGTTTCAAGTCCTTGGTATCAGAGTAGTGTCCACTCTACCAGATGATATCTATCTATCCCTGGGGATGTATGCCTCCCACTACAAATTTGTAGATTGACCATATGATATAAGTTTAACTCTCTGTTGGCTGGATTAGTTTGCATTGTTACCATAATCCTAATTACTTAATTTTTGTTACATGAATGGAGTCTGTTTAGGGACTTTGAAAATTTAGTATCAGTTGTTGGGATGTGGGGGTCACACCAGCCTATTGCTAGGCATTGTTTTCTTTAATTGAGATATAATTCACATATTATACATTCACTCTGTAGAATTGAAAATTGAATGATTTTTAGTATATTCACAAATTGTGCAGTCTTTACTACTATCTTAATTCCCAAACATTTCATCAATCCTAAAGCCCTGTATTAGTTTCCTGTGGCTACTATAACAAATTACCACACTCTTGGCGGATTAAAACAACAAAAGTTTATTCTGTCTCTGTTCTTGAGGTAAATTAGAAATCACTATCCCTGGACCTAAGTCAGTGTGTTGGCAGGGCCATGCTACCCTGGATACTCTAGGGGAGAATCCATTCCTTGCCTCTTCCAGCTGGCATTCTTTGGCTGTGTCCCTATTACTCCAATATTGTTACAATGCTTTCTCCTATTGTATGTGTGAAATCTTCTGTCTCTCTTACGGAGGATACTTGGGATATTTTGGGTCCATTTGTATGTATAATTCAGCATAAGTTTCCCATCTCAAGATTCTTAATTACATCTGCAAAGACCCTTTTCTCAAATCAGATAACACTTTTCAGGGATTAGGATCTAGTATTTTTCAAGGCCATTATTAAAACTACTATATTCCTTATTCTACCCCCTACCCCAGCCCATGGCAACCACTAGTCTATTTCTGTGTCATGGATTTGCCTAATATAGGCATTTTATATTAAAGGAATCATACAATATTTGGCCTTTTTGTGTCTGGCTTTATTTACTTAGCATGTTTCCAAGGTTCATCCATGTTATACATGTATAGTAGTACTTTGTTTTCCTGGCTGAATAACATTCCATTGTATAGCTATGCCACAATGTATCCATTCATCAGTTAATGGACATTTGGGTTGTTTGCACTTTGCAGCTATTGTGAATAATGCTGCTCTGAACATTGTTGAGCAAATTTTTGCATGGACTTATATTTTCAACTCTTTGGGATATATACCTGGGAGGGAAATTGCTGGATCATATACCTCTATATTTAATTTTTGAGATGCTACCAAATTGCTTTCCGAAGTGGCAGTTGTGCCAGCAATATGAGGATTCTGATTTTTCCACATTCTTTGTTACATTTTTACTGTTCCTATTTTTTGCTTATAGTCAACCCAGTGGATATAAAGTGGTATCTAATTGTGATTTTGATTCACATTTCCCCTAATAACTAATTGTATTGAGGAGCATTTCTTGTGCTTATTGTATTGTATTATTTGTGTACTTCCTTGGGAAATTGTTTATTCAAATTTTTTGCTCATTTTTTATTTTGGTAAAAACATAACATAAATTTTACCATCTTAACCATTTAATTGTTAAATATATTCACATTGTTTTTTTTTTTTTTTTTAAGATTTTATTTATTTGTGAGTGACACAGAGAGGCAGAGACATAGGAGAGGGAGAAGCAGGCTGCCTGCAGGGAGCCTGATGTGGGACTCAATCCCAGGACCCCAGGATCACAACTGAGCCAATGGCAGATGCTCAACCACTGAGCCACCCAGGTGCCCCTATTCAAGTTGTTTTAAAACAGATCTCTAGAACTTTTCATCTTGCAAAATTGAAACTTTGTATCCATCCCATTAAACAACAGACTCCCCTTTTCCCTCTCTCCCTAGAGTGAGGTATCCACCTTTCTACTTTTTGTTTCTTTTCTGTTTGCTTTGACTACTTTAGATACTTCATATAAGTGGAATTAACATAGTATTTGTTTCTTTGTGATTGGCTTTTTAAATTTGGCATAAGTGTCCTCAAGGTTCATAGGTGTTGCTGTATGTGGCGGGACTTCCTTCTTATGGCTGTATAATATCTGATTGTATGTATATACCACATTTTAAGAATTCATTCATCAGTTAATGAACATTTGGGCTGCTTCCACCCCTTAATTATCATGAATAGTGCTGCTGTTATCATGAATATAAGTGTGCAAATATCTCTTTGAAATCCTGCTTTCATTTCTTTTGGATGTATATCCGGAAGTGGGATTGCTGGATCATATGGTAGTTCAATTTTTAATGTTTTGAGGAACCTCTTTTGCTTTCCATAGCAATTGCACCATTTTACATTCCAACCACAGCACATGAGGATTCTAATTTCTTCACATCCCTTGCAACAGTTGTTATTTTCTAGTGTGTTTATTTATTTTTATATTTTTTGATAGTAGCTATCCTAAGGGGTATAAGGTGATACATCATTGTGGTTCTGATTCACATTCCTCTGATTAGCATGTTGAACATATTTATACTTGGCCATTTGTTTATCATTTTTGGAGAAATTTCTATTTCATTGCCTCCTTTTTTTAAAGTTTTTATTTAAGTAATCTCTCCAGCCAACATATGGCTCGAACTCATGACCCTTAGATCAAAAGTCATTTTCTTCAGACTGAGCCAGTCAGGCACCACCCTTGCCCATTTTTAAATTGAGTTGTCTTCTGATATAAGAGGTCTTTATATATTGTGGATATAAATCCCTTATCATATATATGATTTATAGATATTTTCTCCCATTCTTTGGGTTGTCTTTTTTACTTTCATGATGGTATCCTTTAGAGGACAAAAGTTTTTAATTTGATGAAATCCAGAGCACCCGATGCCTCAGCGTTTGAGCATCTGCCTTTGGCTCATCCTGGGGTCCTGGAATTGAGTTCCACATCAGTCTCCCTTCAGGGAGGCTGCTTCTACCTCTGCTTATGTCTCTGCTTCTCTCTCGGTGTTTCCCATGAATAAGTAAATAAAAATAATATAAAATAATAATTTGATGAAATCCTGTTTTTTAAAATTTATTTAAATTAAATTAATTAGCAAATAGTGTACTATTAGTTTCAGATGTAGAGTTCAGTGATTCATCAGTCTTATATAACACCCAGTGCTCATTACATCTCTCATTATAGCCCTCCTTAATGAACTAACCAGCTACTCCATCCCCCCACTTCCTCCCCTCCAGTAACCCTCAGTTTGTTTTCTGTGGTTAAGAGTCTCATGGTTTTTCTCCCTCTGATTTTGTCTTATTTTATTTTTTGTTCTCTTTGCCTATGATCCTCTGTTTTGTTATTTAAATTCCACATATGAGTGAAATCACGGTAATTTTCTTTATCTGATTGACTTATTTCACTTAGCACAATATCCTCCAGTTCCATCCATGTAATTGCAAATGGCAAGATTTCATTTTTTTGATGGCTGATTAATATTCCATTGTGTACATGTATTACTGCATCTTTTTTATCCATTCATCTATGGATGGACATCTGGGTTCTTTTTATAGTTTGGCTGTTGTGGACATTGCTGCTATAAACATTGTGGTACAGGTGCCCCTTCAGATCATTACTACTTTTGTATCTTTGGGGTAAATACTTAGTAGTGCAATTGCTGAGTTGTAGGGTAGCTCTATTTTTAGTTTCTTGAGGACTCTGTTTTCCAGAGTGACTGTACCAGCTTGCATTCCCACAACAGTATGAGAAGGTTCCCCTTGATGAAATCATGTTTATTTTTCTTTTGTTATTATTCTTTTGTTATCTTGTTGAAAAAAAACATTTACCTCTATTTTTTAAAAAAACTTACAGTTAGCTCTTATATTTAGTTCTACAGTCTATTTTGAGGGGTTTTGTTTTGTTGTTTTAGTATATGGTGTTAGCAGGGGTCCAACCTCATTCTTTTGATGTGGATGGAGGTTCAGTTGTTCGAACATTTGTTGAAAAATCTTAATCTGTTCCCCACTTAATTATTTTGGTATTCTTGCTGAAAATCAATTGGCCATTAGTGTATGGGTTTATTTCTGGACTCTGAATTGTATCCTATTGATCTATGTTTCTATCTTTATGCTAGTACCACACTTTTCATTACTGTAACTTTGTCATAAGTTTTGAAATCAATGTGAAATTTTCATTTCTTTTTTAAGATTATTTTGGCTGTTCTAAGTCTTTTGCATTTCCACATGAATTTTAATTTCTGTGAAAAAGCAAGCTGGGATTTTGATAAATCAGTATCTGGAGTCTTGTCTGAACAATATTAGATCTTATCCATTAATACGAGATGTATGCATTTACTTTGTTCTTTTTAATTGCCTCAGCAGTGTATTCAGTATAATTGAGTGTTTTCAGTATGAATTTCTTACATTTTTTGGGGGGGTAAATTTGTTCTTAAGTATTTTATTTTTTGTAATGCTTGTGTACACAGAACTGCTTACTTCATTTTCAGTGTTTATCGCTAATGTATAGAAATATAATTGATGTTTTATATTGATCTTACATTGTTTACTAGGTCTAATACTAAGTTCTCAAAATTTTCTATGTACAGAAATCATGTCTTCTGCATGTAGTTTTACTTCTTTTTTTCCAGTCTGAATACTTTTTTACTTTTTTTTCCTTGCCTGATTGTCCTGGTTAAACAACCTCCAGTATAATGTTGAATCAGAATGTTAGAAGTGGACATCTTTGTCTTGTTCCTGATCTTAGAAGAGAAGCTTTCAGTCTTTTTACCATGAAGTATAATGCTAGCTGTGGGTCTTTTACAAATGCCCTTTGTCTGATTGAAAAAGTTCCCTTCTCCCAATTGTTGAGTGGGTTTTTTTTTTCACCTCACAAAAGGGTGCTAAATTTTGTTTAATGCTTTTATTTGCTGGCAGATGTGGGTTTTTGGTCTTTTATTCTATTGAAATTGTATAATATTGATTGATTTTTATATAATGAACCAACTTTGCATTTCTTACGTAAATCTCACTTGGTCATGGTGTATAGTTCTTTTATATGTTATTAAATTTGTTAGTATTTTGTTAAGGATTTTTTACCTCCATTCATAAGAGATATTAGTATATAGGAGGCTTTTTTGTTTTTGTTTTTGATGTGTGAGGTCTTTAATTTTGGTATAAATAGTACTGGCCTCAGAATGAGCTGGAAAGTTTTCTCTCCTAATTTTTGGACGAGTTGATGGAGGATTAGTGCTAATTCTTCTTGAATTGTTTTAGTAGAATTTACAAGGATAGTCATTTGATCTTTGATTTTTTTCTTTGGGTAATTTTTTTTTATTACTAACTTTAATCTCTTATTTTGGATATATTTTTATTTTCTAGGTTTGTTTTTGGAGTCAATTTGGTAGTTTGTGTCTTTCTAGAATTTATCCATTTCATCAAGGTTATCTTATTCCTTGGAGTAAAATTGTTTATAGTATCCCCTTAATATATTTTTTAAATTTCAGAGGAGCCTAGTTGGCTCAATTGGCTCAGGTCATGACCTCAGTTGGCTCAGGTCATGATCTTGGGGTCCTGGGATCAAGCCCCATTGGGCTTCCTGCTCAGCTGGGAGCTGGCTTCTCCTTCTTCTGCCCCTCCCCCTGTCTCTCCCTTACACCTCCTGCTCCCCCGCCCCCCCGTTTGTGCTTACTCTCTCTCTCTCTCTCAGTTAAAGAAGTAAAATCTTGAAAAAAAATTTTTAAAAAAATTTCCGTATGGTTGGTAGTAATATCCCCTCTTTATTTAAAAAAATAATATATTGAGGGTGAAATTCACATAACATAAAATCAGTCATTTTAAAGTGAAAGATTCAGTGGTATTTAGAGCACTCACAATGTTGTACATCTACTGCCCTTATCTAGTTCCATAATATCTCAAACATTCCAAAGTAAAACTCTTTACCATTAAGCAGTTTCTCTCCATTTCTCCTCTCCCATCCCCTGGCAACTACCATTGTTTAGATTCTATGGCTTTATCTATTCTGGATATTTCCTATAGATAAAATCATATAATATATGAACTTTTGGGATCCCTGGGTGGCGCAGTGGTTTGGCGCCTGCCTTTGGCCCAGGGCGCGATCCTGGAGACCCGGGATCGAATCCCACGTCAGGCTCCCGGTGCATGGAGCCTGCTTCTCCCTCTGCCTGTGTCTCTGCCTCTCTCTCTCTCTCTCTCTCTCTCTGTGCGACTACCATAAATAAATAAAAATTTAAAAAAAAATATATGAACTTTTCTGTCTGACTTCTTTCACTTTGCATGTTTTTAGGTTTTATTCAGGTTGTAGTATCAATACTTCATTCCATTTTTTAAAAATTATTTTTATTGGTATAATTGACATATAACATTATATTAATTTCAGGTGTACAGCATGATTTGGTATTTGTATAAATTGTGATATGATGCCCAATAAGTATAGTTAACATTTGTCACCATATGTAATTTTTTTTATCTTGTGATGAGAACTTTTAAGATCTACTCTCCTAGCAACTTTCAAATATGCAATGCAATATTATTAAGTATAGGAACTATGTTGTACATTAATTACATCTCCATGACATACTTATAATTGGAAGTTTGTACCTTTTGATCCCCTTTATCCCCCTCCCTTGCCTCTGGCAGTCACCAGTCTATTCTCTGTTTCTATTAGTTTATTATTGTTCTTAAAGATTCCACATATTGGGATGCCTGAGTGGCTCAGTGGTTGAGCTCTGCCTTCAGCTCAGGTCGTGATCCTGGGGTCCTGGGATCGAGTCCCACATCGGGCTCCCTGCAGGGAGCCTGCTTCTCCCTCTGCCTGTGTCTCTGCCTCTCTCTCTGTGTCTTTCACAAATGGATAGATAAAATCTTAAAAAAAAAAAAAAAAAGATTCCACATATTAGTGAGATCATACAGTAATTGTCTTTTTTTGCCTTATTTCACTTAGCATAATGCCTTCAGGTCCATTGTATCACAAATGGCAATATTTCATTTTTTTATGGCTGAATATTATTTTACTATTTGTATATACCACATTTTCTTCATCTATCAGTTGATACTTCAGTTATTTCCATATCTTGGCTGTTGTAAATTATGCAGCAATGAACATGGAGGTGCCTTTATTCTCTTTATGGTTGAATAATATTTCAGTGTTTTATATACCACAATTTGTCCATTCATCCATTGATGGATATTTGTATTATTTTCACCATTAAGTTCTTGTGAATTAGACTACTATAATCATGATGTACTTTACATGTAATTTGAGTACTGGTTTTCAATTCTTGGGCATATACCTAGAAGTGAACTTGTGGGGTCATATGATAACTCAGTGTTTAACTTTTTGAGGAACTGCCAAACTGTTTTCCACAGAAATCCTGTTTTTTGCAAACCTTTGGTTAATTTCCGGGATCAAAAATCTTGATTTTTTTTTTATAAATTTATTTTTTATTGGTGTTCAATTTACCAACATATAGAATAACACCCAGTGTTTATCCCATCAAGTGCCCTTCTCAGTGCCCACCCAGTCACACCCACCCAGTCACACCCACCCCCTGCCCACCTCCCTTTCTACCACCCCTTGTTCGTTTCCCAGAGTTAGGAGTCTCTCATGTTCTGTCTCCCTTTCTGATATTTCCCACTCATTTTTTCTCCTTTCTCCTTTATTCCCTTTCACTATTTTTTATATTCCCCAAATGAATGAGACCGTATAATGTTTGTCCTTTTCTGATTGACTTATTTCACTCAGCATAATACCCCCCAGTTCCATCCATTTTGAAGCAAATGGTAGGTATTTGTCGTTTCTAATGGCTGAGGAATATTCCATTGTATACATAGACCACATCTTCTTTATCCATTCATCTTTCGATGGACACCAAGGCTCCTTCCACAGTTTGGCTATTGTGGACTTTGCTGCTATAAACATCGGGGTGCAAGTGTCTGGCAAAAAACTTGATTTTGACCATTTTGACTGTTCTCTTTGCTTTTATGAAGGAGGGAATATTTGTTTTTGTTTTTTTTTTTTTATTTCACCATTCCTTATGACCTTACCTTGTTGCTCGCATTTAACAAATTAACATGGTCTTTTTTTTTTTTTTTAGTCATCTTTTTTTGTGGTTCTTTTCAACCTCTCTTTTAAATCATTTACCATTCATCTGATACTTCCAAACCTTTCTAAACATGCAGTCTTAGAAAAAGAACTTGTTTCTGAACTAATAGGCCACTTTTAGTTTAAACTGCTCATTTTTACTTTGTAGATTCTTCTAAGATGCTGCTCTTGGGAGGAAAGGAAAGAAAAGGGAAAAATGGCTAAAAGTGGCTGACCATAGTCATCCTCCTGAGTCTGAGGATTGCAGGTTCTCACATTTGCTGTAACAGTACACTTCAGTGGCTCCCAGACTTGAAGAAAATTGATTATTCTTTAGGTTTAATTTCATACTTGTTCCCTCAATCCACCTTCCTTTTTTGAACTTATTTCTAACTCCCAGGTAATCGTTTTTCTTTAACAAATATTGAAGACTTATGTGCCGGGACTCCTCTAGGAATTTGGTAGAAATCAATGAGCAAAACAGACAAAAACAAACAAAACAAGCTAAAGAAACAGAACTTCTCCAGTGGAGAACTGATAGTCTAGTGAAGAAAGAAAGGTATATAATATAATGCAACAATACATTCTTGGTGTTACAAAAGGTGAGGTTATAAAATTAGGAAGAAAATAGTAGAGCAGGATCATAGGATCAAATGTTGGGTAGGTAAGAGTGTTGTAATATTAGATTGGGTGATCAGAGCAAGTCTTACAGTAAAGGTAAGTTTGGACAGGGACTGGATATATTAGCCATGAGATTTTTGGGAGACAGGAGTTTCAGGCGGATACTAAAGGGAGTAGCAGGGAAGCCACTGTGCTTGGATTGTAGTGAATGAGTGTTAGAATAATGGAAAAAGAGGTCAGAGAGGTAGCAAGAGTGAAAATTGGTAGTGAGGATCTATGAATTGTTGATTTCTTTTTAGTCCAATCTACAGAAATAATCATGTCTTTTTGACAAAGAACAACTTGGTTTAATAGTTTCCCTTTTTAGACTCCCAGGTCAGAGTAGACCCCATTTTTTTTCAAGCTACTGCCCTAAGCTTATTTATAAACCAATATTTATTTAAAAATACTTATGAAGGGGATCCCTGGGTGGCGCAGTGGTTTGGCACCTGCCTTTGGCCCAGGGCGCGATCCTGGAGACCCGGGATCGAATCCCACGTCGGGCTCCCGGTGCATGGAGCCTGCTTCTCCCTCTGCCTGTGTCTCTGCCTCTCTCTCTCTGTGTGACTATCATAAATAAAAAAAAATAATAATAAAAATTAAATAAAAATAAAAATACTTATGAAAACATTATTTTTGTTTTCCTTAGTTGCCCTAAAGTGGAATATAAATGTTTACTATAGTTTTAAGGATCCTGTGAGGCTCTCCTTTCCACCAAGGATGTGTTTAATGGGCATTACATTCTAAGGCAGCAGCTGGTTGGGGTTAATGGAAGAAAAGTGAAGAGTAGTGGGGAAGAGACATGAGTGCTATGGATGGGAAAAGAGTAAAAGGGTAGGGATAGGGATTTGGTGGAGTGGTAGTGGGGTGAAAAGAGGGACAAGGGAGGTTGGTGAGGATAGATATCAGAGGAGTCCTATTAGCCTAATCTTAGGAAGCTATTCAAGAAGGACTAATACCTGAAAAAAAACTGTTGTGTGGCTATAACAAAGACCCATGAAGAGGGCCATTGTTTAAATACATAGGAATAACCTGGGAGATGAGTTTTACTACTGTCCTCTCAGGTATCTTTGGCATGAAATCTTCTCATTAACTCCTTCCACAGCCCTTGGCAGCTTTGTTGATAGGGGATATAAAGTGATTTTGAGGATTAGTTCCCTAGATCTAGTAGATCTTTGGCATGTCCAACCTCCTGACTCCCGGTATCTTAAGATTCTGGTAAATTGTAGAAAATAAAGATACCAGTGGAGAAGTGACAAGGAAATTCCCATAGTCTAAGGTTATTCTTGTTCTAAATGAACTCATTCACTAACTTACTCGCTTTAGGTTTGATTTTTTTCCCTACTCTTTTCATCTTGAATGATTGGTTGGATGGAAAGTTAATCAGTATGGTCAACAGCTAAAAATCCTACCAAGATCAATTGGGTGAAAAGTCCAGCAATGTCCCTGGAACGCAGTTTATGTTTATTTATTTTTTTTAAACAACAGAATTTGATTTCTCATAGATTTGGAGGCTGGAAAATTCAAGATCAAGGTGCTGGCTGATATGCTTCCTTTCTTCTGGCTTGCAGACAGCTACCTTCTCACTGTGTCTTCACATCATAGATGGAAGACAAAGAAAGAAGCAAGCTTTCTGATATTTCTTGTTGGCACTATTCCCATCAGGAGGCCTCACCCCATGACCTTATCTACACCTAATTAGATGGGAACCCAAAGTTCCCATCTCCAAATACCATCACACTGGGAGTTAGGGCTTCAACATATGAGTTTTGGAGGTACATATTTTGGTCCATAGCATAACTGAAAGTCTATTCTCTAAAATTGCAGGAGTCATTTAAATGGAGGAATAGTGGAGTGATATAATTACAGAAGTGTTTTAAGATTCATCTAGTGGTGGTATGCAGTTGGTGATAATTGGAAGGACAGAGAGACAAGACAATTTGGAGCCTAGTATAGATGTACAAACATGAAGTAACCAGTGGACTTAAAGCTAGATATTGAGGGGAGGAGCTTTAATAGGAATGGAAATGAAAGGCATTTAGAGTGACTAATGCTCCAAAAGTTATTTAGAACTACACTTACAAGTTTCTGTGAGTATTTTGATGGAGGGTTGGGGAAGGTTTGAACAGTTTTTATAAAATATAGGGAGAGTGAAAATGAATCCAGTGAGACTCTTTGATCCTTAGAGACTAAGCAATTAATAGCATCATCACCAGAAATTTAGACATGCATTAAGTTAGAGTTCTAGTGGGAAGAATGAGGAACTAGAATTGAGGAATCATGAATTTTAGTGCTAGCTCTCTGCAGACTTTACATGTAACTTTAGGTGAATCATAACTTTTTCTGGGTTTTAAAAGTCTATCCTCAGGGCATCCCCAGTGGTTCAGTGGTTTAGCGCCGCCTTCAGTCTGGGGTGTGATCCTGGAGACCTGGAATCCAGTCCCATGTTGGGCTCCCTGCTTGGAGCCTGCTTCTCCCTCTACCTGTGTCTCTGCCTCCCTCCCTCTCTCTCTCTCTCTCTCTCTCTCTCTCTGTCTCTCATGAATAAATAAATAAAATCTTAAAAAAAAAAAGTCTATCCTCAGATAATTCTGATGGTTATTTTAATTGTCAAATTAGATTTTTATTCTATTTTTTATTTAAAATTTTTATTTTTAAGTGTAAATTTTATTCTGATTTTTATGATATCGAGAATGATAATTTCAATTTAGAATTATTTCTTGACAGAGGATATTAGAGTATCATGTAGAATTACCTAGCAGACAGTTACTAGAAGTGTGGAAGTGATTCTCAGGAGAAGGTTAGATGAGGGCATAAGTTCTCCCATAGAACATTTTTGATTGCATATGTAGGGGATTGCTACTAGCATCTAGTAAGTAGAGGTCAGGGATATTGCTAAACATCCTAAATGTACCCAACAACCCCCACAACATAGAATTTTCTGGCTCAGAAGTGTTACGGTGCTTATGTTGGGAAACAGTAGACTAGGTGGCATTAGCATGGAATTAGATGATTGAAATTGTATATAGACAGACAAAACCAATTTTTGGTGCAGTGTTTTCAGATGTGCCTTAAATGTTTTCTTGCATTACATATCACCTAATTATATACTTAATTTTAAGAAGGCTGTAAATCGCTATTCATAACACTAGATTATAAGCTTCATGCTCACCACTTTCTACTTAGTATTTGGTAGTGTCAAACCAGTGTTGGGCAAGCAAGATATAGTTGTGGAACAAGTGACGAAAAGAATAAATACGTTTTCTGCTTAATATTCTATTTATTTTTTAACTTACTTTGAAATTGGTATACAAATCTCAGGGTTAAATGTGTGTTCCAAAATTATATGCTGATGTGCTAATTAAATTAATGGGAGGTACATAGCACATATTAGATGCCAGTTTAATTTTTGTAGATGGGATTTGAAGGGTCTGTCTACATTGGGCTACAATGAACTGTGACATTAGGTTTGCAGAAACTGGTGAGTTATGAACCATAGTTGAAGGTACCTACATCATGGTCAATTTAAGAAAAATGAAATAGAAAATATTAGAATAAGCATCCGATGTAGTAAAGCAATTGTTATTTATGTGTTTGGGTAGTGAGACTCTATATACATTGTTTTTTTGTTTGTTTTACTATAGGTTGTGATAAAAAATGTTTGTAAAAAACTAGAAGCTTTCAGTCCTTCATAGGCCTACAGAATATCTGGCATGGACAAGATTCTAAGAGTAAATCATAGAAAATGTGGCATTAGGGATGCCTGGGTAGCTCAGTGGTTGAGCATCTCCCGGGATCTGGGATTGTCCTGCATGGGTTCCCTGCATGGAGCCTGCTTCCCCTTCTGCCTGTGTCTCTGCCTCTCTATCTCTCTCTCTCTCTCTGTCTCATGAATAAATAAAATCTTAAAAAAAGAAAACAGTCTATTCTACAAATAGATATTCTTATTAATGAAAGTTACTATTAATGCATTTAACAAATTCTGTATTTGTTGAGCTCCCATGTTGTGCCAAGCACTGTTCTTTGCTCTGGAGATAAAACAGTCAACAAAAAGTAATCTGTGTGCTTTGGAGTTTACATTTTACGGGATAGACAGTAGAAAAAGAATTAAGATACATAAAGTTATAATGTGTTAGGTGGTGATAAGGACTTGAAGATGAGGGGAAGGGAAGAGATTGGGAATGTGAATTAGCAGTTGATTGGAGTATTTGAGAACCTCTTTGAGGAGACTTGGAACAGAGGTCTGAAGATGGTAAGGAGTCAGCCATACAGGTAATTGGATGATGAGCATTCATATTAGAAGGACAGAAAATACAGGGCCCTAAGCAAGGTAAAGTGTTTAATGTGTTCAAGAAATAGCAAGGCGGGTACTGTGGTTACAGTGAGGTGGATAGGGAAGAAGAGTAGGACATAACTGTGGGGCAGTATGTAGGCTTGGAAGCATGGTCTTACAGGCATTGGAGATATTGGAAGCACTTGACTTTTTACTGAGTGAAGCAAAAAGCTATTGGAGGGTTTTGAGCTGAGCAGTGATGTAATGTGATGTGACAATCGCTTTTTCTGCCATGTGGAGAAGAGACTGAAGTGGGTGGAGGGAGGAAGTTCTGGGATTGAAGTTCAGTGGGAAAGTCAGGATTGGAGGGAAAAATTTAGGAGACATCAGTGAATGGACTATAATTAAGGCCTTGAATTGGGATGAGATTATCAAGAGTTTCAATCTGCTGGGCATGTGCTAAGCACTTGACGTTGAATTATGCTGTTGACTGTGGGTAGGTATTGTTATTCTGTTCTTTGAATTTGACACTTCTTTTTTTATGTTAATATTTATGAAATTAGTATGTTTGAATCAATTGAGATATGTTTATTTACTGTAAAATTTTCTTCAATTCTACTACAAAATAAGGTACCCTTGAATTGTTGGTGCTTTTTAAAAAGAGCAGTTACCTTAAGTCTAAGAAATAAGAACGTTTGCCTTTAAGATACAGAACCACATTTAAAAGTTTTGAACTTGCCAAGGGAAATGCAGCTGGTGTGTGGCTGACTTAGAATTCCAGCTTAATCTTCTCTGACTCCAAAGCCCATATTTCTAAACCATGCACAATGGTGCCTTTGTAAAATAGCATACTCTTTACGTATGATTTCACCTAGTGATTAGTTACTAGGTTTTTTCCCTTTTTTTTTTTTTTAATAGAAGAAACCACGATCAGCATAGGGCAAAGCTATGATGCTAGAGTTGCACAGACGTATAATAATAGTAGGCTTTAAACTGTCATTTATCCTGTGAGTTTTATTGTCCTTATCTTATAAAATAAGGATATTAGAGTTTTGAAGAAAAATAAGACAATGCATTTTTCTGTACTTACTGATGTGTATTGTGTTTGTACTTAGGTGGCAGTTTACATAAAGAAAGCACTGGGACTGTGGCCACACCTTCAAGAATAAAAAAAAAATTAGAAAATGGAACAACCATGTATGTTATGTGAGGAAGAACAGGTGCCAGAACCACAACAGAATGTAGAAGAAACCAAACAAGTAGATGAAGATGCTGAGCTGATCTTTGTTGGAGTGGAGCATGTAAATGATGATGCTGAGCTGATCTTTGTTGGAGTGACTTCAAATTCAAAACCAGTTGTTTCAAACATTTTGAACAGAGTTACCCCAGGTTCATGTTCAAGGAGAAAAAAGTATGGTCACCTCAGAAAAGATACTACTCACAAATTGCAGCCAGTAAGTTATGTGACCCCTGTATCAGAAGCAGTGACCGACTTGCCAGTTTCTGAATCTGAATCAAGATCAACAGATAGTCCTATTATTATTGAGCCTTTGTCTAAACCTGATTATAAAAATAATTCACCACAAGTCGTGCCTGATAGCTCTTCAGAGTTATGTTCTCCTTTGATTACATTCACAAGTTCATTACAGCATCCAGGAGGAGCAGCACTTTCTGTAGGAGGTATGAATAAAAGTACTTGCATATCAAAGCGACTTTCCACTGCTGAAGTAAATGATATAAATCCCAAAAGGCCTAAGCTCAGTGATGGAATCATAGGGGGACATGCTTCAGCTTTGTCCCCTTCAGGTAACTTTCATACAATGACTACACAGCAAAGCACACTCTCAAACAATGTTCATACCTCATTAAGCCATGTTCAGAATGGAGCACCTTTTCCAACAGCTTTTCCAAAGGACAGTGTCCATTTAAAGCCTATAAGCCCTGTTAAGGAAAACAAACTGACAGAAACAGACTTTTTGAGTCTAGCAAGTCAAAACCAGATTGTTGATTCCAAGAAAGGAAGTCTGGTCATATTACTTCATGACTTTTATTATGGGCAGTATAAAGGAGACAGTCAGCCAGAACAGAAGACTCACACAACCTTTAAATGCCTCAGCTGCTTGAAAGTTCTAAAAAACGTCAAGTTTATGAATCACATGAAGCACCATTTGGAACTTGAGAAGCAGAGGGCTGACAGCTGGGAAAACCACACCACCTGCCAGCATTGCCACCGACAGTTTCCCACTCCCTTCCAGCTTCAATGTCACATTGAAAGTGTACACACTACCCAGGAGCCCTCTGCTGTCTGTAAAATTTGTGAATTGTCATTCAAAACAGACCAGGTTCTCTTACAGCACATGAAGGACAATCATAAGCCTGGTGAAATGCCCTATGTGTGCCAGGTTTGCAATTACAGATCGTCAGCCTTTGCTGATGTGGAAATGCATTTCAGAACATGCCATGAAAACACTAAGAATTTGCTCTGTCCCTTCTGTCTTAAGATTTTCAAAACTGCAACACCATACATGTGTCATTATAGGGGACACTGGGAAAAGAGTGTTCACCAGTGTTCCAAATGCCGGCTACAGTTTTTAACTTTCAAGGAGAAAATGGAGCATAAGACCCAGTGTCATCAAATGTTTAAGAAACCTAAGCAACTAGAGGGATTGCCCCCCGAAACAAAGGTTGTTATTCAAGTGTCACTGGGACCTCTTCAACCAGGATCAGTGGAATTAGCATCTGTTACTGTGAGCACGTCTGATTCTGAACCATCACCCCCTGGGTCTAAAAGTAGAATTCCAAAAAAACCTCGTTAATTCTAGTTTCAGTAATTCTAAAGCAGGTATTTCAATCAAAGTCAAAAACTCCATAGGAAACAAAAAAATACAACCCATACTTATTCAGTATCATCAAAAATAGTGAAACCAATGAGTCATTTATGAGTTTTCTTTTTAAATTTATGAAATACAGTATTGTCTGATCTGAATTTTGAGATGTTATTTGAAAATTTGTTACCTGTTTTTCATGTAATTGTATCTGGCTTAATACATCAAAGGTGTTTTGTGTATATATGTATGTGAGAGAGAAAAAAGTGGAAACCTATTTATTATTTTGATAGTTCATGTTTCTTGTATGTTTGAAAGCTCTTAAGTTCTGTATATAGAATCTGTAGAGTTTTTTAAGTACTTAATATGCTCTTCAACTTTTTCCATGCCTTGAAGATTTCCATATTAACTACAGTCAGACTGGAATGGCTTTGTTACATCATCATCCCATTTGAGCTGAGCTGCTGAGCTCAGAAGTGTCTTGTGATGGTCTAAAGTAATCTGACTCTGAGAGCCTGAGTGTTGAGAAGTTGAGGGACAAAGTGTGGCATGAATGGGCACCAGAAACTGGGAGGTTAATCAGTAGAGAACAGTGGCTTCTTATCTTGGTTTAAGGTGCACACGCACAAATACACACACATACACACATTCACTCTAGTCTTGGAGCCAAGGTAGAGGGAACACTGTCTCAAAGTGTCTTTTCCTAGCACAAGAACATCCAAAGAAGCAAAACCATTAAAATAAAATGCCTGTATTTGGCAAGGGACCCCTGCAGACATGAAACAATCACTGTATCATTGGCTTCAGCTGGAAAGGCAGGGGTAATGACTAGAATGGGGTTTAGTGCCAGTGGACCTCCTGTTGAGTGATCCAAAGAGGAATTCAGCTTGTTCCCTTCCCTCTCCCTTCTGGCTGGCTTTTGGTCAGAATGAACTAGCCATATACCTCTCAGCCACAGTAGTAAGGCAAGTAAAATTTCTCAAGAGAAAGAAGCCTTGATATCCATACTTTGAACTGCACTGGACCCATAGTTTAAACTGAAAAGGGCCGAACAAATGGTATCTATCCAGTTCAAGGACTGGGCTAAATTTAGCTCTCTTATTGCTAAACTGGAATGGGGGTTGTCCAAAAATAGTAGGTACAGTGTATAAAAGCAGCCCATGGTGACTGAGTAAAATTAAGCCCATTATAGGGCTTTTCCTTATATTTTTCCGTGCAGTTGAACATGTGAAATTTTCAATTTCATATCTTGCTTTGGACATGAATGTATTACAGTTAACAGTTATTCTCTGTTGTGTGTATAGTTTCCCTCATCAAACTAGTTGAGTTTAGGTTTTCCTTGACACACTCTGATGTGAAAGAAACGCCCCATTTATTTTGTTAGGTATTAGGTCTTAGAGTTATCTAATTATCCAGCTGTCTAATTCTTAGCTATACTGTGGGGGCATCTTTTCCCCTTGCTGTTTCCAAGGACTCACATTACTAGAGTGCCCTCTTAGTATTGGTTCCTGAACATTACCCTTGGCTGCCTCTGTGGATTCCCAGGATTGAGTCTCCCTGGGTATTTTCTAGTGCCATCCCTTCTTTCTCCACCTTGATTCAAGTATCTAGAAGCCTCTGTACATAAGGAACCTGGGATGCTACCTATAGACCTGAGCAAGGAGAGATGTCTACTATTTTCCCTTGCTTTCTCCTCCTCTTTAAAGGCATCTTCTGTCTCCCCACTTCTTTCTTCCGTCTTCGATTTTGTTAAATTCCCTGAGCTTTCACAGAAAACTGGGAAGTCATCAGCAGCTTAGCATCCCTTCTAGAATTGGGAAGGACAGATAACAAAGTAGTTGTGAGTGTATTGTTCATACTTCAAAGAATTTCTTGAGTGTAGATTCTGTTGTATTTATTTGTTCAATGCTTGACTGATTTGCACTTTGAACATTTTACTAGGCTTTTTTATTTGCTTGGGCCAAGGCACTTTGTTAATATTTTAATATTTTAGCCTGAACCTATTTCTTTAGGTGGAGAGAGAGTGTGTGTGTGCATTTGTGTGAATCAATGTGTGTGTTTGTGTGTATGTGTATGTGCACACTTGTTTTAGTCTCAGGTGGAAACTTGTGTATAGTTAGATGTGCAGACTTTTGCATACTTATCTCCCTTACTCTGTTCCTATAACAGAAATTCTGTTTTACAAAACAGTAAAAATATGAAGTATTTTAGTTCTTTTTGTGGTTGCTTGCTATTATCAACACTGTTAACTGTTATTTGCTATTTAACTAT